>NW_006399876.1:4069348-4076560 GCF_000299155.1 Elephantulus edwardii
CCACGCCTCACAGCACCCCACCATCCCACCCACGCCTCACAGCACCCCACCATCTCCTCCACGTCTCACAGCACCCCACCATCCCACCCACGCTTCACAGCACCCCACCACCTCCATGCCTCACAGCACCCCACCACCTCCTCCACATCTCACAGCACCCCACCATCTCCTCCATGCCTCACAGCACCCCACCACCTCACCCAAGCACCCCACCATCTCCTCCACGCCTCACAGCACCCCACCATCTCCTCCATGCCTCACAACACTCCACTATCTCATCATCAGGGGTCTCTCACCGGCTTGTCCTGCAAATATTCCAGTGAGACCTCAGTCCAGGGGCCACGGGGAAGGGTGCGTATGGCCACTCTCCCACGAGTGCCAGGGCCCCGTGGGAGCAGTAGTGGACTCAACATTAGGACAGTGACTGTGATCCTTGCTGGGAAGTGCTGGCATGACCCTGCTGCCCACCTCATCTCCACCCTGGTATTTGTAAAGTCTTCCCTGACCCCTCAGTCCTGGACCATCATATCTCCACTAACCCTCCTCAGTGGGGGCCCACAGAAGCCCGGGACCACACACTGGAGCCTTCCAGGCATGCTCTGGGCCCTGCCCGCCCACCCACCCCAGCAGGGACCACACCCTTCTCTGTTCTCTTCCGTGGTTCCTGAATCTGCCCATCCCCCTCATTCTGGGCCCACGTGTTTCTCACTTTGACAGTTACCTAACTGGTGACCTTGACAAAGACCTTGTTTCTACACAAGGTCTTGTTCACAGGTGTGGGAGCTAGACTTCAGTGGACGTTTATAGGAGACACATAACAAGAAGCTGTGTGCCTATCCAAGAGCAGATTATATGACCACAGGCCCGCAAATACACATCCACCTGTCTCACTCAATCACATGACCACAGGTCCAGGTCCCACCTGGATCACATGACCATGGACACGTGTCTGCATGCTGCATCCTGAACACAGGTTCATGTCCCACCTCAGTCACACTACCCATGACCCCAGGACCATCCCCCCCACCTTGATTGCTCTGGGATGGACCTCTGCACCTCAATCAAATGACCACATGTCCTCGGACAAATCTCCTGGCCCTGAGAGTGGGCACTGTTCTCAGAGACCACGTCACTTTCCTTCAAGCACCTGGCTGAGCCAGTGCTAACGTGCCTGGGGGCATCTCCATGGAGGGACACAAAGTCTGCTGCGTCTGACATGTGTTGTCGGTGATGCTGTCTAGAGCTGGGGAGTTCGGCCCTGTGCCAGCCCCAGGCTCTGGGTGACAGGCGTGGGCATTTGCTCGGTCGGCATGCGTGAGTGGGCTGGTTATTTCTGGAGTTGACGTTGGTCAGTTTAGCGGGAGGTGCAGCCAAGCTGGACTGAGTAATGGCTCAGGTACTGTCAGAGCCTCTAATGCAGATAAAGTGGAGGCAGCGAGCGAGGGGAGCAGGGCCGGGAGACACGACACGGCCACACACAGCACGAGGCCAGTTCCTTGGGCGTCGGAGCCCAGCGCTGGAAGTGGTGCTGAGGGGACAGGAAAGGTCAGGTTGGAATACCTCTGTCGCTGGATCTCAACTCTGGGAAGCTGGGAGACGTTAAATGGAAGCTTGTGTAGTGATGGGCCTTAGCGGCCAGTGGGCTTGGGGTTCAGGGGTGATGGCATTGAGTCTTTAGTCCAAGTTCTCTGAGGGCAGTGTGGCCCTCCTCACCACTTGGTCACAGGCCAGTGACCCTGGAAGACATTTAAGACCTGAGGGCTGTGTGTGTGTGACTGCACCCCAGGACGCACAGCCCCAGCCAGCTGGACGCCCCGCCCTACCCCTGTGCTGTCCTCTTGCCCCTCAGGTGAGCACAGCCACTCACTTTGTCCTCATGTCCCTCTGTGGCTGGAGTTCTGGCCCCAGCCGCTGGCTTTGATGACCTGCATTCATGCTCAAGTGCACTTGGTCCCCCAGCAGTTGTCCTTGCTGGTTCTCACTACCTATTCTGGAATCTTCCAAGGACTCGGGTGAGAGAGTCTTTCTGTGGACACCCCACTGCATGACTCCCCTGTCCTCTGTAGGATATGGCTGGATATTTGCAGGCCCCTTAGACTGCCCCTTCTATCTGGGAAGGGGTACCCTTCCCCGTACTCCCTCTTCTCTTTTAAATACACTGTCTCATCCAATCCCCATGGCAGCCCTCTCTCTGATGGGCAGGAAAGCTGACACAGTCATCATGTGTTTGGTGTCCGCCTTCCTCAAAAACAAGCTGTCAGAGAAGAGATTGTGTGGACAGCATCCAACCAGGCAAAGCCCAAACCCAATGCAGCCCACAGCCACTGAGCCAGTTCTAACTCGTGGTGACCCTGGAGGACAGAGGAGAGCTGCCCCGTAAGGTTTCCAAGAAATCAGTCTTTACAGATTGCCTCCTTTCTCCCCCCGCGGAGTAACTAGACTTCCTGTTAGCAGGTTAGCACCTTAACCATTATGACACCAGGATTCATTTCAACCATACAGGAGGGCTTGCATTCCGGAGGAAGCTGCCAGTGAAGAAGAAGACCAAGGGAGGAGAAAGGGACACGGGACTGGAGTAGGGAGACATGGAAGTGGGGGAAAGACTCCAGGGCCTGCCTGACCTTGGAGACCACGACCGGGAACTTCTTCAGGGGAGTTATAGGGACCAGTGGGCGATGGAAGGTAACTGTGTCTGGGCTCTGCAAGCCCTGCACGTTTTGTTAAAATAAAGCCACCAGGATCCCAGGAGGTTCGGGGGGAGGGGGGGCATGCAGCTTGATTTTGGCTTTTAACTTAGAGTTGGTGGTTTGAACTCAACTGTGTGGTGCTTCAGAAGAAGGGAGTGGTAAACATTCCCCATACAGATTACACAAAGGTTAAGAAAACCCTGGAGTGACCAGGAGTGAGGAGCTACTCCACAACAATAGGTTTGGGTTTGATTTAGTTGCACTGAGTGGGATCCTAGGAGACCCAGAAGGAGAGAGAAGGGAAGGAAAGGGAAAGGGAAGGGAAGATGAAGTGAAAGTTACCCAATCCAAGTGAACCTTGAGGCCATACTCGGCTCCCTGCATAAGTGCTGGCTCTTCTCAGAACCTCAGAGGGGTAGAGGCTTCTTTTATCAAAGGACTCAGATGAAATACACCTTGATTAGCTCCCAGGAAGCCAAGGGGAGTGGGTAGGCAGGGGAGGAAGCTTTGGTGGCTGCTGCATGCCCTCTCTCTGCTCAGAGGTGATCCTGGGGCTTTGTCTCCACTGGGCATCATCTCAGGCTACTGTGGTGCTGATGCAGGCACAGTGCCCACCTGTGCAGGTGAGCATGGCTCCCTCTGGGCCCCTGGGAGCCGCTGGTAAAGTATTTCCCTAGAGAAATACCAGTCACCCCCATGTGTGAGCGTGGGCGTCTTCCTGATGCTAGAAAGATGACCTGTCCCACAGATACCACACAGCTCTGAGCTGCAGTCAGTTCCCAGGGGGCGGGTGAGGTTCAGGACTGCCCAGTGTGAGTAGATAACTCCATGGAGGAAGGAACCCTGGGAGAATCTCTGAAGTCTAGGACACTAGGATATGGGGTGGGGCACCATGTGTCCCCTACTGGCCCCAGAGATGCCCACTCTGGGTACAGTTACCTGGGGCTCTGCTTAATGCTCTGACACTAACAGAAAGGTTCAGAGTTTGAATCTCCCCAGAGGTGCCTTGCAAGAAAGGTTTGGCAGTCGGCTCGGAAAGGGAAAATGCTGCGGAACACGGGTCTGCTCTGACTGCATGGAGTCACAGCCCACCCCCTCCCAAGGGAGCTGGTTTGAGGTTCTTTCCATCTGCACCTTTTGTAGAAGCATTTGCTGTGGACTTGCAGAGCTGATGAGACTGACAGTTTGCCTAGGTCTTTAGAAAAGAATGCCGGGGGGAAGGGCCTGGTGATGACAGACGTGTTGATGGGTTTGCGTGTTGTTCTGTGCTCCCTTCATAGGCTGATAAGGACATTTTTTGCTGAGATTGGACTTCTGGATTTTCCTTGCTCCTCATACATTGCTTTTCTCACGTCCTCCCTGCTAATGCCGGGAGAATTCCCCACGTGTACCGCGAGTTGTGATCCTGACTCTCTGGAGGACCAGCAGAGCCGGGCATGGCCTCCCCAGCATTTCTCACACTTTCCTGCTCCCTGGGTCAGGGCCTCCGTTCTGGCTCCACAATCTCCCACTTGCTTTTCCTCTTCGAGAATGGATGCAGCTTTGGATGACCTCCCTTCTCTCATCACTCTGCGTTCCTCCCAAACTGTTACCCCCATCTTGTGCCCAAACACAATGATGGGACTTTGCAGGGACAGTCTGGGTTGCTGAATCTGGGGTGGTAGACGCTCCCTCCCACGAGCTCTGTTGGCCACAGTCCACCCGGGGAAACAGAGCTCTCTGCCCGTGACCTCTAGAGGTGCAGAGCCAGTGAAGTACCTGTTCAGGGGTCCAGGAAGGATCTGAATGTCTGTGAGCATCTCCTCACCTTTACCTGTAGAGGATGCACCTCCCGCCCACAGCTGCCAGGGTGAAATTTCCAGGCAAAGCTCACTCTGTGACTCGAGGCTGAGTACAGTGCACGTCACAATGGCAGTGACAAAAGATGACAGAAGACGTGATGCTTTTGAACTGTAGTGTTGGATAAGGGCACTAAATATCCTATAGACTGCCAAAAAACCAGATATATCTTGGAGAAGGTTCGGCCAGAGCACTCCTTGGAGGCAAGGATGACGATATTTCATCTCATATATTGTGGGCTTGTTAGAAGAGGCTGTTCCTTGGGGAGGGCCGTCATGCTCGGAACAGTGGAGGGTTGGCAGAAGAGAGGAGGAGCCTCGAACAGATGGATTCAGAGTGACCGCTTCGTGGGCTTAAGTGTGTCAGAGGTGCAGGAAACGACAGGGTTCAGCTCTGTTCACAGGCTCACTCTGAATTATACTCGACTCATCGGTACCTAATACAAGGTGGCAGCTCCGAGCGTTCTGGAAAACGTCTGGAGAGCCGTCTTCATGGGGCTGTGTTTAGGTGCCGTCCAGCGTGGTGACGCGTGCAGAGCGACGCCCTCACTCATCCTGCGTGTCCAGCCTCTGCTGAGCTCGTTGCTGCAGTCACTGCGTCGGTCCGGCTCACCGAGGGCCTTCCTCCCCACCTGCGCCTCTTCACAGAGACCTGCATCCGCTCTCAAGGAGGAAGAGCCAGTGGGAGACTGTGGAGCAGGAAAGGAGGCCTGAGCCAGGCAGCAGGAAAGTCCGAGCTCTTCCTGTGTGAGCTGAAACCTTACTCCCTGGACCGGTCCCCCCGAGAATGTGCCCGAAGTTCACCACACTGACTTCTAAAGGGCATTCTAACCACACTTCCTCCAAGAAAGATTCGGTTTTGGGGGGAAATCCACGGCACGTGTAATATTCTTTATCATCGTGTGGTAACATGATGAAGTTGGGCCGCGTATTGATTTCCAGAATGGCGGGATTTAGCGAAGCAGAAGGGCAGGTGTGGTGCTCTCGTTCAGGGACTCGCAGGCAACTCTGCACGTGTGCGGTTTCTTTCTCTAAGCTGCTTCTCAGCTCTTCTGTTGCCTGCTTGGGGGAGCTTAAAATTACTTTCAACCCATTTTACAGATATGTAAATGGAGGCAGTTTGTATTTAACAGTGAAATAGCTTGGTGAAGTGGAAAGAGTGGATTATGGGCACAGCAATGGACTTTCGCTAAGACTCTTCCCCTTGCTGGATGATCTTGGACTTAACCCTCTAAAATATGCTTATTGTTGTTGTTATGTGCCATCGAGTAGCTTGTGACTCTTAGCGACCCTATGTACAAGAGCCCTAAACGCCGTTCTATCCTGGGCCAACCTCACCATCACAAACACACTCATTCCCACCACCCTAATCACAGAATCAATCCATCTAATCGAGGGTCTTCCCCTCCTGAGCCATCCCTCCACTCTCCCAAACCTCTCCAAGGACCAGTCCCTCCTTGCAACATGCCCAAAGTATGTCAGATGATGCCTCAGAATCCTTGACTCCAAGGAACATTCTGGCTTCACCCTCTCCAGGACAAACCTGTTTGTTCTCCTAGGACTCCATGGTATATTCAGTACTCTTTTCCAGCACCACAGCTCAAAGGCATCGATTCTCTTTCTATCATCCCTATTCACTGTCCGACTCTCCGATGCATAGCACGCAATTGCGAAGACTATAGCCTGGATCAGGTGCACCTTAGTCTCCAGCCTGACGTTGTTGCTCTTCAGTACTCTTGAGAGGTCCCTCACAGCTGACTTTGCCAATGCAATTCATCTCCTGATTTCCTGGCTGCTGTTACCAAGAGTGTTGACTGTGGAACCAAGCAAACTAAAACTGTTAACTATCGCAATCTCTTCACCATCCATACTGATGCTGCCAATTGGCCCAGTGGTAAGGATCTTTGTTTTCTTGATGTTGAGCTTCAATACGTTTTGAAGGCTGCAGTCCTTGACCTTCTGCAGCAAGCGCTTCAGGTCCTCCTCAGTTTCAGCAAGCAGGGTTGTGTCATCTGCATAACGCAGGTTGTTGATAATTCTTCCACCAATCCTGATGCCACATTCCTCCTCGTACAGCTCAGCGCCTCGGATGATCTGTTCTGCATACAGATTGAAACGGTATGGAGACAAAGTACATCCCTGCCAAGACCCTCTTCTTGATTTTGAACCATGTAGTGTCTCCTTGCTCTGTTCTGACAACTCCCTCTTGGTCCAAGTATAGGTTTCGCATTGGCACAGTTAGATGTTCTGGGATTCCCATTCTTCTCAGAGTCAGCCACAGCTTGTTGTGATCCACACAGTCAAAAGCCTTTGCATAGTCAATGAAAATATGCTTAGAATAAGATTATTGAGGAGCCTGGTAACGTGATGGTTGACTCCTCATGCTAAGGGAAACATTAGTAGTTCAGAGACCCCAGCAGTGCAGGAGAAATGATGCGGCAACCTGTTCCCATAAAGATGGGAAGCCCTGCAGGACTGTAATCTGCCCCAGGGTCACTGTGAGTCAGAGTCCACGTAAGCCCACCCTGCACCACCACAGGTCATCATGGAAGTGAGGCTCCATCATGCTGACCCCGGCCCGGGGAAGCCCGATTCACACGGTGTCCTCTGCTGGTGAGGTGACCCTGGACTGGGAAAGCCCAGTTCACATGGTGTCCTCTGCTGGTGAGGTCAGTGACCCCAGCCCA
>NW_006399876.1:4076685-4095230 GCF_000299155.1 Elephantulus edwardii
TGCTGGTGAGGTCCGTGACCCTGGCCTATGGAAGCCCAGCTCACACGGTGTCCTCTGCTGGTGAGGTGACCCTGGACTGGGAAAGCCCAGTTCACGCGGTGTCCTCTGCTGGTGAGGTCCGTGACCCTGGCCTATGGAAGCCCAGCTCACACGGTGTCCTCTGCTGGTGAGGTCCATGACCCCAGCCTGGGGAAGCCCAGTTCACACAGTGTCCTCCGTTGGTGAGGTCAGTGACCCTGGCCTGGGAAAGCCCAGTTCACACGGTGTCCTCTGCTGGTGAGGTCAGTGACCCCGGCCTGGGAAAGCCCATTCCATGTGGTGTCCTCCGTTGGTGAGGTCCGTGATCCCGGCCCAGGAAAGCCCAGTTCACGTGGTGTCCTCTGCTGGTGAGGTCCATGACCCCGGCCTGTGGAAGCCCTGCTCACATGGTGTCCTCCGTTGGTGAGGTCCATGACCCCGGATCAGGGAAGCCCAGTTCACGCAGTGTCCTCTGCTGGTGAGGTCCAGGTTTTCCTGAGAAGACCGTGTGTTTTCTCTTACTCAGTAGTGGGTTCCGTCTCTGAGGTCCACATTATCCCGGATCACGTCCACTCAGAGAAGCGCCTCCGTGTCCATGTTCTCTGGATTCTTGAGCAGGCTAAATTTAGACACTGCCCAGCTCCGTAACATCTTCTCTCATCTACACTTGCTTGTCCAGCACGAAAAGTCAAGGACACAGCACTGACTCTACTGAGCGTCAGTGGAGGGGCTGGGCGCCTCCCTGATCTGGGCCTCTCCCCTACGACCGTGGGCTGCTGGGCTTCTGGGGAGTGTGCTGTCCCGTCCACCTTACAAGCTGGGCTTTCCTTCACAGGGTGGTCTTGCCCCAGCTTCCTTCTTCTCTTTGAATCTTGGTTTATCAGACAGTGAAGGGCCTAGGTTGCCTCCGTCCTGAGCTGTCCTCATGGCGGGTGGCCAGCGCTGGACACATGTTGGAATTTACCCCAGGCTTTGGGATCACTGTCTTGATACTTGCAGTGTTTGTTTTATATTTAACCTGTTCCCTTTTCCCCTTTGACCTCTTTGTCCATCTCCTTTATTTCCCCTCTCCCTTTCTACTTCTTGCAACTCCCTCCAGCTTCAAAATGTGCAGGTAGCTCAAATCCCATCAGAGTTGCCATGGCTACAGGAGCTGGGTTTTACATTCCAAGTGATGTGCACCTTGTAGCCCTCTTCTCCTTTGCCTTCTCTGTGACTTGAGCGTGAGAAAGCAGGTGAGGGGACAGGGAGCACAAGGTGGTCCTGGATGTGGGAGGCATCCACTCTTGGCCCTTTGCAAAGCCCAGGGAGTTAGTACCTGGAGGCAAAGGCAAGGCGTACGTGTTGCCCATAGCCCCAGATATTGGCACAAGGGACAAGATGGGGTGCCTGGTACCTCTTAACTCATTGCTTCCAAAGTTGGTGCTCAGAGGCAAGCAGGGAGATACCCAGCAGTCCCAGCTATTGGTACCAGGACCCAAGACAAGGGAAGACGCCCAGTGACGTGGTGAGACTTCATCTCACATATATTGGCCATGTTCTCAGGCAAGACTAGTCCCGATAAAGGGCATGATGCTTGTTAAAATAGAGCAGCAGCAGAAAAGACCTTCAAACAGATGGATTCACACAGTGACTGCAACGGGCAAGGTGAAGATTGTGCACATCTTTTGCTCTGTTGTGTGTGGGGTCACTGAAAGCTAGAACCAACTTGTTGACTCCTAACAACAGCCCCTCTTCCTCGTGGCTCCCATTGCTGATGTCACGGAGGTCAAGAGGTGCCTGGTCAGCCTTCCTGGCGGCTTCAGGGCATCCCTGACGTGCATGTCCACCTGCCTGGTCTTCATCGACCCTGAAGCCCACCTTCATTGGGTTTCTGAGAGCACCACAAGGATCTGCCATTGGTGCAGATGAAACTATGACCCTGGAGAAATAGTTAAGCCTGGAACTCAGACTGTCATCTTTGAAACAAATAATAATAATCGTTTAGTCTACACACATTAAGGAAGCCCTGGTGGCCTCGTGGCTAAGGAGTCCCCAAAGGCAAGTGGCTCACATCCACCAGCTGCTCCTTGGGAGAAAGATGTGCAATCAATCCCTTCACACATGATTTTCAGCCTCTCAGAACCCTCTCGGAGGGTCTGCTGTGAGCTGATTCTGACTCAGTGGCACATAACAACAACATGCATTAAGCATTATGCTAGTTTTAAAGAACTATTTTTATGTTTCTTTTGCGTGTAGGGTTACTGTGAACTGGTACCAGTTTAACAGCACCTAACAACAACGGTGAATGAGATCCCAGAACACCTGATTATCTCATGAGAAAGCTGTAATACTTAGACTAGGAGGTGGTTACCAGAACAGCAAGGGAACACTGCATGGCTCAGAATCAGAAAGGAGTGTGTCGGGTGTGTCCTGTCTCCATACCTTTTCAATGTATATGTGTATTAGGGAGCATGGGGCTGTTCTCGTCCGCCCTCCAACCTCACTGGGGGTCAGAGATCACGTGTCAGCAGTGGACGTTGGCAGACGGTTCCATGGTGGGTGGCTGTCATTTACCAAGATGTCTGATTCAGGGAAGGGGCAGCTTGGAACTCATTGAACTGGAGGTATCTCTTAGAACCCCATAAGAAAACACGGCAGTTATTGTCCCATTTGACTGGTAGAGAAACTGAGGCTTTTCTTGTAAAGAAAGACACTTTGCTGGTCAGTTTCAGAGCCAAGGGCCAAAGGAGCCTCCTCCCCAGCAGTGAGGCTCCATGGTTGAGTGGCTGCCAGCATCACCACGGGGCCTGGACCACAGAGAGTGTGCGTTGACAGTCACTGAAGAGGTGAAGAAGTGAACCCTTAGCCCTGAGTGACACAGTCCCAACACGGCAGGTGAGGGCTGGGCCCGAGAAAGTGAGTCAGGAGATGGGAATGTTTTTGAACATCAGTTTTAATCTGAACACTCTCTTTTCCACCAGATAAGGGTTTTGATGGAAATGACGTGTTTAGATGTGAGTTCTAGTGCAGGTCAGGCAGCTATTTTTTTTTTCTTGTTCAGAACACTCAATTATTCCACACCTTATTTCAGAACTCGTGTTTGGCTGCTGGGTGATGGAGGAGAATGTACACATTTCCATCTTACTGTACTTCTGGGCGTCAGAGCCTCGTAGAACTGGTGTCCTGGTGTTTGAAAGCCTTCCTCCTTGGAGATCCGCTGGGAAAGGGACAGGCTGGAGGAGCTAAGCTCTTGGTAGCTTTGGGACTTGTTAACGCCCCCGGAGAAACCCAGGCATCACAGAAGACTCGCCACAAACACGGCTTTCTGAGGCAGGCAGAGCCTGGGCTGCACACAGGGCTAGAACCTGAGACTTGGTGCAGTGTCCTTAGTGAGGTTGTGTGTGGACTTCGCCCATCCAGGCTCTCCTTGAGTGCAGGCAGCTGCGAGGGGCTGGCACTGCATACGCCGAGGTGATGGACAGTGGGTTTTCCCTTAGAAAATGCCGTCGTCCTGGGGAGTGAGGTGCTCTGCACTGTACTCTGAACTCCCGGGAATTGGTGTCAGCCAGGACTTAACCCTGCTCTGCCCCTTGTTGGTGTGTGTCATCAGGTGTTGTCTTGACTTCTCTTAGAGCATTTCCTTAACTCCATGTCGAAAAGGATGACTTTCATCCATCCACTTAGCTATCTGTCCATGCACTCGTGTACCTGTGTACTCATGTTTCCATCCATCACCCATTTATTTGTCCTTCCATCTACTCATGCATCCATATATCAGTCTCCTTCCATCCATCCATCCATCCATCCTCCCATCTATCCATCCATCCATCCATCCTCCATCCATCCATCCATCATCCATCCATCCTCCATCCATCCTTCCATCCATCCATCCTCTATCCATCATCCATCCTTCCTCCCATCCATCCTTCCTTCCATCCATCCGTCCATCCATCCATCCATCCATTTATCTATCTGTCCATGCACTCATGTATCTATGTACTCCTCTTTCCATCCATCAGCCATTTATTTGTCCTTCCATCTACTCACGCATCCATATATCAGTCTCTCCTTCCATCCATCCATCCATCCATCCATCCATCCATCCATCCATCCATCCATGTGTTTTGCCATCTGCCCATGCACACATGCATCCATCCATTTCCCTATCATCCATCCGTTCATTATGTACCCATCTACCTACATGTGACCATCCATCCATCCATCCATCTGTCCATTTACGTACTTATCTATCCACATGCATCTATCCATCTGTCTATCCATCCATCCGTCTGCCCAACCATCCACTCATGTACGCATACTCTATTTATCTGTTATCTACCCATCTGCTCACATGCATCTGTCCGTCAATCCATCCGTCCATTCACATGTGCACTTGTGTATGCATCCATTTAGCCATCAATTCATGCTCACATCCATCCGCTCACACACCCCAGTATGAGAAGGTGGGCTACGTCCCATAAAAGAGTGTGATCAGGAGAGACGTTGCTGAGGGTCCACATGGGGTCTGAAAGCTGTGGGGGGAGGCGCTCAGGCCTGTAAAGGCACATGGGTGATGCATCTCTGGTGGAGAAAACAGCTCCCTCCAAAGCTGGTGGAGAAAAGAGATTGCGTGGGGTATCCAGGCACTTGGAGGTGCTTGGGTAGTTTGGGGTGTGTATGGGTTGAGAAGCTCAACCCCAGGAGAAGAACTGGAGTTGAACTAGGAACTGGTCACACAGGGCTCATGGTGTACAATCCGAGCTTCAGATTTTGTCCTAAACAAGATAAAGCCTTTGAAGGACGTATTCCCACCCTGTTCCCATCATGAGACAACCTCCCAGCAGAGTTCCAAGGCTGCAGGTCTTGACGAGGGAGACTCGTGAGCTAGTGGCACAGTGGTTAGGCACTCTGCTGTGGATCTGAGGGTCGGTGGATCAGCCCCGTCAGCCATTCCTCGGGAGGAAAGAGCTGGTAGTTTGCACTGGTGACAGGTTCAGCCTTGGAGACGCTCTGGGCTGCTCGACCTATCACACCTGAGTGGGCATGGATCAGACACCTGAATTCCAGGAGGTGCTGGAAATAAGAACCAGAGGAGACGCTAGTGTATATATTGGTGGAGGGTGGGGGGGGGGGGGGGGCAGAGGAATGGTTTGCAGACACGGGGTGCCATGGCCAGATTCAAGCCTCTGTGTGACCCCATGCTGCTCGTGTGGACCCATGGGGTGATGCTGGGTGGACAGAGATGTTGGGGAGCAACACAGGTGTTCTCAGGGTGTACAGTCACCTGTGGTCTAGACAGGGTTATCATCTGTGTCCCACCCACGCAGCAGGGTGTCCAGGATCAAATGAAGCAGCCGCCGCCCAGCTGCACACTCTATGCAAATGCAGGGCTGGTCACTGCTGGGAGTCCGTGTGGACGTGGCTGTGAATTGTGATGACTCCATTCTGGGTGTGTGATAAGGGATGGGCGGGGGATCCTGGGGGATGGCTCCTCATGCCTCTCTTGCTGGGTGAAGCACGGGCGGGGTACAGCCTGCACCTCCGTTTCAGCGCCTGGCACATTTGCCGGGGCTGGGATAAAGCTGAGAAGCACGGGTCCCTGGGTGTGCTGCCATCTGAATCATTCACGCTCTGCAGGGTGTCTGGCAACTCTCCCAGCATTGACAGGGCAGGAATTCCACTCTGGGAACAATTGAGATTTCACTACCCGCAGGTGTTCAAGTGTTGGTTAAGTGTGCTCTGTGTCAGGCATGGCTTTGGGGGCTTCAATTTTTTGGGGTACAGTTGGTGGAGAGATCCCACTCCAACAGATGAGACCCAGGACTATCATGGGGGGTCCAGTGTTCAGATCCAGTGTCAGCCCACCCCCACTTAGGCTCCCTCCCGACTCCCCTGTCATGAGCAGGTGACCTTGGACATGGCATTTCCTGTCAGAAATACGGATGTTCCAGCCTCACTCGGTCTGGGGAGATGTCATGGATCGGGACATGCAAAGCCTGATGGTGCCCGCTGTTGAGGCTCTTAACTTACCGCCGAAATCCTCGATCTCGGGTTGTCTGCAATCTGATGTCAAGACTGGCTCACAAATGCAGTAATGGGGAGTGAGGAGACCCCAGCTTGTCCAGGGCCCCAAGTAGGACAGGACACAGGCAGGGATGTAGCAGGTGGGTGCGACCAGACTTTGCCAAGTGTGGACACTCACTCTGAGCTGTTGTTACCAGTGGAACTGTTGAAATGTTTTAAAGCAGAGAGCTGCCCTGCAGTGGCTGCATGTGGAGATGTCGTTGAAGACCTCTTTAAAGTCCTGAAGAGCAAAGATATTACTTTAAAGTCCAAGCGGTACCTTCCCCAAGCCATGGTGTTTTCTATTGCTTCATATGCACCTGAAAGTTGAAAATAGAAGACTAAAGAAGAATTGATGTCTTTGAACTGTGGTATTGATGAAAAGTATTGAATGTCCCATGGACTGCTGAAAGAACCACCAGATTTGTCTTGGAGGAAAGGCTGGTGAAACTGCGCCCCACATATTTTGAGCATGTCAGAAGAGAAGACCTTGGGCTGGGAAAAGGGAGGGTCAGAGAAAGAGCAGAAAGATCCTTAAGAAGATGGCTTGACAGGAGGCTGCCTGTCACAGTGGCCCCACGTGTCAGGGCGGGCACACGTCGACGGGCTGAAGATCTGTTGTTCCTGTGGTTGCTGTGAGTCACTGTCGGCTCCTTGGCACAAAACAAGGCTTCTCATCAACTTGAGAACAAAGTCTGCAGTTCTCACTGTAGACCCAGCGTCTGACTCAGCTTCAGCTCCTCTCCTGGGACTGACCCCCCCTCACCCCCACCACACCCTCCCAAGCCCTGACTGCCCAACAGACATGAGAACGGCGGCGAGCCTGAGGATGGCACAGGATGGCTTGGGCTTCCAGTCTGACGTAGGGTCACTAGGAGTCCACACTGACCAGCAGACTGGTCGGCTCAGTGTGGACCAAGGTCTGGGAAGGAAGCGCTGGGCAAAGAGAGTAGTGGGTAAAGAGCTTTGTCCAGAGTACGCTGGAACTATTGATGGATAGACCTGAGATGGGCCAGGGGCGGGGAGGAAGATGAAGTGGACAGGGCAGTAGGCATCTTGTTCAGAATAGACCATCATTTTCTGTGCTTCTGAACCCATATGCTTCTCCCGGGCCCCTGGAACGAGTCTTTGGATGCCATGAGTTTTGGATGTGTTGTGTGTTTCCTTGAGCAGCTCATAGTATCAGTGTGGTCCAGGAGGGGAAGCACGTAGGATAGGCCACTTTTAATTATCCTTTTAATGAAGTCCGTCACGGTCAGCCGAGCCTGCTATGCCCAGGGCCTGGGCCGTGTGCACCTGCTGGCCTCGGGCCACATGGCTGTCCTTTCTCTCTTTCAGATCACAGAGGGGTCCAGATATCCAGGACAGCAAGCCCAGGCCAGATCACCTTGTTCTGGAAAGGCTAATTAGGACATGCAAGGCCAGGTCTCGAAAACTGATAGCATGTGACCCTAAGTTGCTTTAAAAGCTGAACTTTGAGTGGCTTCTGTTGTCCACTTCCAAAGTGGGTCACTTGGTGCAGGGGAGAGAAGTGACCTGCAGTCCTTCCAGGTGCTGGTGGGAGGGAGCCCTCTCATCACGGACAAGATTGTCTTCTTTCTCGGTGGATGCAAGGGACGCTTGTTGGGGACTGAGGACCAGAGCCCCCTATCTTTCAAGTATATTCACTGTCTTCTGTGTCCACTCCTTTACTTTACCTGTCATTACTCCTTGGAATCAAGGATAGTAAAGCATCTTCTCACATACTTTGGATATGTTGCTAGGAGAGACAATTACTTGGAAAGGGAAGGACATCATACTTGGAAAAACAAAAGGGTCGGTGAAAGAGAAGAAGACCCTCAATGAGATGGACTGACAGTAACTGCAGCAGTGGACTCAAGGGTGTCAGAGATGATGAAGATGGTACAGGGACAGGATAGGACAGGGCTCAGATCTGATCCAAGGGGTGCTAGAAGTTGTACTTGACTCGACAACACCTGACCACAACAGCCACCCTTCTACTCGTCTGTCCATTCTTACTCAAGAAACTACTAACAATCCATCCACTAGGTTCCTGACCACCTGTCCTACCATCCATTCGACACCCATCTATCTGTCTATCTGTCGTCCATCCATCCATCCATCCATCCATCCACCCATCCATCCACCCATCCACCCATCCATCCACCCATCCACCCATCCATCCATCCATCCATCCATCCATCCATCCATCCATCCATCCATCCATCCATCCATCCACCTATCCATCTATCCATCTATCCATCCAGCTTTTCCCTAACCTTACTCAACTATCCATTCACCCAACCACCCAACTTCTCATCTGTCTGTCCACTGGGCTCCTGCCCACCCTTCCTACCATCCACTCATCTACCCAACTGTCCATTCAATCAAGCACACATCTCCTGCTCTGCCATTAGCTGCTCAGGGTCCATACACAATGAAACAAACCTGTCCTGACCCCTGCCTGCAGTCAGTTGTGGATCAAGTTCAGGTCCACAGCATTTTCATTGCTACTCTTTTGAGTGGATGGTGCTCCGTCAGTCTGGATGTTCCGGTGGAACCTTTTCAGCATCCTAACAACTCTTAATCCTCCCCCGACAGTCGGGGCTGCACGGGAGACGCACTGGCGGGCCATCGGCCTTGAGTCTCTCATGGAAGTCCAAAATTCTCTCACTAAGCGACCATCACCTTACTGGGATAGTCTCCATCCTGTCTGTTTACCTGGCACTATGTGCTGAAACCTGGGCACGGGGAGCGGAGCCTGGGTGCTGGGTGAGGCTCCTGATGGGGCAGCACCTGCTTTCAAGGCACATGGCATGAAAGGGAGGGCTTGGGCAGGGCCCCCTCCCAGAGCAACTGAGATACTCTGAAATGCTGTATGTGCAAGGGGTCAGGGAGACAGGCAGATGTGCCACTAACAGCAGGTGCTGCGATGGTACCTTGATATTGTCACTGCACAGAGAAGTGATCCCTTGGTGGCTGAGGCCTCTGAGCCCTGAACCCTGACATTGGAACCTCACTGCAGTCTGTGGCAGTGGCATGGGTGGAATTGTGACTTCAGCCATGTACCGTAAATGTGACTTTGTGTGGAAAGAGGGCCTTTGGGGACATTCTCACCTACCTCATACTGGGGAGGGGCTGTCTGAACACACAGTGTGTCTTGGAGAAGGTGCAACCAGCTGTGCTTAAAGGGAAGGATGATGAAACTCAGTCTCCTGCACTCTGGGTGTGTTGTTAGAGAGGCCAGTCGTTGGAAAAGGACACCATGCCTGGAAGGGTAAGAGGTCAGAGAAAGCGAGGAAGACCCCACAAGACCGACTGACATAGTGACTGGAGCAGTGAGTACGGGGGCTGGTGAGGCCGGCGCAGGGCAGGGCAGGGTTCAGGTCACCTGTTCATAGGGTCACTATGAGTAGTGGTCAGTGCAGCAGTACCCAGCAACAGCAGTGCCCCTACTGGGCAGGAGGACAGACCCAGACACAGACAGAGGGGAGACGGATGCCATGTGCGGAGCCATGTGGGTCACCCACGGCCACCAAGATCAGAAGAGAGGACAGAGGAGCAGATGCAGCCGAGGTTGACAACAGTAAGGTGCCGCATTTCTCTTCTTTAAGCTACATGCTGAGGGCGTTTCTGTTAGAGAAACACAGAGTTGCTCAGACACCCCAGGGGCCCCACGGAGCCCCAGCCTTGCTGTGGGGTCTGAGCCTCTCTGGGATGAAGCAGCCTCTTCTGTGGCACCGGCCACACCACCTCGCTCATTACCTAGATAGCACTAGCCAACAGGTTGTTGCCTTGAACCCCCCACCCCCTAGGGGCTTCAAGGAAGAAAGACCTGCTCCCCATCCGTGAAGATGACAATCAGGGAAGCTTTGGGGGTCCCAGCTCTGCCACGAGTCAGAATCCATCTGCTGGCAGCAGGTTTGGGGAGCTCACAGGGCCAAGGGGGAGAGTGCAGAGAACAGCGCTGGTCCTCACCCTCCTCCTCCTCCCCCCTTCTTTTTTTATTATTAGCTCTTGGTGGTGGTGGTGTTACATGTCGTCAAGTCCATTACGACTCCTAGTGACCCCATGAACGGCAGATCTGACCCTTGTCCTATAATCCTCCATCCTCACTATGCCCATCGGGGTCACCAAGACGTGACTCAGCCCACTGTTAGTCACTGGCCACACATCTGGCTGAGGGCTTCCTTTCTCTGATCCCCGTCATCCCCAGACGAATAACTTTCTCAAAAGGCTGGCCCCCGCTGGCAGAGGCCAGAGTAAGTGAGACCAGGTGGCACCCCCTGGCTTCTAAGGAACACCAGGTTGCATTTCCTCCAAGACAGACTTTATTCGTGGCAGTCTATGGGATAGTCGATACTGTCTGCCAACATCACACGTCAAAGGCACCGTTCCTCAGTGATCCCTATTCATTGTCCGAGTTTCCGAGGAATACGGAGGACCTGAATATCACTCGTTTGGTGCAGGCAGATGTTTTTACTAACTGCAGGCTGCCCTTGGCAGTGGGTGCATCTCCAAGGGCCCCAGTAGCTGCTCCCCGCACGGCTTTTCTGACTTCTCTTGTATTTGATACTAGTCCTCCTGGAAAATTTTCCCAATTCTCCTGTTTGCCTCTGCGTCTTCACTTCCCAGTGGTGAAGCCCCTTCCTGCTGACCATTGGGTCACCAGCTCACATCATCCTGGAACTCGGCAGAAAGGACTGGTGATCTGCTCTGTGAAGGGAACACCATTCTGGGAAAGGTGGACAGTCAGAGAAAGAAAGGAAGACCCTCACCCAGATGTACTGACCGTGACTCACCGGGGGCCTGAGCGTGAGGGAAAGCGTGAGGCTGGAGCGGATAGAGCTGCTGTTCACATGTCACTTTGGGTTATAGCTGACCTGAGCCAGCATCTGACAACCACAAGAATGGCAACGAATGGGAATGAGAATCCCTGCGTGGAGGGTCTCCTCTGTCACACGGGTTCTCTGTGAGCGGAAGTTGATTTGATGGCATTCCACAAGACTCTCCCAAAGACACAGATCCCAACTCTAGCCCTGGGCCCCTCCATCCCTCGTAGCGCCCAGGCTTGTTTCCCCAGGAGACTGTCTGTACCTCACTTGTAGGGGTGACACCCCCTTTCCTGCAGGCACCCGTCTGCTGCCCCACCCTTGCTAACCAAAGAAGCACAGACACAAAGCCTGGGTTACACCAGTGCGCATGCACACTCACACTCACACACACGCGCACACGCACGTGCACACACACACAGGCTCTGCACACCCTTGGAAATGGTCTCTTTCTCCTTTGTTCTGCTTGGCTGGTCCTCCTGTCTCTGTAATTACAGGAGATGTTTATTCATTCACTGCCAGCCGGCCGTGGAGCTTCTCCCCTCTTTCCACCCATAAATCTATCTCCTGCTCAGGATCTCATTGCATCCGGCCATCCCGCTCCATCTGCACTTGTAGGAACAATGTCACGGGTGGCTCGGAGACATCGCCATCTCCTCCACCGTTCCTCTGTCCTCTGTCCTCCATCTAAGACAACCTCTTGTGCTGGATGCGACCTCGTGAGACGGAGCGGCAGGACCACGGCCACCAGCCTTGAGTAGGTGATGTCCTGCACAGGGACCAGCCTGTGGTCAACACGCGTGCCCCTCCGCTGAGATGTCACAAAGCAGCAGCAAGAACGTGACCATGGACTTGGAGACCTGACGGGATCCCAGGTGGAGGAACAGTTCGTTCTCAGCCACTAACCGAAAGACTGGAGGGTTGAGCTCGTCCGGCAGTGCCAGGGCAGAAAGGCTTGGGGACCAGCTCCTGTGAAGGGGGCTGTTGTTGGTTGTCTTTGAGTCAGTTCTGCACCCAGAGACCTTGTATCGCAGGATGGAACCCCGCTCATCCTGCACCGTCGTCAGATCACTCCAGCGCGTGTGTGCATCACTGCAGTCCCTGCCAGGCCCCTCATCGAGCTCCTGCCTCTTCCTCTGACCCTCTACTTTTTCCAGTGTGGTGTGGCCCCTCCCGATGCCATGCTCCAAGTGCGTGAGACAAAGTCTCAGCATCCTCTCTTCTTCAAAGACAGGTTTGTCTGTTCTTCCGGTGGCCCTTGGTGTCCAGTATCTCCCCACTTGCTGCTGCGTGCAGTTCTCCGTGGCTGCCGCTGTGTGAACCCTCTCACTGAGGGCTTTCCTCCTTCTCACTGACCCTCTGCTTTTCTTAATTTTATTTTTTTATTATTATTATTATTCATGTTAATGAAAATTTACAGATATTTTGGATTTCCATTCATTCATTGCTGCACTTTTCTCCCTGCCCACCCTTCCCCTCCAGTTTGTTCTTCTCTTTGAAAAGTAAAAGTCTTACATTGGTGTACAATCCCCCTCTCCCCCAAGTCCACTCCACTGTGCAGCCTTCACTCTGGACTCCTGTCATGACAATAATACCTAATCACATGTCCCTTTTAAACAGTTTTATCCCTCATCTGTTTCAATGCAGCATACATTATTGAACCTATCTTTCTCAGTCTCCCCCCAGCCCCGATGTCAGTCTTGTTTTACAAGGGTAGCACTATGCATTATTTATCCTTTTGTGACTGAGGTATTTCCCTCAGCATGATGTTTTCCAGGGTTACTAATTTTGAATAATATTGCATGAGTTCTTTGTTTTTCAATGCAGCATAGTATTCCATTGTGTGAATATACCACAGCTTCTCTATCCATTCATTTGTTGATGGGCACTTGGGTTGTTTCCAGCTTTCTGCTATTGTGAACAAAGCCGCTATAAACATGGGTGTGCAGACCCTCTGCTTTTATAGGTTCTCGTTGACTGCTGTCAAATCAGAACTGAGTTCCAGCTGGTTCCCGAGCTCCTGTGGGTTTCTGAGGCTGTAAATCCCTTGGGAGGATTTACCTCTCTCTGTCTTGGAGTCACGGGTAGCTTCGAAGTGCCAGAGACACCAGGTTTGGCTCAGCAGCGCAGCCACCTTCAGCTGTGTGCCCTGAGCTCCTTCTGCTGAGATTCTGACTAGAGAGGCCGGACCCACCAGAGTCACAGTGGGCGCAGTGGCGGTGGGCCTGGTGTGGGTGTGGTTTGAGGTCTGGCGGGGACTTCATGTGATCAGAGTCTGCTTTTCCAGTTTCCTCTGAGCGGAGAAACCTTCGTACCTCACTTGAGCCCTTCAGGAAGGATCCACACCCTGCTTGCTGCCCCACCTGGCACATCAGCATGCCTAGAACCACTTTGATAGTTTCGCTTTCTTCCAAGCTTCTAGTTCTCTGCAGGAATTGTTTTCTCAGTTTCTGGATCCGGAGAGGAAAACAGTTTCATTCCGACTGCATGCTCACGGAAATTGGTCTAACTCCTTGGGGAAAGCAGTCTGTTAGAAGGCTGCCCAGAGCTGAGCGGTGTCAAACCCCTTCACCCGGAAATGGCACTTGTGGGAACACAGCCTGAACAAAAATGACCGCAGAGAAGAGACATTTCAGACATAGAGATGCCCACCACGGTACAGGTTATAAGATGCTGATGCTGAGAGAAGGTGGGATGCCCCCCAAGGTGCAGGTTATAAGATGCTAGTGCTGAAGAAGGTGGGGATGTCCTCACTAATAGTGGGCCTGGCAACGCATATTGTCTACACCATGAGCGGCCAGAGGAATGAGCGGGTCTGACTTGGAAGAAGGGCATCCAGAATGGTCCTTAGAAGGGGAAAAGGTGGAACTTCGTCTCGGGTGCTTCGGACATTATCAGGAGGGATTCCCTGAAGAGGGACATCATGTTGGTGGTGTTGCTTTTGTTATGTGCTGTCAAGTATGGTCCACAGTGAAACTCTGAGTCTTGCCCTATCCCGAGTCCACCTCACCGTCTCTGATGCACTTGACCCCGTTACCCCAGTTACTGTGTCAATCCATCTCATCCAGGATCTTCCTCTTCAGTGGTGACCTTCCACCCTTCCAAGCATGATGTCCTTCTCCAGGGACTGGTCTCTCCTGGCCACATGCGCAGAGTATGTGAGACAGAGTTTCTAAATCCTTCCCTCCAAGGAGCAGCTGGTTTCACCCTCTCCAGGACAGACCTGTTTGTTCTCTTGGGGGTCCATGTTCAAGGGTGTCAGTGATAAAGAAGACTTTAAGCGTGACTGGGCATGGTGGGGCTGGAGCCGCGAGGTGCGGATGGGGCGGGGCAGAGTTCAGATCACTTGTATTTGGCATCACCGACTTCAGAACTGACGTAGTGGCGCCCACGAGCAAGAAGACCATGAACCACCTCAGCTTGACCTCAGGGGGTTCATCATGTGAGTGCGGTGTGTTGACACTAAGCCTATTACGTATTATTAAGCCCATAGCGAAGGCAGCAGTGGCAACAGGGATAAAAGCATAAGGGAGGCTAGAGATAAGACAAGGCAAAGTGCAGATTGAATTCACTTTAAGAGCTTATCCCCATGTGCATCTGAATGCCTCGCCATGGCCGAGTGTGTGCAGCGACTGTTGGGAATGGTGGACACGGAGGACCAGACTAGGAGATTAACCAGCCGTGGCCGGGCCAGGCCGAGTCCCAGCGACCGTGTGTCAGAGCAGGGCTGTGCCCCACGGCGTAGGCAGAGACTGAATGTCTGAAGGCAGATCACCAGCCCTTTTGTCTGCAGCACCTCTGTGTAGATCCAAAATGCCGGCTTCCTGGTTAGCAGCCAAGCACAGTGTCTACTTCACCACCCAGGGACTGCTGACCTCTGGTTTAGGGAGAACGGTGTCCTTCCCCCGATGGTGACACGCAGGGCAGTTTGAGGTAAACGCGGAAGGACCTGATGGAGCTCTAAACAGCTTGAGTTTTTTGCAGGGACGCTCTGCTGACCCAGTTAGGAAAATGGGGCGCTCACTCCCGAGCTTCTTAAGTAGGGTATTCATGAGGTGAACGGATGCCGTCATGGCAGGTTCGTCTGTCCACGGGAACATGTTGTCCCTCGGGCACTTGGGGCTGGAACGTTCTCTGTTCACTGACAGGAAGGAAGCTGGGCAAGGTGACGAGTGGTCAGCATGGGGGGCTCTGTCCCAGCGAGCTCCCCTGTAGTGCATCTCGGGCGGATCACCTCTTGGCACAAACGCACCATGGTGCCTCCCTGAGAAGGCCGGGGAGTGGCAGGAAGGGTCTCCTGCATCCCTGAGCTAAGAGAGGATGACACTGATGCAGCCATTGTGCTCCGAACCGGCGCCGTCAGGCCATTCTGAGGCATCCATGCCTGTAGGACAGAGGGGGATGCCCACTCAGTTTCTGGGCTTTTAATCTTTACAGAAACAGACTTCCTTCCCCTTCTCCTGTGGAGAAGCTGGTGGGATCGAACCACGGCCCTTTTGGTTACGCGCTGAGCGCCTTTACCTCCAGCACCACCGGCGTCATTTTGCGCACGTGGTCGAGCTCATAGCCCCAGTGACTTGGTGCTAAGGTGTGGTCCTGCCAACCCAAAGGCACACAGTTTGAATCCACCCGTGGTGAAGACGGGCATCTCCTGAGCCGTTCAGTGCCTCTCAAAATCCTCAGCAGGATCGGCTCTGACTCAGTTGCAGCTTGATGGTAACAAAGCTGCTCCACGCCTTGGTAGCGTCGCGGGGAATGAGCTGAGCAGCTAATCAGAAGCTTGACAGCTCAGATCCACCAGCTTCTCTATAGGAGAAAGATGGACAGTCTCCTTCTGTGATGATTTACCTGCGTAGGAACCCGCTGCAGGCTCACTTTGAGTCAGAGCCGATGCAGTTGAAGTGAGATCAGTTTTTACTGTGAGCCAGCAGTTGGCACACACTCCAGTCACAACTGCCAAACACAACTTGGTTCTCAGTTGGGGTTTGTTATCCAGGGCTTGGACCAGTTCACTCCCACCCAGATACACTGAATCAGCAAGGTCGTGTGTGTCCCTGAGAACCACCTGGGGATCTCGTTGCAATGTGGATTCTGATTCTTTAGCAGACATCCTGTTATGTGCTGTCAAGTCGCCTGCGACAGCTCTGAACCCTGCTCTACCCTGTGCCAGTCTTATTATCTCCAATACACCCAACCCCCATTACCCCAAACAATGAATCAATCTATCTCATCAAGATCTTCCTCTCTGCGCTGTCCTTCCATCCTCCAAGCATGATATCTCTCTCCAAGGACTGGTCCCTCCTTGCAACATGTCCAAAGTATGTCTGACGAAACTTCAGACTCCTTGACTCCAAGGAGCAGCCTGGTTTAACCCTCTCCAGGATGAATTTGTTTGTTCTTCTAGCAGTCCATGGTATATTCAATACTCTTCTCCAGCACCACAGCTCAAAGGCACCAATTCTACTTCTGTCATCCCTAATCATTGTCCAGCTTTCTGACACATAGCAAGTAATTGTGAAGACTATGGTCTGGATCAGGTGCACCTTAGTCTCCAGACTGATATTGTTGTTCTTCAGTACCTTGGAGAGGCCTCTGACAGCTGACTTTCCCAGTGCAGTTCTTCTTTTGATTTCCTGGCTGCTGGTATCAAGAGTGTTGGTTGTGGAACCAAAGTAAAGCTGTTAACAATCTCAGTCTCTTCACTCTTCACATCTATCATGATGCTACCAATTGGCCCAGTGGTGAGAATCTTTGTTTTCTTGATGTTGAACTTCAATCCATACTAAACAGCAAGCGTTTCAGGTCCTCCTCAGTTTCAGCAAGCAGGGTTATGTCATCTGCTTAGTTGTTGATGAGTCTTCCTCCAATCCTGATTCCACATTCCTCCTCATAGAGCCCAGCCTCCCGGGTGATCTGTTCTACATATCTATTGAAAAGGTATGGAGATAGGACACAACCCTGGTGTACACCCTTCCCGATTTTGAACCATGCAGCGTTTCCCTGCTCTGGTCTGACAGAGATACTGCAGGTTCCATTCCAGACCACAGCAGTAAGATACATATGCAATAATGGAGCTGCACAACATTTGTTGCTGTTCCCCGGTGCATGTGTCAGTATGCTGCAGTCCACTGAGTGTACAATAGCGGTGGAAACGTTTGAAACATTGTGATAATGACTAAAAGGAGACATGGAGACAGGTAGTGAACTTTTGGTGAAATGGCACCAAATTAGACTTACTCAGTGCAAGGTTGCAATAAGCCTTCCGTTTAGGGTGAGGGGGAAATGCCGTTTCTGTGGAGGGAATGAAGTGAAGCTCTATAAAACTAGGTGTGCCACGTGTCAGGAGTGGGGATGCTGCCGCCGTATCAGGACCGGGGATGCAGACGGTCAAGGGCCAACCTGACATGAACCTGTTGGAAACCTGGCTCCAGCAGAACCAGCTCGAGGGAAAGCTGCGCTGTCCTTGTTCTTTTTTTTTTTAAGATTTTATTTGGTTTTTTATTTTATATTGGTTTGCTTATGAAGTTTGTATACATTGTGTTGCACTATTCTTCATTCATAGTGTGTTTCATACAATCATTCCCATGCGTGATGTTTTATAAAATCAGTCACCACTGGACCACGCCCACCGTGACCCTCGGTTCTCCCAGACCTGCCTGCCTTCCTCGTCTCAAGACTCCCATTCTGACTCATGGCCCCTCTTCCTCTACCTGCACCTGTTCCTGCAAGTTCTCCCTGAAAACACAAGCCAGTCTGCTGCTTTTCCCCACGGGCCCCCACCCAGCACCCCGTCTTTGTTGACTCTCGGTCAGCACCCTGTCTTTGTTGACTCTCGGTCAATGTCTCCTGCGTCTGCCTCTGCTTTGTCCACCCTCAGCCTTCGGCTTCAGAGTGCAGCCCCAAGCACCCCCTCTGCCCACGTCCTGAGGATTGCGCCTGTTCCTCTCTGCTGTGGAGGTCGGCCAGTCCTCATGAATAGGGTTGGGGGGGGGGAGGCTGATCTGGACTTGGCACAAATGAGCAATATGACCGTCATTGGGATGATGTCACCAGGCAGAGTCACCTGGCCTCTCCGAGGTGACACGGGAGAAGGTCAAGCTTTGTCCTCAAAGACCTGGATCCGAGAAGAGACAGGACAAGGAGACCCTTGGGAGATTAGTTGAGGGTTGTGTCCACTCCTGATCAATGAGCAGTCAGATCTGAGTGGGACAGGGGGCTTTAACTAACAGGGAGATGGTGTCTGCCCTGAAATGGGAACTTCCCCTTCCATGTGCTACTGTATCAAGACTTAGCCCCCATCTGAACCCACACAGCCCCAGCCAAGACTCCGGTCCCTACCCCAGTCTTTATCCCTCTCACCCTACTTGAGAGTCTACTCTCTCCCCATATAAGATCACATGTTCCATTAGAGCACCCTTGTGCCCAACTCAGATCCCAGTCTCCATTCAAAACCCCCGATTCCCATTTCTGGGCACTGTTTAGTAACACCATGACTCTAAAGTTCACTAGACTATTAATACTCCAGTTCAGTTATGGCTGACAAAGTGACACAAAATATTCAAATTATGTGTGAACCAGAACACTTAACTGGAATGGGAAAACTTACAAGTCAAATGCTGCTGGAAATGTAATGTGCCTTAAAAAAAAAAA
>NW_006399876.1:4095915-4115807 GCF_000299155.1 Elephantulus edwardii
CCTAACAGCAGACTTTCAATCCGTCTTCTAATTTCCTGGCTGCTAGTGCCGAGATTGTTGACTGTAGAGCCAAGCAAACTGAAGCTGTGAACAATCTCAGTCTCTTCACCATTCATCCTGATGCTGCCAATTGGCCCAGTGGTGAGAATCTTCGTATCTTGAATAGTAGAGTTGAAAACACCATGACTGGCTCAACGATGGCATCTGACTGTGCTGATTGGCTTGTGTGTCGCTCTCCTTGGTCCTGACGGTAACTGTCTCCGCATCAGGCTTCTGAAAGGGCTCCCTGGGCCTCTCCTGTGTCTGAAGTCCCATTCTAGGACTTTGATTCACAGTTTTTCTGGTTATCTTTACAGAACATCCATATTTTGAAAATTGTCATCTGTTCCAGTGTTGCTTCATGGGCCATGTTGTTGTGGTGGTTGTTATTGTTGTTTGTTGTGGTGGTGGTGGTAGTTATGTACTGTCGAGTCACCTGCAACTCATAATGACCCTATGTACAGCAGCCCTAAACCCTGCTCTGTTCCTATGCCAATATCACCATCTCCAACACATCTACCCCCATTACCTCAGTCACTGAATCAATTCGCCTTATATAGGGTCATCCTCTCCTGCGCTGTCCCTCCACCCTCCCAAGCATGACATCCTTCTCCAAGGATTGGTTCCTCCTTGCAACATACCTGAACCAATTCAAAGCCCTGAGTTTCATAGAGGATGAAAAGCAGCTTGAAGGCCCTAGTTGGTCAGTCCTCCTCCATTTCTTAATATATCTCTCTGGGCTCCACAACTTCCTGATAATGGCTGGATAGCTTGTATCCTGCTGGTAGCAATTACAAACTCAGAGCAAAACACATAATAAAAAAGCGGCAGCAACGGCTTATGTAGGCCTTGGAGCACAGCTGAGAGCTGATAGAACTAGAGGAGCCCTGAGCTAGACAGAGGCGAGCCCCAGGTAAAATCCATGTTCTAAAGCACCTCGAGGGTGTAACAGAGCAAGCAGAAAGTGGGGGCACAGAGGGATGAGTCCTCAGAGGAGGTGCAAGATCAAGGCTGCCTAAAAGGGTAGTTGTTGAGGAAGAAACTCTGAAAACCCACATTGCATTGAAATGACCCTCAAATTGTTGACTGACTCCTGGATTTGGGCTTGCGATGGATGAGATTCCGGGAGCCCAGGGGAGAACAGAAGTTTGTTGAGTCAAGAAGAGTTTTCAGAGCTCACAAGGACAGAGGGGACAGAGTGTAGAGTTCTGCCAAGTCAGGCTGGAGCTGCAGTGGCACGGAGGTTAAAGCTCTCTGCTGCTAACTAGAACGTCTGTGGTTCAGACCTGTTAGGGATCCCCCAGAGAAGAGACCTGGTGAGGGTCTTTCATGAAGATTTGCAGCCAAAAGATGCCGTGGGAATTTCTACTCTGCCTCATAGAGTCACAGAAATGAGGATTATAACGACATGTGCAAAGGCCTGGAGTTAGGAAGCCCAAGAGGAACAGCACGCTTTGTAGTTCTCGAGCTGAAAGAACTGAAGACCAAACCCGCGCTCGAGTTGCTGAAGAAGTCCAAGTGCAGAATAGCGAAGTCTTAAGTGCGTGTGACACTGGAAGCAGCAGCATTGGGAGGTAGAGTCACCGTATCAGAAAGCTGGTTGACACAGACCATTGGAAACAAGCCCTCCTTCAAAATCACTGCCTTTGAGTTGGTTCTTAACACCCTTTCTCCTGCCTTCCAAGCTTGTGAATGGTCCTGGAAGAAACTGTGTGTCCTTCTCCTCAGCAGCTGCTGGTGGATTTGAACCACCAGAATGTGGCATTTGAGTTGGCAGCGCATCTCGCTATAGACTCCACCACCAGGGGCAGCATACGACCTGGAACCAGAGGTGCTGGAGAAGAGTGGACGCTGCTCTGAAGGCATTGGCGTGCAGTAAGACTCCAGGGACTGGCAAAAGACTGACTGAGGTGTTTCAGAAAACTGACAGAGGTCCATATTTGGGCCCATTTATAAAAAGGGGGGATAATGAAAAAGATTCATTATTGACCAGTTACTCAAGATTAAAGTGATTGGAGCCATGCATTAGCAGTGGCCTGCCAGACATTCACGCTGGATTTCCAAGAGACCTTGGAACAAGGGGCCTGATTGCCTTGTGTCCAAGGACGAGGCTTTGCTTGGCCTGTGCAGAAGCCTGCAGGTGGACCGGAGAGGACACTAGGGAGTCTACAAACCTCCTGTCCTCCCTACTCCTGGACGTGATGGTTAGCCCCACTTCTGCCCTGCAGAGCCCCTCCCTATGCCCTCTGACCCCCGAGGCCAGTTCTCCATGTCACATAGGAGATTGATCAGTGGGAACTCTGACCTCAGCTGCCCTTAGAAACCCTGCCCCAGGCAGGCCTAGAAAACCCTGGGAAGGAGGTTGGGGTGTTGGTGTGCTTGACCTCAAAGCTCCTCTGAAATACTCCAGCCTCAGTCCCTGGGAGCTTCCCTCTCAATGGCCCCGCCTGGCAGCCTCCCTACAGACGTGCTCACGCCTGCCTCTCTGCTCAGAGATAACCCCGCTATCGCTGCGACGCCTTTTTATATCTCCTGTTATTTATAAAAGTATGATTCATTTAGCAGTGATTGTGAGACGCAGAAACGGTGCCTACTAATATTGAAATTGCAGTTATGTACGGCGACTCATGGATAAGCTAGCATGTCTGTTTTGGATCAGGTTGGGGGTGGGGGCAGCGCAAGTTCTGGCCTGGCTCCTGCGTGGCCACGTCCTGTCCCAGTATTGTTCTCCCTCCCACAGGGTAAAGTGGAGGCTGGAGCTGGTGGGTGGCTGAGACACTCTGCTTCCTCTCTCCATCTCCGTGGGCATCCTCTCAGACCAGAGGCGAGCACTTCACACTGGGAGTTTGGGTCGAGGTGGAAAATAGCCTCGGTCCTGCTGTTCCTTGTCCAGCCTGACTTCATCCCTTGTCCCCCGGAAACAGTGAGCAAGAATTAAGCAAGGAAGGAAAGAGAGTTGGAGTACTGGGATATCCCCGGCCCCAAGCCCCGGGAAGTGTGCCATTGTTGCTCCGGTGTGCTGGGACTATCCTTCCTGCTCTCGGACTGGGTTTTTGCAGCCTTAGATAATTCACGGGGTTTGAAATACGACCCAACACAGGCTCTGCGGGTGCCCAGAGCTCACTCCTGTGCCTGAGTTCACACAGGAGTAACCACCCATGGATGGGTTTGAGACTCTTCAGAGAAGCTGCAGTCACATTTCAGAACTCCCAAAAAATGTGCTGTTGAACCAATAATAATATACTCAATGCAGTAATCAACACACTGTCCTGTCAGCCACAGTGAAAAATGCTCCCGTAACATCGCAGTAATAAACACACTGCTACAATTGCAGTAGTAAACAAGGGACAGTAACAATGACAGAAGTAACAGTTGCAGCAATAAGCATGGCCTTGGAACAACCATAGTAATAGATACACAACAGTAGCAATAACAGCAGTTAAAAATGCTACAGTAACAACCAGGACACCTTTGCAGTGGTGGCTGTGGTGCTGACCTTGGTCAGGGGCCGGCTGCATAACCACTGTCCCAGGGAATACTCAATTCCAGTGGTCACAGCTTTGAAAACCCCACAGACATCACAGGAATCACCAAGAGATAGAATCCGCTCAGGACAGCACACAGTGGCTGCTTGCAGAGTCCAGAGGGGGTGCCAGTGGAAGGTTGGTGGTTTGAACCCATCCAAGGACTAGCCTGGTCATGGCAGCCTTGGAAAGCCTTTGGGGTGCAGAGGTACATTAACAAACAAGGGATTCCCCCAAGTCAGAACTGACTTGGCATCTGTACTGTAACCGTTGTGGCTTGCTTTGTTATGGGGACACTTGTAACATAGGGGAAGTTACCCAGCCAGGATTTGAACCCAGGAAGTTCCGTTGCGGGCATTACCTGGGACACTTTGCGGTTCCCTTGGAGCTGTGTGGTGCTGACTCTGAGCTGGCATTTGGAGACACTCTTGCCTGAGCCCCAGCCTCACGGACGCTGTGATAACAAGCCAGGCGCAGCTCCCCCTGACAAGGACTGGACTCCCAGGGCGGGATTCCACCAACACCCCCTGCTCACCTTCTTCCTCCTAAGTCAGCATCTCACCGTACAGGATTGGCCTGAGCCCAGGGGCCTGGAACACTGCAGGAGGGAGAAGGGTCCTGACCCGGGCTGGCTGAACTCAGCGTGGGGACGATGGACACAGGGAGGAGACGCTGAGGAGACTGTAGAGTGACGAACGAAGCTGGCCTCTCATCTCAGGGTGCAGGAAGACAGTGAGGCTCAGCACCTCATTCCCCGGGCTCACGGGGCACCTGCATGGCCCTGGCAGGTGAGGAGGCAGAGAAGTCATGGCTCCCAGACTCTGTGAGTCAGCACAAGCGGTGCACGTGAAGCATGGGGCTGGTGGGCCACTCAAACCCTCAGCTTCCTCCTCTCAGTCAGTCCTGCTAAGTTGACTTGATACCCTCGGCCAACTTCCGTGGTGGGAAAAATAGAAGTTACTACTCAGTGCATCTCTTCCTTCCCTCCTTCCTTCATTCACAGTCAAAGCTCTAGGGAGCCCTTCCAGGGCGTTGGTCAGCCTGGCATCACAACCAGCTGTCAGGAGCCCAGAGTCCTGCAAGGGCTCAGGGCAGCTGAGGGCTGGCCAAGCCTGGGGTTTTGGGGAGGAGGCCCAGGATCCTGACTCTGGGAGGACTTGGAGGCGTGTCCCTGACAGGCGTGAGAGAAGAGGCTTTAGGTATTTTTTATTTTTTTTTAAGTTACAGTCCACCCTAGAAGCTGCACTGCGATCCCAGAGGCACAGTTCAAATCCACCAGTTTCTGGTGATGAGCGGTCTCCTCCCATGTGGTTTACCATCTCTGAACGCCTGCTGGAGAGCTGGCTGTGAGTCAGTTCCAGCTGACTTGATGGCACACAACAACAACAACAACAACAATCCTTAAACAAAGGAAGATTAGGGGCTCAGATCTCCCACCTAGCCATAAGCCAGGTGCGATCTGCAGCCCCCCTTGAACATCACGTGATTGAGCCTCGACAGTACTGGAGAGATGGCGTCAGCCACCCAGACAGGAACACGTGTGGTGTGATGACAGTTGGACTCAGCATGCTTGAGCTTCCAAAAAAGCCAAAGATCCTTGTAGACGTGGAATCAGTTTGGATCCTTTTGCTCAAGGTCAATTGTAAATTATTGGTAGTTGCCTTCAGCCATGAAGCCTGGGTCTGCCTTTGTGTTTGTTGTTGTTATGTGCTGTCGAATCAAGCACGACTCATAGGAACCCTGTGAACAGAGAGCAGATCTGCGCCCTTCCCTGTCCGGAGCCACCCTCCCCTCGTCTGATACACTTGAGCCATTACTGCTGTCACTTCGTCAGTCCCTCTCATGGAGAGCTCTCTCTTTTTCCCTAACTCTCCACCTTTCCGAGCAGGGTCCCTTTCTAAGTCGAAGCCCCTCCTAACCACATGCCTGAGGCTTCCCCTCCTTTCCTCCAGTGAACACTCAGGTTGTACGTTCTCCAAGACGTACCAGTTGGTGCTTCCGGCAGTCTGAGGGATAGTCAGCCTTCTCCAGCACCACAGCTCAGTCAGTTCTTCTGTCATCCTTATTCATTGTCCAGCTCTCAGGTGCATAATAAGTTCCTCTTTAAACTGACATCATTGCTCCTCAGTAATTCAGAGAGGTCCCTGACAGCAGACTTTCCTGATGCAAAACATCTTCTCATCTCCTGACTTCTGGTACCAAGGAAGCTAGTGGAACCTAGTAAGATGAAATTGTTGGCAATTTCAATCTTTCTTCATCTTTCATGGATTTACTTATCAATCCAGTGTTGAGGATTTTTGATATTGAGAAGTCAATCCATATTGATGACTGTCGTCTTTGATCTTCTGCAGCAAACCCTTCAAGTCCTCTTGTCTTTCAGAAAACAAACTTACATCATCTTCACAATGCAGGTTGTTGAATCTTCCCCCAATACTGATGCCACATTTCTTCTTCATAGAGTCCACCTTCTCGAATGATTTGCTCAGCATACAGATTGACTCTGGAGAGAGGACGTGTGGAGAGAGACTATGATGTTGCCACTCTGCTTTCTTAAGCTTAAACCATGCAGTGTTCCCCTGCTGTTTGGACAGCAGCTTCTTGGTGTAGGTAGAAGTTTCATATGAAATAATTAAGAGTTCTGGGATTCTCATTCTTCTCAGTGTTAGCTATAGTTTATCATTCATACGGTCAAGTAACTTTACATGTCAATAAAACACAAACTATTGTTGTTAGGAGCTGACAAGTTGACTACACTAGTGATCTGTGGACAGCCTGTCAGAACGGGCTCTGTCCTGCGCCATCCGTACACCATTTCCTGCAGGTGTGAGCCTGAGTTAACAGTCACAGCATCGGTCCGTCTCACTGAGGCTAGTCCTCGGCCCTGCTGTCCTAGCACCATGTCCTTTTCCAAGCACTGCTCCCTCCTAACGACCTGTCAGAGTATGTGGCACAAGGTTGCACCATCCCTCCTTCCAAGGACCTCCCTGGTTGCACTTTCTTCAAGGCAGATTTTTTGTTGTTTTGATTCTTTTGACAGTCCATGCTACAGTCATTGTTTTGCGCCAAGACCACCATCCGAAGATCTCATTTCTCCTTTGGTTTTCCATAGTCATTGTCTAACTTTCAGCTGCATAGAAAACCCATGCACACCTTAGTCTTTAAACTGACATCCTTGCTCTTAGCCATTTGAATAGGTCCTTGACAGCCCATCTGCCCCGCACATCAGTTGGCTTGTTGACGGCTGCTTCCCTGGGCATTGGTTTTCGGATCAAAGTCAAATGAAGTTGTTGGCAGCTTTCATCTTTTCTCTGTCTTTGATGGTGGTGTCTACTGGTCCATTTAGAAGGGTTTTCATTTTCTTTAGGTTAAAGTGTAGCCCGTATTGGAGTGTAACCCATATAGTGTTTGTTGTTCTTTAGTAAATACTTCCTGTCTTCACTTTTGTAAATTTGTGTCAATACAAGTTGTTGATGAGTCTTCCTCCAATCCTGATGTCACATTCTTCTTCATATAGTCCAACTTCTCTAACGATTTGTCCTGCATGCCAGTTGAATGGGTATGGAGAAAGTTTACAACCCTGACACCCCTTCTGATTTTAAATCATGCAGTGTTTCTTTATTCTGTTGGAACAGCTGCTTCTTGGTCTCTATCCGGGTTTCCCATGAGGTATTCTGTAATGGTCGTTCTTCTCAAAGGTGGTCCATAATTTATTATGATCCACATAGCTGAATGCCTGTGAAACAGCACTATCGATACCCTCACACACGGGTGAGAAGAGACACAGAAAGATCACATGACCTGCCCGAGGTCACAGAGCTGAGAGAAGCAGGGTGCATCCAGGCCCCTGGCCTGAGCTTGAAGTCCAGCCTTGGGTGAGCCTGCTTCCAGAGGAGTGTGATGGGCAATGTCTGTGTTTCCTGGCTGCAGCCCTGCCCTCTGTCAGTGGGGGCTTTTGTGTAGCTAGGATTCTGAGCAGACCTTCTGGATGAGGACAGACTGGAAGAACGGCCTCGCGGCCAGCTTGCAAAATAAGCCAGTGGAAACCCTAAAAATGACAGTGGTCTGATCTGTACCTAGTCACGCCTTGGCTTAGGGTAGCATTTCCCTCTGTTGTGCATGAAAACGCTGCCGATTGGGGATTGTCTCAATAGTGACAGGTGACAGCGTGTCCATTGCTCAGTGGAGACACTGAGGCCAGGCTGCCACGCACCGCCCCCCAGTGCTCCTGCTGTGAAGGATGGGGGACCCATTACTAATACACACATGAATTTTCCAAGCTCCAGGACACATCCCAGCCCCAGCGTGTTTGTAGCACCTGGTCCGTCCTCCCTGCCAGAATCTTGAAATGTTCTGATGTGCAAAGAGCCTTTTTTTATACAAGAAACTGGATTATTTTCAGCCTGTTGTCAGGCAGTTGTCAAAAGACGAGGCAGAAAAAGGGACCCATGGTCTGAGAGCTTTCAGAGGTTTGTGTCACATAAAAGGAGTCTGTTGAGGTGAGGTTGGATCCCGGGCCCTGTCCCTATGGGAGGAGGAGAGGAGGAAGACTTGGAAGGGTCAGCTTGTTAATGACCTGGCCCCAGGGCTGACATTGGGGTGGGGCAGAGGAAATGATGATGCACAGGGCCAGGGCAGGGCTGTTAGCCTGGAGTGCATTTGGGGGTGTCCCTGGCAGAAGCAAAAAGGAAGTAGATTCCATTGTATGCATCCAGCATGGACAGTCACCTCCAGGGCAGAAATGTGAGCTTCTGTGTTGATGTAGGACCCAGTTGTAAGAACTACGCACAGATAGTGAGCGCCCCGTCTCTAGGACTAATCAAGGAGGGTGTTCCTGCCATTTGGTGAGAATGCCTGAAATGGGCTGAGTGTTACCAGGATTGGCCCACCGGCCCGGACAGAATTTCTGTGGAGCTGACCAGAATTCCCATGTGTCTCTGTGCACACAGTAGGGCCGCAGGCTGGGCACAGTGGGCCCACATGCATGCCTGAGGAGTGTGATGATGCTGTCAGTGCTGATGTCCATGGTTTGAGACTCCTCTTCCTCCAAGCGTGGTTTGGAAAAGGTGTCTGTTTATTAATTGACAGTTAAGAAAAACACTCCAATCCCCAAGTGAGCAGCCCACTACTCTCTAAAAGGTGGGCAGTTCGAACCCACCCAGAAGCACCTCCAAGGACAGGCCTGACAGCTTTGACGAGAGAGGAACCTGCACCCTGCCTTCTGGGAACCCGGCTCTGTGATCCTGGTCACTTGAGACGCAGCCCCAGGGCCCCCAATATTTCCCAGCTTTGCTCCCACTGTGGGTAAACTCCGGAAGACTGCGGGCCTCGTGCGGGCGCCGAGCACAGGCCTTCCCATCTGTGTGGTCGGCACAGAGTACCTCGTCCTCCTCTGTGCTGATGGGGCTCTTTCTTGGCCATTCAGACCCCCAGAGTTCTGGGGTGAAGGCTCCATCCCATCCCAGAAGGTGTGGAGACACCGTTATGTGCGAGCTTCCTATTTCCCCAGGAATTTTTCCTGGGCCTTCCCCACAGCCAGCAGCACCAAAGATGGTGGGGTGCAGCTTCCCCTTGGCACGGGGGCTGGTCCCAGACTTGCCAGCGAGGAGCCTGCCTCCTCACTCCACCGGCAGTGAAGGCAGCAGCGCTGGAGAGACGGGGTGCCCGGAAGCGTGGCGCACGGAGTCCCCGTTCTGGGGAGGGCACCCCTGGAGGACAGATGGAGCAGGCTGAGCCTCGCAGCCTCCCACTCGTCCACAGGCCCTCTGAGCTTTGACGAGTTCTCTGCAACCACGTGGCAGTGCACGTGGCTGCCTGGGACCCCCCACTTCCTGAGGGGAGCTGCCTTTATCAGCTGTCACCAAAGGGTCCCCTCCCTCCCACACAGTCAGGACAGGACCCTGCGGACAGACCTGGTCCCCTAACAGAGGTCCGGCAGGGAGCTTCTCCTCTGCCACGCAAGAGAAGAGGTGGGCATGTCTTTGTAGGCGACTCCGCCACTGAGGGACACTTTCCTGGAGACTGGCCACCCTGCCCACCCCTGAGTCGCGCGATGGGCGTGCATTGTCATGGATGATAAACTCTGCCAGCAGCAGAAGCATTATTAGCACAAGTCTTTATCTGACTCTGGATTTGCAACTTGGATGCTAAAAAGAAGGTCCTCAGTTCAAACCTACCAACCACTATTAGTGAGAAGATGGGACCGTGTGCTCCCATGAGGATGACGCATCCGGACCCCGAAGGGGACGCTGTGCCACGTGCTGCAAGGCCTCTCCAGATCCTGCTTACACTGCAGCCACAAGTGCAGGGCGTGACGTGCTGTGGTCAGGCTGGTGCAGGTGAATCCAGCTAACCCCAGAGGGAGCTTTGGCGGCCTAGTGGTAAGGAGCTGCACTGTCCACCCAAAGGCCGACAGTTCAAATCCACTAGCTGCTCCATAGGAAAAAGGCTCACAGTCTCCTTCCATGCAGTTTACAGCCTCTACACACCCACTGGAGAGTCAGCGATGAGTTGGTTCCGGTTTGAGGGCTCACAACAACAACCACCTAAAGGGAGAAGGTCTGAAACCACCCAGCAGTGCCGCAGAGGAAGTGTCTGGCCACCTCCTCCCACAGCTGTCCACTGCAATCCAGTGGGAGCAACTTGACTCAACGTGGCCCCTGTTACAGGGCAGTGTTGTGCTCTTTGAGGAAGCGTGTCGCCTGGCCTTTCTTCTGTGGTACACCTGGTTGGGGTCAGACCACCCAGTGTCCAGCCTTCACATCCGTTCTGCATCCAAGGACCCTCCGCTCTGTTTCCAAGGCTGTGTGTCTTTATGGGAGGGCAGTGCCCGCCTTCCTCCCAAGGAGTGGCCAGTGGACTGGCACTGCCCGCCTTCCTCCCGAGGAGTGGTCAGTGGACTGGCACTGCCCGCCTTCCTCCCGAGGAGTGGCCAGTGGACTGGCACTGCCCGCCTTCTTACCGAGGAGTGGCCAGTGGACTGGCACTGCCCGCCTTCCTCCCGAGGTGTGGCCAGTGGACTGGCACTGCCCGCCTTTTGGGTAGCAGGGCAGCACACTGCATGCTGCAGCACTGAGGGTCCTTTGCATTATGAAGAGGGCAGCCGTGGACACCCGGTGGGGCAGCTCTAGCCATGGCGCTCGGGGCCAGTGTGAGCCGGGTGTCAGCTTGGTTCATTTCTGCACGCGTTTGTTTTATATGTGTGAGAAAGTTGGCCAAGGAGAGATCTCGTCCAGGGGTCAGTTTCACTGTTGGGGTCACTTGGGCTTGCTGGGAAGGGGCATCACGTGGATTGAGAGGGGATTCATCCAGTGTCCAACTGACATCACACGCACACTCATTCGTGACCCCAAGGTCATGTCCACTCTCCCAGCATTCCAAGGCTGCCTGACCAGACATGTGGCCAACTTGAGCCCCCGACGAGGGAGGCCGCGTCCGTCCCCGCCGGGAGCCGGTCTTTCCTGCTGCACCATTGTTGCTGACACATGCCCACCATATGGAATTCCACTGGCATGTTCCTCCTCCCCTCCCCTCATCTCATCGCTTTGATTTTTTTTTTTAATTTTGGAAGCAGTTCTCTTAGCAACCAATAAAAAAAAAACAAAACACCCCACACTTAATTACATGCCGGGAAGCAGACGCCTCAGACGGCACAACCTTGCTCGGGCTGCGCCGTGTGGGGCTCCTTTCCGGAGCCCCTTTGGGTGGAGTGGGAGCGGGCTCTCCAACCGGCTGCCGGCGCACACATGTGCACACTGTTCTGTGTTGACTTCACAAATACAACTTTCTCCATGCAGTGCTGCCCAGCGGGCGCCCTCCAGTGTGTCCCCCAAACTTCTGCCGGGTGGGGATGTGCAGCAGCTGGAGGGGCAGGCGGCCGGAGCAGGGCACGCCTGGCTTCCCGTTGGATGGTTAGTTCTCTTTAAAAAGAGCGAGCGGGAGCCAGCCCTGTTCTCTCCGGCGTAATTGCCACGCTGGGAGCGAGCCAGCGGAGTAATTGCTACGTGTGCCCGAGCCTCTCCAGCGGAAATGTGGGTCATGCTCAGAGCCGCCGGCGCGCTGACGCGGTCTGTGCAGGGTGCGCGCCAGCTGAGGCTTCTCTGAAGCCTGGGTGCTGGGTCCCTCTCCGCTTCCTCTTGCTCCCCGCTGGCAGACAGGCAGCCTTCTGGATCAAGCGGCGGCTGCTGAAAATAAAAAGCGACTCTGCTGACAAAGGTGCGCCCTCTCGGGCCACGGCCACAGCTCGGCAGCGACGATGCCCCCTGCACCGTCCAAGTTTTGCTGGCTCCTTGGGGCCAGAGCGTGCAAATGACTTGGAGAGTTTGCTGGCCGCCCGCCCGCCCACCCTGGGGCTGCAGGACGCGCGCCCCATCCTGGCGAAGATGCTCAGATCCCAGAGGCTCACATGACAGGGAGGCGAGTGTGAGCAGGGCTTGCTCGCAGCTCCTGTGTGAGCATAGTTGGTTCCCAGCTGACAGACAGAATATGGGGTGGGCTCTGTCTCCAGCGCGCCGGGCCCGGCGTGCCCAGCCATCCCCGAGTCTGCACAGCGCCCCGACGCCCGCCGCAGCTGCCAGGCTCCACGCTGCCCCGGCGCCCGGGCACGGGGGCTCCCTCCTGGCTGTCCTGCTGTGCCCTCCTCCGAGAAGGTTATAGAATGAGCGCGCCACTGCCCAAGTCAGAGGCAAAATGAAGTCTTTGTTAAATGCCTTCACCAAGAAGGATGGTAAGGGGCGAGCCTGGGAGCGGCGCGGGTGCATGGGAACAAGCAGCTCCGTGCTGCCTCGGGGTGGAGGGTGGGGAGTCTGCTCCCCTCAGTTTGCCGGCTGTTCTCCCCCAGCATGTTGCAAAAATTGCTCTGCTGGTGCGTGGTTGACACTGGGTCTGGCCATCAAGGCAGTGGAGGGGCCGTGTGTCTCAGGGCTCCGGCCGCTGCACGCGGCTCCCTGGGAACTAAGTCGGAGGGCAGAGGAAGGAAGTTTCCTGTGTGTGGTGTGGGGTGGGTTACCTGGGGCTGCCGAGCGAGCGCCAGCTGAGCACAGCAGGGCTGCGTGGACCATGCCGGGTGGACTCGGCTGCCGGGTGGTTCCTCCCAGCTCGCTCCCTGAGTGAGCCTGCCTTTTGTGGGGTGGATGGAGGCGAGCCCTGGGGCGACCGGCTTGAAAAGCACATATGCTTTTTGTCTTACCTTGTGTGGATTTATTGTGGGAAAGATGTATAAATAACGCCTGGAAGACAGCTAAGAAAATACCCGCCCACTTGGTGCTTTGCAGGTTGCCTGTGAGAAGGAAATGGTTGGGTGGAATATTAATCCTTTTTAGACAGGAAAAAGAGTTATTTTTAACCCTTTCACAGCATCCACATTGTCAGGGAGGGTCCTGATTGGACCATTTGCCACACAGAACGCTCGGGTTCTGGGGAAGCAGAAGGTTGATGAAAATCTTACTTTGGAGGCATCTCGGCGGCATTGGCTTCCCAGCTCGTCATCAAGTGATCATCTAAGAAATTTCCAATTAAATTGCACAGGAAGCTAATTTAATCCGAATCTTAGTAATTAAGGGAGGCAATTTTCATTAAAATGCTCACCCTTAATGTCACCCCTGTGACTTCATTTGAAAGCCTTGGCTGGCCCTTGGGGAAAAGGTGTTTGAAAATGTCCCAACCCATTTCATCGCTTCCACCTTGTAGAGCCCCCCCCCCCGCCCTTTTCCTGGGGAGCTCTCACTCCAGAAATGTGCATTTTAAGACCTTCATCTGAGCCTGTTTGTGCATCTGCTGAAGTGCCCCAGCTGTGGCCTTGTCCTCATGTTCCTTGGGGACTAAGAGTTGGGGCATCTGAGAGTTGGGGTACTGACAAGTGTGGTTGCCTTTTATCAATTCTGTTCTTTCGGGCACTTGTTCCTCCAGTGACTGGGAGAAGTTCCCTGGGTTTCAGCTCTTTTATCAGGTGCTGCTCCCAGTAATTTCATTCTGGAAGATAGGATTTGCTGTATGTGTGGGGGCCAGGGAGGCTGGAGAGGGGTGTGGGCAGTAGGAATTCCAGCAGCCCCTGCTTATGCTGATGTGAGACCCATGTCCAAGGAGGAGATGCGGGGGAGCCCAAGTGTGCTGGGGCCACCCTGATCACAGGGGTGTGCTGGGGCCACCCTGACCACAGGGGTATGCTGGGGCCGCCCTCACCATAGGGGTGTGCTTCGGAGCTGTGGTGTGGTCTCCAGTCAGTGATCTTGTGAGGAGAAGCTAGTAACTCCAGGGATGGTAGCCTCGCCTGCCCTCCAAGGTCACCCTCCCCTCTGTCAGGCAGCTCCCAGCTCTTCCAAAAGCCATCACTGCCAGTCGCTGCTCTGAGACCTCAGTGAAGGGCCCTTTCTCCCTGATGCCCTGTGGCCAGACTCTCTGGAGAGACGAGTGGTTTTGGAGAGAGACATCTGTGGGGAACAGGCAGCCTGTCCTCTCCCAGCCAGGACGGTCCCTGTGGACCACTCTGTACTGCTCAAGTATGTCTCCCTCCGGTGGACGGCTTGCCCAGCCAGTGGCTTAAGGTGACCACAACCTGCCGCCCAGTTGGGGAGTCTCCCCCCTCCCCCAGCGTGTCTCCCCAGCTCAGAGCAGAGTCCTGGCTTACAGCTGACAGGACACCTGTGCTTCCTTAGGCACCTTGTGCCGAGTCTGGGGGCTGCCCTCTGGGGAGTCCTTCCTCTGGAGCCCCAAGTCCAGGGTTCCAGGCTGACCCTGTATGGGGTGTGGTAGGGGTATGGGAAGTGCACTGAATCAGAGGTCTCTCCATGATACCTTTGTCCCTGTCGAGCCTTACCAGGGCCACCTCTGTCCCCACGGAGCTAGAGAAGACTCGGCCCCCATGGAGCCCATGCAGAGCCATTCCTGTCCCTGTTGAAGTTGGTCAGGGCCACGTCTGTCCCTGTTGAAGTTGGTCAGGGCCACGTCTGTCCCTGTTGAAGCTGGTCAGGGCCACGTCTATCCCAGGAGCACCAGCATCCAGCTGTGGTGTGTGGGCTGACGTCTGGCCAGTGCTCTCAGGCTCGGTGAAGACACGGCTCCCCTTGGTCCTGGTGACAGGCTTTGCCAGGACCCTCTGGCCTTTGGCAGCCAGGGGCAGTGGAATGTCCCTGCTCTGTCACAGCCACTTTGCCGTGCTGCTGCTTGGAAACAGGGCACGTGGCTTTTGCATTTACAGTCTGGCCTTAGGTCAGGTGAAGTCTAGGGCCAATTGAGCTTCATCCCAAAGGAGGTGACACTGTTGACAAATGTCAGAGATGCCTGAGGGGGGATGATCTAGAAGACATCACAGCAGCTGTGCGAGAGATTGCTGGTGGCTGTTCTCTCTGTGGTCTGGGCCTCCTCCCTCGGTGCTCCTTCTGGGTATGGACACTGCCGTCCTGCCCACAGCCCTCAATTGGCCTGGCAGTGCCAGTGTCCGTGGTGGACAGGTGTCCTCACTCTGAGCCCAAGACACCTAGGCCCTTATCCCCTGGGAGGCAGACAGTTGGTCCATCGCCTGCTGTCCAGGTGACAGTTCAGCTTGATGGGCAGATCCAAAGGATATGTCTTGAGATGCAGCCAGCTGGTTAAGCAGAGGGTAGGTGTCACCAGCAGTGTGTGCTGCACTGTGAAACTCAAAGATTGATGGTTCAAAACCACACAGAGGCTCTCCTTTAGAGACTCCAGCTGAGAAAGCCTCACAGATGTTCTGTTCTGTAATGCCTGGGGTTACTGTGTGTTGGGACCTGCCCACTCTGTAAGGCCTGGGGTCACCGTGTGTCGGGGCCCAGCTCCGCTCTGTAAGGCCTGGGGTCACCACACGTTGTGACCAGGATGGACAACAGCAGGGCTGCAGGCGTGGAGCCCATGTTCCAGTGACCCCAGCAGGTACACCCCCAGCTGTGAGATGTACCGCCTGGCCTCCTAGGGGTCAGCGTGTGGCCCTCCTGGGGGACAGACTCTGTCCTTTCCATCTCCATCTTAAGTGACAGCTTAAGCATCCCCAGTGAGGTCCCTCCCTGCTTCCGTGCGGGTGCGTTCTGCATTTGTGGGGTCCAGGGAGGACTGCACACAGAACTCACAGCCGGCTTCTCCTTGGCTGCGTTTGCCTGGGGAGGGGGCTGCGGACAGACCGACCCGTGCCTGCCATGACCTGCAGAGCAGTGTCCTGCCTGCGTTGGCATGTCCTCTGCATGTCCTGCCTGGCATTGCCCACCCGTGCACAGGCACCACCCAGCAGGCCGGGCCTCACCACACCTTTCTGCTCTCTCCCCTCAGTGCCCTTCCGAGAGGCCCCGGCATACTCCAACCGCAGACGGCGGCCCCCCAACACACTGGCTGCGCCCCGGGTGCTGCTGCGGTCCAACAGTGACAATAACCTCAACGTCGGCCCGCAGGACTGGTCAGTGTGCTCCGCGGCCCCTGCCCACCGCAGCCTCTCGCCGCAGCTGCTGCAGCAGATGCCCAGCACCCCCGATGGCGCCGTGAAGACCCTCGGGGGCTACGCACCCGGTCCCCGCAGCCGGTCCCCCTCGCTCAACAGGCTGGGCGGTGCCGGCGAGGATGGCAAGAAGCAGCAGCCGCACTGGCATGTTGGGTAAGAGCCGGGCTGGGCGGGACTGCTGGTCGAGGGTGGCTGTGAGGTGGGCAGGGCAGGGCTGGGCTGGGGAGTGGTCAGGGCTCAGCTGTGAGGTGGTCAAGACTAGCCTGTGAGGTGGGCAGGGCTGGCCTGTGAGGTGGTCAGGGCTGGGCTGTGAGATCGTCAGGGCTAGCCTGTGAGGTGGGCAGGGCTGGGCCATGAGGTGGGCAGGGCTGAGCTGTGAGAGCATCAGGGCTGGGCTATGAGGTGGGCAGGGCTCAACTCTGAAGTGGTCAGGACTTGGCTGTGAAGTGGTCAGTGCTCGGCTATGAGATGGTCAGGGCTGGGCTGTGAGGTGGTCAGGGCTGGGCTGTGAGGTGGTCAGGGCTGGCATGTGAGGTGGGCAGGGCTTGGCCGTGAGGTGGTCAGGGCTGGGCCGTGAGGTGGGCAGGGCTCGGCCGTGAGGTGGTCAGGGCTGGGCCATGAGGTGGTCAGGGCTCAGCTGTGAGGTGGTCAGGGCTGGCATGTGAGGTGGGCAGGGCTTGGCCGTGAGGTGATCAGAGCTGGGCCGTGAGGTGGTCAGGGCTGGGCCGTGAGGTGGGCAGGGCTCGGCCGTGAGATGGTCAGGGCTGGGCCATGAGGTGGTCAGGGCTCAGCTGTGAGGTGGTCAGAAACTTTAAGCGCTTTGTCTTTTCACTGTCTCCGTAAGGCCAGCCCTGAGGTCATCATGGTGGGCATCCCAGCCATGGCAACGGCTCAGGACGGAGCTGGGTTGGTGGAGAGGGCAGGTCTACCTGCGGGGTGGGGTGGGTCCTGCCAAGCAAGTGTCTGCCTTGTGTTTTATGGCCGGCTTCCCGGGCCTCAGCATGGCTGACAGGAGCTGGAGGTGGCTCCCAGTGCTGTCCGGCCAGGAGCTCGAGGCCACTCTGGGCTCGGGGAGACTGCTGGTTGTTGTGTACCATGGAGTCGGCCTTGACCCATAGCTGAGCCTTCAGTGGGTTTTCAGAGGCAGTAAATCACACAGGAGGAGACTGCCCGTCTTTGTCATGTGGAGCAGCTGCTGGTGGACTTGAACCACGTGCCTTTGGGATCGCAGCTCAGCTTCTTACCACTAAGCCACCCTTTATAACTCTGCCAGAATGCTGGTTGAGGAAGAGCAGAGGCCTGGTGAGATGGTCGCGCACTAAGGCCGCTGCTCTCCTGATGGTGACAGTAGCAGGCCCTACAGTGTCAGTTCCTGCTGGGGCATGGGGACTGTGTATTCCAGAGCCAGCTGGTTTCTCAGGAACTCCACCCCAGGTCTGTTCTTCAGAGGAGCAGACTGAGGGGGGCTGAGCTCCCCAGAGCTCCCGAGTCCTTCTTGAAGGCAGCATGGGTGACTGAATTCGCACTCAGAGCTTCCCACGTGCTGTTGTCCTGAACCTCCCTCAAGCGAGCGTGGGGCGGTTCGGCCTTAGGGGTCACGAGTGGGCACTGTTACCGCACCCCCACCTCTGGGTCCTCACTTGCTTCTCTTGGCCTGATGCTTCTGGGAGACGGTACTGCTGTCGTCCCATCTTACAGATGAGGACACTGAGGCACACAGGGGCCGCCCAGTCATGCGTGGAGGCAGGACCCTAAGCCAGGGCCTGGTTCTGGGTCTCCCTCTCTGGTGACTGACTGGCCATCTCCCTGGCTCCTGATTGGCTCCGTGGTTGCGGGAGGCATTTGAACATGCGTGTTGGTCCTGGTCCCGCTGCCCTGCCTCTGTTGCTGGCCCACTTCACGGCCTTGGCCCGGTGCCCGGCTGGGATGGGGAGGCGGAGGTGCGTTTGCCCCTTGTGCAGGCTCAGGATTTCCGGGGATGTGGGTGCCCGAGGCAGATGTGAGCTCTGCGGCCTCCTCTGCTCAGCAAGACTGAGTGTCCCAGCCTTGACTGCAGCCTGGGCCCTGCCCTGGCCCTCGGGTGCCAGACGGCCTCAGCGTGCAGCAGAAGGTGGAGGGACTGACACTCCCCGAGCCAGTTCACTGCCATCATGAGACCCAGTTCCCAGCTCTGGTCTAGATTCTGGCTCAGAGAAGCCTCCAGGGAGAAGGCCCAGGTGCTAAGAACAGTTTAAAGCTAAATTACAGCACTCCCCAGAGGCAGCAGGTTCCACTCCACACCGTTAGCTAGAATTAGGGCTGTAATTTTCAAAGGCGTGTGTCCCTTCCCCCATTCAAAATCTAATAAGAGACCAAAGGCAGCGTGGCCAGGGACACTCAGGAGCGTCCAGGGGCTCCCAGGAACGTCCAGGGGCTCGTAGGAACTTCCAGTGCGATACTGCTCTGCAGAGCAGAAGGCGCTACGACTCATTCAGGATGCTGTCCAGTCACCCTGATTTCCTCAGTGAACTTGTATGTGCATGTGTTTGTTCCTACATGGGGCACGTATATGGTTGCAAGTCTTGCAAATGTGCATGCATTTATGTGCAAAAGCCCATGTGCACACATGTGTTTGCTCTCATGTGCACTTGGGTGATGGTTTGCCTTGTACACAAGTGTGAGTTTTTTTGAATGTCGATGTGTGCGTTGTGTGTGCACATGTTTGTGTGCCTCTGTGCATGTGCTTGTGTGGGGGCAGTTGTGCACATGTGTGTGCATGTATGTGTCATTGGCTGTGTGGGCAGGTGAGCACAGGTGTGGATGCCTTGCACATATGTGTCCTTGTGGGTAAAGGCCCGTGTGCATTGTGGGCCGGTAGTCGCATGGTTTTGTGTCTGTACATTTGTGTGTGTGTAGTCTGTGTTTGTACACATGAGCACACAGGTTGTGTGTGCATGTACACACATATGCATTTGCACCGTTCATGTGTGTACACACATGTGAACACATGTACGTGTGTGTATAGTTTGTATACATTTGTGCATGTGTTACTGCATTTTGTGTGTATATCTGTGTCTGAATACATGTGTACGTGTGTGTAACTTGTGTGTGTGTGTGTTCCTGAATACACTTGCAGATATTTTGTGTGCATCTGTGTACGTGTGTGTGTGTGTACCATCACTGAATTCTCACTGGCTGGACTTCCCTCCCCTCACACTGTGTGCCCTTGGACGGGTCACCTCCCACTCTGGGCCTCATCACTGTCATGTGTAATATGGGGTCACGGGCTTTCTGATTTGTTCTGGAGGTGAAACACACCCCTTTGTGGTTGTGCAGAGCACATAGCACTGCTGGGGAGTCTGCCCAACCTGCTGGTCCGTAGCTGGAACTCTCATCGTGTCCACCTGGGACTCTGTCCAGGACTGGGGACTCCCCAAACACAGGACTTTCATGAGGTGGCTGGTCCCCTACCTGTGGGCCTCTACCTGCTGGAGTGAGGAAGGGGGGCTGACCCGCTGACTCTCACCCAGCTTTGCCCCGTGCACCTGTCTGCCTTCTGTCTTCCCTCCATTCTCAGAGCCACGTCCTCTCCCCCCTCAACGCCTCAGTGGTAGCCATGCTGGAGGGATGCGTATGTGGGTCCTGGAGAGCTCTCAGCCCCTTAACCCTGCCTTCACAGCTCCGGGGACAGTACATGACCCCTTAGGTGGAGGTGGGGACAGCAGGTGTCCCTGCCTGACTTTCTGTCCTGGCCGCCCTGCTAAGTGCACTCAGGAAACATCATGCATAATAGGGTGGTCCTGGGGGAGCATGGTGGGGTGATCCTGGAAGGAGCGTGGTAGGGGTATTCCTGAGAGGTGCATGATGGCGTGGTCCTGGGAGGAGCATGGTAGGGTTCATCCTGGGAGAAT
>NW_006399876.1:4116488-4122445 GCF_000299155.1 Elephantulus edwardii
TCCTGGGGGAGCAGGGGGGGGTGATCCTGGGAGGAGCAGGCCCTTGCACCTGGAAGCTCTTAGCACCCAATGGCTTTCTCTCTGGTCCTGCACTGGTGTCCAGTGAGACTCTGGGGTACCTGAGTCCATACCAGCCAGGGAGGGGGTACCTGAGGGTCACAGGGACAAGGAGCATCTCGGCTGACTGCTGCCAGGCTCAGGGTGAGGCCCTAACGGTGCCCACACAGCCCTGAGTGGATATCAGGGCTCCAGACAGGACAAGTGTGGAAACAGGAAGTTCCTGTCTCTGGCCTGGAGGTTAGGAACGTGAGGTCAGGTGAACACATGCTGGCCCTCTCATTCCTATGTGGGTGACTCCCCCCTCGCCTCCTCCGGCTGCTGACCCCCAGGCGTCCTCGGCTCGCAGTGCAGTGTCCAGCTTTCGCCTCTGTGTCTGTGGTCCAAGTCTGAGTGTCCTTACTGCCACACTGTCCCTCAGGGCTCGAGGGAGGGTCCTTCCTTGTCTCTCTGGCCTGTGGTGGTGACCCCTGCATTCCTGCTGTGTATATATGGCTTCACTCAGCGTCTTCCCTCTGCATCTCTCTGTCTCGTCTCTGCTGTCATAAGGACACCATCAGTCAGATGGGGACCCACGGGATACCAGGATGGCCTCTCCCTCCCTGACTGCGTCCACACAGGCCTATTTCCCGACGAGTGTGTGTTCACAGCCTCCAGGGCTACGATGGAATAGATCTTTCCAGGAAGAAACTCCACTTATAAAACCCACTCCCATGATGAGGAGACCCACCTACTGGGCCAGCTGCATGTCCTCCCTGAAGACCTGACCCTTCCAAAGGCAGGCGGCCAGCAGGGACACTCACAGGGCACTTATTTCGGGCTCACTGGTCCCAGCCTCGGGTGGTCCTGCTGCACATTCCCAGAGCCCAGAAGTCGCCTTTTCCTCCTCTCCCCGTCCCCATCACAGAGGAGGAATCCTACGCCCCCTGCCGCAGATGCTGTCCGGGGGACACCACCCCATCAGTCATCACCCAGCTGGCCCTCGGCTTCCTTTCACTGTGTAACTTTGGTCCAGTGACTTGACCTCTGTGCCTCGGTTTTCCCATCTGTAAGGTGAGAATAAAGCTGGAGGTTCTCTGGGGGCTGTGAGGTCATCGGAGCTGCTGTCGGGAGCCTACGTCTGCGTGTGGCTTCGGGAAGTGCTGTTACTGTTGGCTGCTGTTATAACTGACCTCTTCACCATCTTCATCTTCCTCCTCATCATCTATTGGTACAAAACTACCACTGGCTTGAGGGGTGGGGTGGAGAAAGCACGTGGCCCAGGTGAGGGAGGGCCACTTGTGCCAGCCCCACCCTCCCTCCTGTCCGGTGGGCAGGGCCCTCTCAGCCAGAGCCCTGTCCACTCCAATGCTGTGCAGCCTGTCAGCCTGAGGGCCCAGAAACCACGGCCAGGAAAGCACAGGGCACACAGGTGTGTGACCACACCAGCCTCTGGCCAGATGCCCTGACAGAAACCAGGGGGTGGGCTAAGGTCTCTCCTAGCCTGCTCTGTGCCTGTGGGCCTCACTGTAGGCCCTCCTGGATGTCCAGCACCCCTCCCTTCCCCCTCCATGGCAGTGATTACATGCCATCAAGTCACAGCTGACCCGGAGCTGTGAGTCACACGAATTCAGAGGCTGTAAATCACCGGGGAGGAGCTTGCCCGTCTTTCTTCCATGGAGCAGCTGGTGGACTCGAACCACCTGCCTTTGGCTTGATAGCACAACTCCTTACTATTAAGGCACCAGAGCCCCCTGAACTCCCCTCCATGGAGCTGGTCTTGGTTCGTCACCGAGCCCAGAGCCAAGCAGAAGGCCAGCCCTACTGGGCGGCAGTGGTGCTCGGAGCCTCTTGGGGCCTTGCCTGGGAGCACTCAGAAAAGAGGGGAGCCCCGAGGACACTGGACGGACGGTCAGAGCAACTGGAAGGGAGATGCGTGCTCCCCCTTCCACCATTGAGTCTCTGAGGGTCATAGGCCCATTTGCACCCGCTCTCATCACCCCTCACTTCCCAGTCCCTCAGGGCAGCCTGTGAGTCCTGGTGGTTTAGTGGTAAGGAATTACACTGTCAACACAAAGGTACACTGGTTCAAATCCACCAGCTGCACCATCAGAGAAAGATGGGCAGTCTCCTTCCACGTGATTTACAGCCTCTGAGAATCTGCTGGAGAGTCAGCGATGGGTTCGCTCTGACGCGGTGGTACACAACAACAACAGGGCCACCCAAAACCTCTCTGGGTCCCTGTGGTCACCAGCCTGTAGTCCTGCAGTCAGTCACCTGTTCCCCGCCTGTCACCTCCTTTCCAGTGCCCCCTCGCCTCCCTCCCCAGCCTCTTTGCACTCTTTTGATGTGCCTGCCTTTCCTCCTCACCCCGCCCCCCACCCTTTGGGGATCCAGAAGGTCACCAGGTGGAGCCCGCACACCTGATCTGCAGCATCGCCCTCTAGTGGCACCACGTTCCCAAGTGGAGGCCTGAGCTAGGGACCTGTGACCCCCTATGGACCTTTGACCCCCCTTTCCTGAGCCTGTGGAAGGCAGGAACCTGGAGGCGATGTCTTCCATGACCCTTCCCAACTGTTTACCTGTCAGATTGGTTCCTGCCCAGGTCAAAACCAGTTGCAAATGGGCTTTACAAACTCTGGGCACCTGAGCCTGAGGGCGCTGCCCCTGCCTCACTCCCACCCAGGAAGCCCCCTAAAAACCCCCCGCAGTTGAGCCAGACCCACTGTGAGACTCTAGGGCAGAGTGGAAACTCCCGCAGAGACTCTCTTTACGGAAGCCGGCTACCTCGTCTTTGTCCCAAGGAGCAACTCGGATTCAAACTGACGGCGGTCAAGTTGGAACTGACTCACAGCCGGGCCTCCACCGGGTCTTGTGTCAATCAGAGAGGAGAATGCCGTCTTTGTAGCCAGCAGAGCTCCTGTGCAGGGACTGTGGACGCCGTGTCGTGGAGTCAGGACTGACCCGTGACGGAGCCCCCAGCAGGTTCTCAGGAGGAGCTTGCCCGCCTTTCTCCTGCAGAGCAGCGGGTGGATTCGAACCGGGTATCTTTAGATTAACAGTGCAGCTCTTCATCACTGAGCCATCAGAGCTTGTTGTTGCAAATGTGTTGTTGTTGTTGTTGTTGTTGTGCATCATCGGGTCAGAACTGACTGATGGCCAACCTTCCAGCGGATTTCCAGAGGCAGGAATTCACGCAGGAGGAGATTGCTCGGCCTTCTCCCACGGGCAGCTGGCAGATTTGAACTGCATGACTTTGGGCTTGCAGCATGGCTTCTCACCTCTCGGCCTCCAGAGCTCGCTGTAAATCACATGGGAGGAGACTGCGCTGTTTGCTCCCCTTTACGGGGCAGCTGGTGGATTTGAACCACGTACCATCACGGTGGTGGTGCAGCTGCTTACACCAGGCTAGGCCACCGGAATTCCCTCAAACTGCTGACCTTCTGATCAGTGCATGCTTCAACCACGGCATCACCAGGGGTCCCAAGAGAACCTCCTCTCCCCTCCTGGAATGGGTGGGGCTCAGTGGCACAGGTCTTGGGGCCCCCCCAGCTGCTTGGAACTGGGGTGTCCTGGCTATGCTGAGCCCCCTCTGTACCCCGGTGCAGGAGGTCGGGGCTGGACTGGGCCCAGGGAGGCCTCTCTGTCACCACGTGCCTTGTGTCACCTGAACTCAGCATGGGGAGCAGAGGTGAAGCAGGTGTGTGGACTCACCATGGCCTGAGTGTATCAGTACAGGACTCTGCCGCTCAGGATATTCAGGGGATGACTTCAGAAGTAGATTGTCAGGCCTTTTTTCTGAGGTGCCTCTCGGTAGACTTGAACCCACAACCTATTTATCAGCAGCCGAGCACCTTCACCTCATTGCCTGGACTGCCCTGAGGTTCTGTTTGGAAGGTCTTTCCTGGAGAGGGTGAAACCAAGTTGCTCTCTGGAGGCAAGAGTTTTGAAGCTCCGTCTTACATATTTGGGAATGTCACCAGGGGGACAAGTCCTTAGAGAAGGACGTCATGCTTGGAAAGGTGGAGGGACAACATAAGAGAGAAAGACTCTGGGTGAGATGGATTGACACAGTGAGTTGGGTAATAGGGGCAGGTGTGTCAGACACAGTGCGATTGGCTTAGGATAGGACAAGGTTCAGAGCTATTGCACACAGGGTCACTATGAGTCGCAGGCAACTTGACAGCACATAACAACAATCACTAATACCCCACACCAGCAAAATTCTGTTGAAGCTTATATAAAAAAAAAAAGACTGGCACAGTATCTTGACAGAGAACTAACTGCCACAAATGCAAGCTGGGTTTAGAAGAGGCCATCGCACCAGAGACCTTATTGCCAATGTCAGATGGATCATGGCTGAAAGCATAGAGTATTAGAGAAATGTCCATTTGTGTTTCATTGACTATGCAAAGGCATTTTACTGTGAAGATCACACTAAATTGGGGCTAACCTTGAGAAAAATGAGAATCCCAGAACACTTGATAGTGCTGATGTGAAACCTATACTTGGACCAGAAAGCAGTTACCAGAACAAAGCAAGAAAACAGTGCATAGTTCACAATCAGGAAGAGAGTGCGTCAAGGATGCGATGTGACTCCATAGGCAACATACCAGTCAAAGGCTAGGCTTTATGAAGAGGAGTGTGGCATTCGTATTGGAGGAAGATTCATCAACACCCTGTGATAGGCAGATGACACAGCCTTGCTTGTTGAAACTGAAGAGGACCTGAAGCATTTGCTGTGGAAGGTCGACAGTGTTGTTGTTGTTGTTAGGTGCCATTGAGTTGCCTGTGATTCATAGTGACCCTATGTACAACATCCCTAAAGCGTGCTCTGTCTTGTGCCAATCTTATTGTCTCTGACACACCTACCCCATTACCCCAGACACTGAATCAATCCATCTCATCGAGGGTCTTCCTCTCTTGCACTGTCCTTCCGTCATCCCAAGAATGACGTCCTTCTCTAATGACTGGTCACTCCTTGCAACATGTCCAAAGTATGTCAGACGAAGCTTCAGAATCTTTGCCTCCAAGGAGCAGCCTGATTTAACCCTCTCCGGGATGAACCTGTTTGTTTTCTTGGCAATCCATGGTATATTCAGTACTCTTCTCTAGCACCACAGCTCAAAGGCATCAATTCTCCTATCCTCCCTAGTCATTGTCCAACTCTTTGACACATAGCAAGTGATTGCAAAGATCATGGCCTGTATCCGGTGCACCTTAGTCTCCAGAGTGACACCATTGCTCTTCAGTACTTTGGGGAGGTCCCTAACAGCAGACTATCCCATCACAATATGTCTTTTAATTTCCTGGTTGCTGGTGCCAAGAGTATTGACTGTGGAGCCAAGCAAACTAAAGCTGTGAACAATCTCAGTCACTTCACCATCTATCCTGATGCTGCCAATTGGCCCAGTGGTGAGAATCTTTGTCTTCCTGACATTGAGCCTCAATCTGAAGGCTGCAGTTCTTGACCTTCTTCGTCAAGTGCTTCAGGTCCTTCTCAGTTTCAGCAAGCAGGGTTGTGTCATCCGCATAACGTAGATTGTTGATAAATCGTTCACCAATCTTGACCCCACATTTCTCCTCATAGAGCCCAGCCTCCAGGATAATCTGCTCTGCATACAGGTTGAAAAGGTATGGAGATAGGATGCATCCCTGGTGTACACCCTTCCCAGTTTTGAACCATGCAGTGTTTCCTTGCTCCATTCTGACGACTGCTTCCTGGTCCAAGTATAGGTTTTGCAGTAGCACGATCAGATGTTCTGGGATTCCCATTCTTCTCAGAGTCAGCCACAGTTTGTTATGATTCACACAGTCAAATACCTTTGCATCATCAATGAAACATAGAAAGACGTTCCTCTGGTACTCTCTGCTTTCAGCCAAGATCCATCTGACATTAGCTGTAATATCCCTAGTACCAC
>NW_006399876.1:4123963-4148144 GCF_000299155.1 Elephantulus edwardii
CATTTGTTGCTTGCTGTTCTGTTAAATTTTGCTATTCTGACTGGGGTGAGATGATATCTCATAGTTGTTTTGATTTGCATCTCTCCTAGAGCTAGGGATTTTGAACATTTCTTCATGTGAGACAAGGATTTTGAATCTTCATCTCACATACTTTGGGCATGTGGCCAAGAGGAACCAGTCTTAACGTTTAGAAGGATGGAAGGACAGAAAAAAAAAAGGATGGAAGGACAGTGCAGGCCCTGGATGAGATGGATTGACATGGTAACTGGGTAAAGGAGTTGGGTATGTTGGAGTAAGTGAGACTGGCTCAGGATAGGACAGGGTTCAAGCTATATTGTACATAGGGTTGCTGCGAGTTGTGGGTGATTCAATAGCACATAACAACAACCATGTGGGAAAGGAACATGGGTCCATAGACAAATGTGTCAGTTAAAGGAAGCTGTGCATACAAGCTAGAATCTTCCAGATGCAGCCATGACCTTCAGAAATCATAGCCCTTCTAGTGCAGGGTCAGGGATGTGGAAGGTTCTGGATACCAAGGTCTACAGCAGGAGGCTGGGCTTTTGATGCATGCCTGCCCCTGAGTTGAAGGCAGCTAAGGGCACCCTGGCTTCCTGGTGCAGGACCAGCCCGGTTTGCCCTGTGCACAGCTCCCCGAGAAAGTGGGACCTGACACAGAAAAGGGGATGGGTGGGGCCAGGCTCTGCCCACAGAGGGCTAGACAGATGGACGGGGCTGGGCTGTCCCTAGGAAGGTTGCTGGCTACCCACCGCCACCCATACCAAGCATGTAACCTCAACAAGGTGAGGGGACCAGGCCCAGGGGTTGTGTTGGCCCCTGGTAGGGCGGGGCATGCTCATAAGAGCCTCTCAAAGCAGTTTGTCCACCCCAGTGCCCCCTTCTATGTGCTGCTGCCTTGAAACAGGGCAGGGCTGCCCCAGTGCAGGGGGCTATGGCGAGGGTGTGCAGTGGGCATTTCTTCCTGGCAGTCCTGGGCCTCCCAGGGCAAGGTGTGGGTTGATGGAGGGACCTTGAGCATGGCCCAGCTGTCAGCTCCATCAGCAGTGTGTAGACAGATGGACCAGGTGGTCTGTCACTTGCAAATTGATGGCATGGTCCCACAGGGGGCTCTGCTGCTACCAGTGACCATGGCCCATGGCTTGACGGGATATAGACAGCCAGTCTCCTCCCATGCAGTTTGCAGCCTCCGAGAACCTGGTGCAGGTCCGTGGGGACACATTTCAGCTTCAACAGCAATGAGTTGAATTGAGCTGCAGTAGCCAGAAGGGAGTCTGGGGGATGTAGTCTGCAGGGAGTTGGGTTACTGACCCCAAGGCAGGGGCCTCTCTGGCAGTTCAAATCCAGCAGCCTCCGCAGGATAAAGACGGACATTCTCTTCCAGCGCCTTACAGCCTGGGAAATTGGCTGGAGGGTCAGTTCTGAATTACTTCTGACCCCACAGCAATGAGCTGATTTGAGTTCACATGAGAAGTCCCTTAGTGACTCTGGCAATGTCCCTACATCATTCCAGCCATAATGGCCAGACTGGTCACTGGTTCTGCTGGATGGGAGAGGACAGGAATGGTTTTAATTTCTGAGGGCCAACAGAAAGCACAGAGTGGGCACTCCGAGTCCAAGGAATAGAATCCACAGAGGCCTCTCCTGGGGCCCCAAGGGTGCGAGGGGGGCCAGTGAGCAGGTCAGAGGGCAGAGGAGTGGCCCACAGGACAGTCAGGGCAGGACAGCGTGGTCTAGACCAGGCAGGCACGGGGTCCTGCTGGCTCCAGTGTCAGGGAGGGCTGCAGGGGGACAATGCACTCCATGGGAGGGCTTTCAGGGGGACTGACGGGAAGGAGAGAGACTTCAGGGGACACACAAGGACTGGGGGTGCCCAGGTTCTCACCTCTCACATGGGAAGTGGGGAAGCTGAATCAGGGTGACGGTGTCCTCTGAAACTCTCAGCCCAGCACTGTTATCAGCAGCCAGTTAAGGGGCCTTCTCTGAGCCGCTGGCTTGGGACCTGGGGGAAGGATGGTGGCTTGACCAACACCAGAATGACCCCAGCTACTGGTGACTGACTCTCATGTCCACCCCGTGCGTGTCAGATTAAAACTTGCCTTTGGAGTTTTAATGACTGAGTTTTCAGAAGCAGATTGCCAGGCTTTTCTTCCAAGGCACCTGTGGATGGACTCAACCCCCTCTCCCTTCCTTTCGTGGTTAAGCACACCAGCGTCCCATCCCACCCATGCAGCCAGGCTGCCTGGACCCTCATGACAAGCGTCCACACTGCTAGCCCGGTGTCCCTGCCACCCCTGCGCTCCACACGCCTCTCCCTTGGCAGCCCCTTGGGCCCCCAGGAGGGAGTGACCATCCACAGCCTCGCCCACGGACCTCTGCACTGAGGTAGCCCTGCCTCTGCTGTGTGGTGACAGCACCCCAACCCCTCGCCCACCCCTCTCAGAGGAGGTGCTGCTGGGACATGTGGTCATCCACAAAGTGCCTCCCCTGGCTGCAGTCACAGCTGCAGGGGCCGCAGGGATACTGGGCAGGGTCACCAGCATGCAGCCTGGGCTTCAGAGGGTCTCTGGTGGACCAGGTGCCAGGTTCTTGATGGGGGGGCCACGGAGCAGTTTCTGTAAACGCTGCAGTTTCCCATCTGGCAGGGATCCCACGTTAAAAGGGGTGCTTTCAGATTTGAAAACCTCCCTGGATCAAGGCAGCCTGTGATCTCGCTCTGCTGAGTGTAGAAAGGGAAACAGAAAGAAATAGAAGGCTCCACAGACCCGTTTTCCTCCAGGAAGGTGAGGAAGGCACGCGTGTCTCTGAACAGAGCCTTCGAGTGTTAGTGGAAGCTGAGTGAGCCCGCCTGCGTCTGAGCAGAGAGGACGGAGTTAGTTCGGAGAGGGTGTGGAAGGGACTCCATGGCAGTGGGGAGCCCCGGGGGGGGGTGTCCCCTGCAGCACAGATGAGCTGTGAGGAGCTGAGGCATGGGGAGCCAGGCAGGGACCCCGCCCCCCGCCTGCACAGTGAGGGTGGGTCTGAAACACCCCACCCCAAACTGTCAGCATTTCCCGTATGTTCTGACTGAGGGAAGCCAGCTGGAAGTCAGACCCTCGCTTGGGAATGAGAGGCACACGGCTGAAATCTCGATATTAGGGAACTGGCAGTCGCCGCCGTAAATGCTAATTAAATCCAAGCCGGGACTGTCCCCTCCACACACATTCATTCACGCTCCCCCGCCAGGCGCCTGTGTGCCCGTCCATTCATTCATTCACTTGAAGAAATGAACGTAGCTGATGGATGGCCAAGTGGGTGAGCTCTCTGTTCCACCCCTCCCCGAGTCCAGCCTGGACACTGAGTGCCTGATGCGGTGCTAACGGGCATAAAAGCTACAGCAGCAGAGTGACTGGCAGCTGAGCCCTCTGCTCTGGTCTCTGGTTCACACTCCCCACACCACTTACAGTGGGAACCCCAGTTTTACTAGTGGGGATATTAAGACCCAGAGAGGTAGAGGGTCTCTCAAAGTCACACAGTGAGGGGAAGGTCAAGCTGGGAGTGACACTCGGTCCATCTGCAGAAGCCATGCCCTGGGCCACCAAGCTCGCTGCGGCCTTGCTTAGCGTGGATGGTGGCAGGTTCAAGGCTCCGGGATATCGAGGTTTTGAAAAGATGCCTCCAGATCGATTCCAACTCCGGAGCCTCTCCCCGTCTGTAAGCCTTTATATGGAGAGGCCGATTATCTATATTTCACAGCACACCTAGTGGGTTTGAACTGCTAACCTTTTGGTTACCAGCCCAACATGTCACACAGCGCACCACCAGGGCTCTTTGTGGAGGTCTCTTGGTATGTGACATCAAGTCGAGTATGACTCATAGCGATCCTGCGAACAGCGAACCCTGTCCCACCCCAATCATCTGACTCAAGGTTACCTCAGTCTCCTAGGGTACAGTCCCCCCAAACCTCTTCCACGGGGAGCACTTACAAGGGTCCTGCAGTCTCAGAGGGCATGCTGCTGATTGCAGAGGACCTGAGTTCACTGGACCCAGCTCCTTCCCTCCCGGGGCCGGAGGTGGTCTCTGTTGGGCTGAGTCAACCTGGAGCGAGGTGTGCTGGGCTGAGCCTGCCTGGAGCAGTGTGTGCCGGGCCAAGCCAGCTTGGAGCAGGGCATGCTGGGTGGTGGCCTGAGTGAAGAAGGACCCCAGTGCATGTGCACCCATCACAGCAGCTGCAGCTCTGCCTGCACATGGGCTCTGCGGGGCGGCTCCAGCCTCCTCCACACCTGCCTCCTCCACGTCCCCTGCCTCACATGAGGTGGACCGAAGAGACCTCTCCTCTGGAGTCTTGACATTCTGAGCTGTGACCTTGCACAGTAGTCCCTGGATGGCACAAGCAGTTAACTGCCAACCATAAGGTGGGAGGTTCGAGTGCACCCAGAGGCACCTGGAAGCAGAGGCTGATGATGGATCTACTTCTGAACAACCAGCCACTGAAAGCCCTAAGAGCAGGGGAGGCCACGTGGTCAGAGCTGGCCCCATGGTGAGGGTGTGTGGTCAGAGCTGGGTCCACGGTGAGGCCATGTGGTCAGAGGTGGCCCACAGTGAGGCCACGTGGTCGGAGCTGGCCCTATGGTAAGGGTGTGTGGTCAGAACTGGGCCCACAGTGAGGCCACATGGTCGGAGCTGGCCCCATGGTGAGGGCACATGGTCAGAGCTGGCCCCATGGTGAGGGCACATGGTCAGAGCTGGGCCCATGGTGAGGGCACATGGTCAGAGCTGGGCCCACAGTGAGGCCACGTGGTCGGAGCTGGCCCCATGGTGAGGGCACATGGTCAGAGCTGGGCCCATGGTGAGGGCGCGTGGTCAGAGCTGGGCCCATGGTGAGGCCACGTGGTTGGAGCTGGCCCCATGGTGAGGGCACATGGTCAGAGCTGGCCCCATGGTGAGGGCACGTGGTCAGAGCTGGGCCCACAGTGAGGCTACGTGGTTGGAGCTGGCCCCATGGTGAGGCCACGTGGTCGGAGCTGGCCCCATGGTGAGGCCACTTGGTCAGAGCTAGCCCCACGGCAGCTGACAGCCTGTGGGTCAGAACAGAACCACTTTCCTCCTGCTCGGCTGCAGCTCCTGAGTGCTCTGGGATAGATAGCCTCTCAGGAGTGGACATCCAAGGCTTTTTGGCACAGGTTCCAAGGTGGCTCCTCCTGCCTGGTCGACCTGCAGCTGATTGGAAAGAGAGTTTAAGTGAGGAGATGAACTAGGGAGAGCAAGCAGTGACAGAGCCCACACAGACCACCTGCCCCAGGACGTTGTGTCCTTCAGTGTGGCCGTAACATCGTTGGCGGAAGCCAGCCATCCACTCACCCCTCCATCCATCACCTCACCTGTGTGTCCACCTAGCCAGCCAGCCGCATGCCGCAGCATCCACCCGTGAGAATCACAGCTCACTGCAGGTGCTCACTTTAGTGAGCTGGGAGAAGCACCCATCTCTCTTACTGGGTGCAGAAGAGATCTTGTGACCCAGCCCATCCTCTGTACAGAGGAGCCCTGGCGGCACAGGGGTTAAGTGTTCAGCTGCTAACCCGAAAGTCAGCAGTTCCAATCCACCAGCTGCCTCTCAGGAGAGAGACAGGCACAAATCTTTTCTAATAAAACTCCCTTTGCTTTCACCTTAAAAACAATAACAACCAAAACAACCATGAGATATTATCCCAGTCAGAATAGCAAAAGTTAACAGAACAACAAACATCAAATGCTGGTGAAGTTGTGGAGAAACTGGAACCCTTAGTCACTGTTGGAGGGAGTGTAAAATGGTGCAGCCACTATGGAAGGCTGTATGGTGCTTTCTCAAAAAGTTGCAAATAGAGACACCATTTGACCCAGCAATTCCACTACTGGGAATATACTCTAAAGAAACCAGAACTGCCACCCAAGCAGATATATGCACACCCATGTTTATCACGGCTCTGTTCACAATAGCAAGGAGTTGAAAACAACCCAGGTGCCTATCATCAAATGAATGGATAGAGAAGCTGTGGTATATTCACACAATAGAGTAGTATGTTGCATTGAAAAACAAGGAACTCATACACTATTGTATAAAATGGGTGACCCTGGAGGACATTATGCTGAGTGAAACCTCTTAGTCATAAAAGGACAAATATTGCATAAGGCCACTGTTGTAAAATGGGACTGACATAGGGGTTGAGGGAAGACAGAGAAAGATACGAGGAATGATGTATACTGCATTGAAACTGATGAGGGAGAGAACTATTTAAAAGGGAGATGTGATTAGGAATTATTGTCATGACAGGAGTCCAGAGTGAAGGCTACTTAGTGGAGTGGACCTGGGGGGAGGGATTGTGTAACAATGAAAGAATTTTACTTTTCAAAGAGAAGAGCAAATTGGAGGAGGGGAGGTTGGGCAGGGAGAAATGTGCAACAATGAATGAATGAATGAATGGAAACCCTAAGTCTCAGTAAACTTTCATTAAAATTAATTTTTAAAAAGGAACAAAAAATTGCTGGGTCAAATGGTATCTTTATTTGCAACTTTTTGAGAAAGTGCCACAATGCTTTCCACAGTGGTTGCACCATTTAAAAAAAAAAAGGAACAAAAAAATAATAACAAAAAGTTTTGCAGCCTTAGACGCCTGATGGGGCAGTTCCACTGTTTCCAAAAAGGTCCTTGGAGTTAGAATGGACTTACCTGTGTTTAGGTTGGCTGGTGTGAGCCTTTACCGGGACAGTGTTCGTGGCGTAGGGTGTTAGGTGTTGCACTCCTAACCGAAACGCTGGTGGGATCTGCCAGCTGCACGGTGCAAGGCAGGTGAACAGTCTCCTCCTGTGAAGGCTGGCCGGCTCCAAGCCCTCGGTACAGTGAGCTTGACCTTCACACCAGTGGATTTGTCTCTATGAAAATAGAACCCCATGGCTTACTTCTGTGAAGTCACTAAGTGGACTTCAACCACCAGCTTTAGATTTGTGGTAGCGAGCAGAATGTCTGTGGTGCCCAGGGACCTCTGTCTCGATGTGCAGTGTTGGAATTCCAACATTGGTTTGGGGGATGTGCCGTTGAACCTAAAGCTGCACTCTCCTTCCTGTTCTCAGTAGTGGGGAGGCTCAGCACCTGGCAGGCGATGCAGGGATGGCCACGTTGGAAGTCTTCGCTGGCTCGTCCTTGGGCTCAGGTGCAGTGTCACCTGCTGGAGGTTCTTCCAACAGCAGGAAACACCGCGTCTAGTTGTGCTGGCTGTTGGCCAGTGAGCAGATGTGGTCTCTCTGTGGATGGAAAGCGGTGTCCTGCGGTCTCCTCATGCGGCATGCTGGCCCTCCGGCTCAGTCCACAGAGTGAAGAGACCAAAGTCCCTGTGCCACAGATGGCAGCCCGAGTGCTCAGGGCTCAGCCCCGTCCAGGCCCACGAGCTCCGTGGGACGTTGCTCCTGGCCCACGTTTGCCACCAAGGCTCAGCTGCCATGTGTTCCGATCAGGAACTAGACCTGCCCTCCCTCCTCTTCCGCACTCCAGGCCCACGAGCTCCGTGGGACGTTGCCCTGACCCACAGTTGTCACCGTACCTCGGCCACCGTGTGTCTGTTCCGATCCTGAACTCGACCTGCCCTCTCTGCTCTTCTCCACTCCAGGCCCACTTACCCTCCTGGTGCCAGCAAGGACCCGCTGTCCGCCTTCGAGCAGCCGGGGCCCAAGCGGAAGCTGTACAGCGCGGTGCCGGGCCGCCTCTTCGTGGTCGTCAAGCCATACCAACCCCAGGTGGACGGCGAGATCCCCCTGCACCGAGGCGACAGGGTCAAAGGTCAGTGTTCCTGGGGCAGAATCAGGCTAGGGGGCACTCAGCCTCAGTGTGTCCCCTCAGGGGGCCTGCTGGTCAGCAGAGTCCAAGATGTCCACTCTGCAGGGTGCTCTGTGGCGGGCAGGCGTCGGGGCAGGGTGAGGCTGACCAGTCCCCTCCCTCACCGTCTCAGAAGCAGCCATCAGTGCCCGTGTGTCTGAGTGTATTGTTAATGGCTCTGGTTGGTTGTGACTCAGTGACCCTGCGGACAGCACACTGCTGCCCCCACCCCAACCTCATGGCCGTTGCTCTTCAAGTTCATTGTTACGGCTGCTGTGTCAGTCCGTCTCCTGGGGGATCTTCGGTGGATCCTCTCATTTACCTGATGTGATGTCCTTCTCCTGGGCCTGGTCCCTCTAGTGGTCAGATATGAACACTCCTCGGTAAAGGATTCCACTGTGTGGGCCTTAGGGCCGAGCTCTTCCCTCCTGAAGACATGGCCTCAGGCAGGTCCCAGGCGGCTCAGACTTGGTGTCAGCAGGGAGCGGTGTTCACGTGGTCGGCGCAGTGGGGCCCACAGCGAGGAGGCCTGCACGGTTCAGAGTTGAAATGTGCCCTGGGTCCTGGGCTGGAGGGAGAGTCCACCCTGCAGAATTCTGAGAGCTACAGTAGAAAAGCCGTCTGAGGGTAGCTGAGTTAGACCGTTCCTGGGGGACTGGGGAGCCATTGTGGTTCCTGTGTACCCGAAAGATCTCCTCTGTGAGAGGGAGACGCTCACTGTGATGGCGTGATTAGACCGAGGAAGGTTTGCAGGGGTGAGAACCAAAGACCATGTCACCGAAGGCCGGGAGTAAAGGTCAGAGTAGAGACAGGTGGGGCTGCGCAAGCACACAGGTGGTGGGAGCAGGAAAGGGCGCGCTCAGGGCTCCCAGCCATGCCCAGGGTTGCTTTGGGGGAAGTTTTCAGATGTACAGGGTAGAAGGTATACAGCTTCGGAAGCTGCCTCCCCTTCCCCGCTGACTACCTGTTAAATGCCGAGCAGGTGATTGAATCCCTTCCCCTCCCTGGATCACACACCGCGCAGGCTGTGCTCACCCCCATTACCCTGAGTTTCCAACCACACACACACACACACACACACACACACACACACGCACACGCGCGCATTTCATCAGCTGAGAGATCAGACAGGCCGGTGAGGCTCGCTCCTCCCTTCACCTCAGGGGATTTCTGCTGACCTCCTTTCCGCCGACCTATTTCCGGTCCACTTACTCTTTCCATTCAGATGTCCTTTAGCTACCGTTAGAGTCCATTCTGTGAATTCTCCGTGTTCCAGAAATGGGAGGGTGTCTTACATTCTAGAATTATAAGTGTTTTGTTTGCATGTTTATTTTCATCTGCCATGACCTGCTGTTGCTCATGCTGAAACTGTAATTTAACCAAATGAAATCTTGTTCTTCAACCTTGTCAGCTGGCGGAACCCCCACATCAAGGTCATTACCTGTAGCCGTATCTTTAAGTCCATCTTAGGCTCCGTTTCTTTTCTTCTGGATATTTATTCACTCACTTGATCATTGCTGTCAAGTTGGGAGTAAGTCATAACTGAGCCTGCGTTTCAGAACATGGAAGTCATGTGGATGGACATTGTCCATCTGTCTGTCTTCTGAGGAGTTCCTGGTGTGGTGGGAACCCCAGCAGTGTTGTTTAGGTTGACAGCACAGCTCCTTCAGGCCACACCTCCGAGTCTGTCTGTCTGTCTGTCTCTCTCTCTCTCTCATAGCCATTTTCTTCATTCTTCACACGTGTAGTTATTTTGGGTTGTATTTTGGACATAATGTATCCTAAGTTGTGGAGATTCTGGCTTTTTCCTCAGGGAACTTATTTCTTTTGGTTTTTGTAGATAGTTTTCTTGGCCAAGCTTTCAAAGAAACGCTTTCTTTAATCAGTGGCAACTACATGCTCAGCTCAAATCTTGTACTTGCTCTAAGTTGACTCTCCAGAGTTGCTTTCAGGCGGTGTTGTTAGGATGTTAGTCTTAAGGATATGGATGAAGAGATGTGGGAGACTGAGTTTGCTGAGTCCTCTCTGCTCTCTCTGCCTTTTTCTCTTGCTTGATTCTCTTGCTTTCTTAGAATTCATGATTTCCCACTTGTTCAAACATTCTTCTAGGTCATATAGCCCTTGGTGTGTCCACTTGCTGTACAGAGGTAACTTGTGGTCACTATGAAGCTGAACACTGTGACACTGATATGTCACATGAGATAATGGTTACCCATGGTGGACAGTGTTTGGTGGCATTCCCTAGGTGAAACAAGCTTGGAAGCAGGAGTAGCCTCGACTTCTGTAATAGCTTGCCTCCAGAAACCCTATGAACCTGTTGAAAGGATGAAACACACACAAGTGTTGAGGACTTTCTTTCATAGGGTCACTATGAGTCGCCTACAACTCGATGGCACTTAACAACAACACAACAACATGGGTTGAATTCGAGAGCTCTAGCGGCTTCTTGTTTTTTGTTGCTGTTGGAACCGACCCATGGCTGACCCTTCAGCGGATTTTCAGGGGCAGTAAGTGTCGTGGGAGGAGATAGCCCATCCTTCTCCTGCAGATTTGAACTCTGCCGTTGAGAGCTTACCTCTGGTGGCCTCGTGGTCAGGAATTGCACTGCCAGCACAAAGGTCCGGCTCCACCAGCTCTTCTCTGATAGCAGGATGGGCAGTCTCCTCCTGTGCAGTTTACCGCCTCCGCAAGCCTGCTGGAGGGTCAGCTGTGGGCTGGTTCTGACCCGACTGCACACAACAACATGGATTGAATTTTAAAGGAGCTGCGGTGGTTTTTTAGTCTTGGCTTTGATTTTTATAGTTTGTTGGTTTTTTTTTTAGTGGCTTCGTGTTTAATGTGTCCGACTGTTCACCAGTGGGCAGATAGTTGAAGCCACTGACACTTCGTGGGAGAAAGATCCGTAATCTCCCTTGTATAGGCTTATCGGCTCAGAAGTCCCAGTGGAAGGGTGTCAGCAGGCAGATTGGATTCCCTGGCAATGAGGTTACAGATCGAATTACATTTTCCCCACAATACACACTATAATTCCTAACCTCTCTGCCTGCAGTTGCTTTCCCATTTGGGAATAGCCTGTCTTTGTTATGTTAATGAGAGAATTAATGTAGGGTGCATCTTCAGTTAGTCTCTTCTGAGCTATAAAGGAGATTAAACTAGCAAATGAGTGAAGTGGAGTGAGTGAGTGAGTGAGAGGTGTCAGGTCACATGAAGGTCCAGGAACAGAACCTCAGCCAAGCAAAGGCCCTTCCCTAGGCTCCACGGAACAGTCCTTCCAGAGCTGACACCCTGAATGAAGACTTCGGGCCTTCGAAGCAGTGAGAAAGCGCGACTCTGTCTGCTGAGGCCACCCATGGTGGTCTGTCTGTCATAGCAGCGCTGGAGAACAGAGACTGTCTTTACCTTCCTGGTTCCTCAGTGCAGAGGGATGCAGGTGCTTCCCCGTGTGTCCCCCCCGCCCCCATCCTGCTGTCGTGACTGGTTAACTCCCTGACAGTCATTATAGTACACAAAGGCACAAACCCCTGCCTGGCCCTCCCCACACCACCCCTAGGATCAACTCTGGATCGGACTGTGTGAGCCACCGGGTTTTCATTGACTGACATTTGGAAGGAGCTGGCCAGGCCTTTTTTCCTAGTTCCCCTTTAGCCAAGATCTGCAGTGAAACTTGGTTAGTGTTGTAGCAACACACAGGCCTCCAGAGACAGGCAGGAGGTGGCCGTGCATGCAGTGCACCGACAGGGGTGGGAACCAGGTCACCCAGGTGGAAGATGAGAATTTGACCCTGAACTTGCACCCAGCCTGCACCGAGCCCAAGCTAGTAGACATGGAGTAGGAATCATTCAGTCGCCTGCTCCCCTCCTCCAGACAAGCACCCACTCCCCATCTGAGCCTGGCCGCTCCCACTCACCTCCCAACACGTTCAGGGGCTGCTGTCCACAGACAGCAACTACACACATCCTTGGCCTCCATATCTCCAGGTCTTACCTCACCATCCACCCCCAAGTCTTCACCACATACCCCAAGTCCTTACCATGCACTCCAAGCCCTCACCATGCACCCCAGGTCCTCACCATGCACCCCCACATCCTCACCATGATCCACAAGTTCTCACAATGCACTCCCAAGTCCTGGGGACTTAACAGGCTGGCAGGCTTCAGGCAAGACAGAGAAGGACCCAGAAAAATCAATCCAGGCTTGTTGGCCAATCTCTCGGAGCCCCAAGCTACTTCACATCTGAGAAGATGAGAGTTGGGCCGCCAGTGGAAGCCAGCATGAGTGAGCGCCTGCTGTTTACCAGATACAGCGCGTGACAAGTTACACATGTGACTGTATATGAACCACACAATGAGCACGGCCAGAGGTATCGGGTCTTGTCATTTACAGGTGTGTGTCAGGGTGAGAAATCTCCCCACCACCCCAGCTCGCAACTGTATTCAGGAATGCCTGTTCCCACCTGGACACAGGTGTGTCTCATTGACGGCCACGAAGTCAGATCCCTCTCCTTCTCAGTGACCCTGCAGGACAAATAGAACTGCCCCATAGAGTTTCCAAGGCTATAAACTTTTATATGGAAGCATATGTTCTCATCTTTCTACCATAAAGCTGCTGGGTTTGAACCACTGACATTTTGGATAGGACATAAGTGCCTTAAGAGCAGTGCTGTCAGGGGAGCTCTGGTGGCCTAGAGGTAAGGAGCTGCAACTACAATCCCAGAGGGCCCCCTGTTCAAATCCACCAGGTGCTCTGCCGGGAAAGGAGGGACAATCTCCTCCTGTACCAGTCAGATCTGATTTGACGGTACACTCACACAAAATAATAAAAATAATAATAATAATAATAATAAAAAAGAGAAGTGCTGTCAGAGTACCTGACGGGTAAGGCCATGAGGCACATAGTCTTGCCCTTGAACATGTGAGTGCACAAAAGGTCACGTGTGCAGGCTCTGATGTGTGGCTGGCCCAGAGCCCATTCATGGAGGACTTCCTCGGAATAACCTTAAATTGGCCCTGTAGTGCAACGTGGTTTACACAGTGGATGTCGAGTATGGGACCCGTGCCCTGCCTCCAGACTAAGCCCCCTGCCTCTGTCTCACAATGGCTGTGAAGGGCGAAGTGGAACGTCCCATAGAGTTCCGTCTCACAGCATCTGTATAGGGAGAAGTAGAATGCCCCCATAGAGTTTCCAAGGCTGTAATCTTTATGGGCACAAATTGCTGCCTTTTTCTCCCTCCGTCATACTTGAACCACTGACCTTTAGGTCAGTAGTCAAGCACTTAACCATTATGTGTGTGTGCACACACACGCACGCACGTACACACACACACACACACACAGAGAGCTTTAAGGTTGCCCTGTGGACATAAACTTGAGGGAGCTCTGGTGCCTGTTGCCTAGGGAGTTGGGCTGCTAGCCCACAGGCAGCACCCCTTGGACTGCTTGAATCCACTGGTAATCTCAGGGAGAAAGATAAACAGTCTCCGTCTGTACAAAGTACAGCCTCCAAAACCCACCAGAGTGTCAGCTATGGGTCTGTTCCAGCTCAGCGGCAATGAAAGAGAGGGAAGATGTTATCGTTTTGATCAGGCCCTGGATGGAAGCCACTTCCCAGCAAATCTAGGAGGTTATCCCTGGACAAAAGCAAGCTGAGTGTTTTTATAGAAAGTGGAGGGCAGAAAGAGAAGAAAAGAAGACACAAAGGAGAAGGTGACAAAGCAAACCATCCTTCCTGAATTGGACGCATCACAGTCACGGAAGGGCAGGACACACAGAAGCCCAGACATCAGACTCACCTACTCAAAGAGAATGAAACTTCAGAGCCAGCCTGCAAATGTGCAAGCAGAGCTAGTGAGGGCTCCATGGCAGGGGACCCAAGGAGCATCTGAATCTCTTTAATGCGTTCTTTTCTTGCATGTATTTACTCTTCACCTAAAGTTGTTTTTGTTGTGAAAAATGTACACAGCACGACTCACACCCATTCAAGAGCTTCTCCATGTACATTTTCCAGATTCTTCAAGTTGTGCACCCCGCTTACTCTCCTTGTCCAAAATATTCCTCCACTATTAGCATAGAAGCAGCACCCCCTAAGATTCCGATTGAACTTTTTGAGCTGACACTTTCATCTTATAGAGATAATTCTTCACAAGAATATAATACACAAGGCACACATTCTTTGCTAATTAAACAGTGAAGGACATCGTTCAGATATGTTGTTCATAGGATTACTATGTTTCATACTCAATTTGATGACACCTAACAACAACAACAAAAAAACCCCAATAGCAACGTAATTTGATTTGCAGAATAATTCAGGGGAAAGTGTTTCCTTTTAGGTTGAAAATGAGTTCAGGGAAATAGTTTTGAGGGTTTCTCCAGCCTCAGTGGATCCAGAAAGTCTGGATTCCATGAACATTGTCAATCCTATTCCACATCTCCCCCTTTTTTTATTAGAGTTCTCTGCCTCCTGGATGGTTGTTGTTGTTTGGGTTTTTTGTTTCTGTTTATTGGTTTGGGGATTTTTTTGGTTGTGTTGGACTTTATTTCCTGCAAGAGGCTTTTCAACTCCACAAAATTTGGAGAAAATACAAATTCAACATCACATATACACAACATGTATCCCTCTCTTTCCTATAAAGTTGACCACCAACTGCTGTTTTCATAACAATATGCCCAAGAGCTATGCCTGGCCCTGGTCCTCCTGCCTTGTGTCTCTTGGCAGAAGCACCACTGTTTCTTCTGCCTGCGATGCAGCTGAAGCCAACCAGATGTGCAGGGTTCCCTGTATCAGGTAATTCTTTGCAATGCATCATCCTTTCTTCTTTATATTTACTTCTCTGCTCTCTCCAGATGGTTATAAAAAGCCTTCCATCGATTCTATTGGTCTCACAATAGCACTAACACTCTCAGAAGTGTATACTTGATATAGATTAAGCATGGAACTGTAAGATGTGATCCCCGAGAGGGGCATTGTGAAGGAAGCTAGCGAGCAGTGATAGTGTTTTCATTCTCTGTTCAGATGACAGGGTGGTTTTACACATAGCGGCACTGGAAGCTAAATGGCATTATTACACCCTCATCAGAAGGAAACTGAGGCACATAGAGATCCTAGAGCTTCCTCCAGAGTCACATAGATAGTATGTGGCTGAGGTCCCATTCAAGATGATGCCAAAGCTCCTCCTAAGCCATTTCCTTCTCCCCTGCCCTTTGAACACAGTCACAAAGAAAGGAAAACACATTCTGTTCCTAAGATTTTGACAGGGACAATGTGGGCATACCCAGGTACAGCTCTGAGACAGTCCCCTTAGATCTGGCATCCATCAGAAATTATGTTGAAGTTCATGGTCAGCAAAGCTGAACAGCGTCTGAGGGATCAGAATCAATATGTGCTGTCTGCTGATGTAGCTTTTCTGCTCCATTTAGACCATTTCTTTAAATGATTCGGCAGGAGCAATAAAAACCTGTGTTTTCACTTCAGGTGACCTTCACACACTATGGGTCGAGTCGTGCTTTATCTTGCTCAGAGATTAAAATGAGAAATAAAAGAAAAGGCACTTCTGTGGCCAAGAAACCCTTTGGAGTAGTTCTGGTGCCTCAGAATCTTGTGTAATTTAAAAGGAGATTAAGATATTTAGAGATCGCATTGATTTCCCCGATGCCCAGCATATTAAAGTAGGGTAGGAGCTTCCTCAGCATAGCACGAAGCCCAAGAAATGAGACCCTTTCTCTTGATTCCCTCCATTCAGTGAGCTTTGCTGTCACCTCCCAATCTTTCCTGGGGGCGCAGGTGGGTGCTTGTGACTTCATCCTCCAGGAGTCACTGGGCTCCTCTTTCCTTGGTGCTCAGCATCAGGACAATCTAAAGCTGAAGAGAACGTTGCTGCCAGGGAGTTCACCTCTGAAGGAGGGTACACACAGGAGGAAGCCACTCAGAAACGAAGCCACTTGGCCTCCCCTCCTGGCGGTCATGTTGATGGAGGAACTCGTGGTGCCCAGCTACGTGTGGTGAACTTGACATTCTTTAATGGCTTGTGTGTTGCTGTGATGACAGAAGCTAGGCCATCAGTATTTCATATACCAGCACGGTCACTCTGGGGCAGATTTCAGTGGCGCTTCCAGATTGACAGTCTAGAAAAAAGACATGACAATTTTCCCCCAAAACCAGCCACAAAACTCTGGGCCACGGTAGACTGCATTGAATACAGCCCTGCAGAATGGAAGGTATTCAGTGGCCACAGCAGTGGACTTGAACCCCAGCAACTGTGGTAACAGTGTAGGACTAAGCCACATCCGCTGCATGAGGGATGTCTGTGAGTCAGAATCGACTTGCTGGCCACCGGACAATGGCATCATTTCATTTTAACTGTGTATCCGGCACTTTACCAGGGAAGCGATGCCTAAACCCATACCCACCAGTTTCCTGACCTGTTAGTTTAGGTCAGCCTTTCTCATACCAGTTCTGACCAGACTCAGCCTTGTGCCACAGTAGGAGTGGAGCGCGTCCATGTAGATTTTTTTCCTGGATATGTTACCTGACTGCATGATGACATCATGGTGCATGTTTCTGTCTCAAACAGTAACAAGCCCATCAACAAATGAATGGATAGAGAAGCTGTGGTATATTCACACAATGGAATACTACGCTGCATTAAAAAACAAGGAACTCATAAAATATTACTCAAAATGGATAACTCTGGAGAACATTATGCTGAGTAAAGTATCTCAGTCACAAAAGGACAAATACTGCATAGTGCCATCGTTGTAGAATGGAACTGACATCAGGGTTGGAGTGAGACTGAGAAAAACTGGATAAATTATTTATACCGCATTGAAACAGATGAGGGAGAGAACTGTTTAAAAGGGATATATATGATTGGGTATTATGGTTATGACAAGAGTCCAGAATGAAGGTTGCATAGTGGAGCATACTCAGGGCAAGGGGTTGGGGGAGGTGATTATCTACTAATGAAAGAATTTTTCTTTTACTTTCCAAAGAGAAGAGCAAACTAGGGGGAAGGGTTGTCAAGGAGAAAAATGCAACAATGAATGAATGGAAATCCAAAATCTCTGTAAACGTTCATTAAAATTAATAAAATATAAAAATTTAAAAAAGAATACAATTGTAAAAAAAGAAGTCAATAATAAATTTAAAAGTAATGATAATAATATAAAAAAACAACAGTAACAAGCCCCTGCTGTGTGGCAGGCCTAGGGTGATGCTTGATGGGTGGGACCAGTCCAAGCTCTGTAGTGCTGCTATGTCAGTAATGCCACAAGGGGTGGCTCTGACCAATAGGAGGGTGATGGTCCCTTACAGTCCAGGAGGCTAGGCGTATGGATTCTAGAGGATGGCTTTCTTTTTATTTTTTGACAAAAGTTTGTATTTAGAATTAGCCCACTGGACTCAGTTTAGATGATCTCAACTTTGTTGGCAACATCCAAAGCATCACAATGAGGAGCAAGTCAAACATAGGCCTTCTTCTCTCCATCAGGCCTAATCAAGGTGTTGACCTTGACCACATCAGTGTCATAGAGCTTCTTTACAGCTTGTTTAATTTGGTGCTTGTTGGCCTTGACATCCACCATGAACACAAGTGTGTTGTTATCTTCTTTCTTTTTCATGGCAGATTCAGGGGTCAGGGGAAACGATGATGGCATAGTGGTCAAGCTTGTCTCTTCCAGGGGTATTTGGGCTGCCTTTGGAGTCTCAGCGTCTTAGGCTGCCGGAAAGTGGGTGACATGTGGATCTTCTTTTTTTCTGGCTATGAATGCCCTTCAGGATGCCTTCTTGGCTTTTTTTTTTATTTTATTTTTAATTTTATTTTATTATTTTTGTGTGTGTGTACCGTCAAATCAGATCTGACTGGTACAGGAGGAGATTGCCCCTCCTTCCCCGGCAGAGCATCTGGTGGATTCGAACCGGCCTTCTTGGCTTTTAATGCCTTTGTTTTGGCTCAGTTTTGGGAGGGGCAGGGGCTTCCTTCTTCTCTTTCGGCACCATCTTTGTAGAAAGGCTTTCTGCCTGTGTGTCTCCTGGTTCTAGGAGGTTCCTGGCACAGGGACCCACAGTCAGAAATTCATGCTATATTCCCAGCTCTTCTTTCTTGGTTATACTGACATCCTTCCCTTTCTGCTCACTTCTCTCTTCCTTTATCTCCTGTAAGATAAAAGATGATGCAAGCCTCTTCCTGGGGGAGCTCCTCCTACCCTGGATCAGGGCTGTGACCAGGTTGAGGGTGTGATATTCCACCAGAGTTGGTTGCATCATGGGGCATGATTACATCTTCTGTAACTGACACATTACATCATTACATATATCAAGAACCATGGCCCAACCAGGTTGATTCTTGTTCCAGGGGAAAAAATTCAATCCATGATGGGACCCAAGGACATTGGTCTTCTCTCAGTGCTTACGATGCAGAGTGTGGTCCCCTTGAGGACAAGATCACTATGTATCCCACCACCTTCTTCATTAAGGGGGTTTATTTTGTGCAACTGAAGATCTTGGAGATGGGACAAGTCACGGCAGACAAAATTCTCTGCCTATGGTACAAGGCATGAGAATGGAAGGACTTCTAACATCTGCAGCCTCTCCCATCAGCCTCCCTGACATGAGAATGAGATCTCTGGACAAGGGAGATTGTTCTCCTTCCTACTGTCCTTGCTGAGGGACACTTGACAAATCTTTGTGTCTACAGGAAGCACTATGGAAATCACAGCTTCCTTGGTGGGTTTGTCTGAGGGGTGCCTGGCACTTGGTCCCCTGCCCACTTCCTCCCTCCTGCAGTAGAGCCACCTTTACAAAGTCTACAGAGTGGGGGTACTTAAAACAACAGATGCTTATCCTCTCACTGTCCTGGAACCTGAAGTCTGGACTCAGGACATCAGCAGGCTCATAAGAGAAAGGATGCTTCCTTGTCTGGCCCAGTTTCTAGTGACCTCAGCCAGTCCTTGGCTTGTGACCACATCACTCCAATCTCTGCCTCCAGTCACATGGCCACTTCTCTGTCCTGTCTCCTCTTTGATTAGAACATCACTCAGATGGGATTTGAACCCACCCTACTCCAGTGTGATCTCATGTGAACTTCAGTAATTACATTTGCAGGACCCTATTTCCAAGCATGCTTTTGTTCTCAGGTGCTGGGCTTGGGGTTTCAGCGTATCTTCTGGGAGACCACTGTTAAGCACACCATAGCCCTGCCTTCCTGGTGTCTGATGTCCACGCCCTTCTGTTTTCTCTAGTTCTCAGCATCGGTGAAGGCGGCTTCTGGGAAGGCAGTGCCCGTGGCCACATCGGCTGGTTTCCGGCTGAATGTGTGGAGGAAGTGCAATGCAAACCCAAGGACGGCCAAGCAGGTAAGATACTCGTCCTCCAACCCCCTTGGTTCTCTGATCTCCAGTCTGGGGTGCTGTACTGTCTGTCAAGCTATGGTGTGCAGTAGGAACCAAATACTGCAATGTGGGAGAAGGTGAGTTCCAGGTAACACCTTCTTCAGATTTCCAAGAACAGGTGGATTGACTCTCTTCCCCTGAACTCCACCCAAATGAAAAATCCACCACAGAAAAGCATGGTGGCTTTTAGTTAAAAGTCTGCATAATATAGTCTATAGAAAGCAAAGATCTTAAGTCTTAGCAACAAGGAAAATAGACTTACTTATGGGTTGAGTAAGTGCGTGGCTCTTCTATTTCAGTCTCTTATATTCATGTCACAGCAGGTATGTTCCAGTTTTGTGGCTTATCCTAAGGACTGTGTGGTCAGAATGTCATGGTGAGCATTCCTGGGAGAGTTCCGTGCAGACAGTAGGAGACGGTTCCAACAGCTCTTAGGACTCCCAGATCTAGTACTTGCTGAATATGGTTTTGAGACTAAGAGCCTGATGATTGGACACCTTAGAGTGTCAACATGAGACCACTTGTCTTGAGAAGAATTATGAGCTTATCAGGAAACATGACAGCCGAAGGTCTTGAGAGAAGTTGGTCTACCCTGGCTGTGAGTGAGATGCTTGTCTTGAATCTAACGTCAGCAGTGGCCATGCTCACTGGGCTGGCAGTGGCTTTGTTGGTGCCTCTCTGCAGATTCTGTGCTCTGCTTGGAGATGATCGTCCCTTTGAAGGTGGCCATGGCCAGTTTGGCACAGCGGAGTGGGCTGGCAAATGAGGCATTCTCAAAGTGTAGCCCCCGTCCTAGTGGTCTCTCTGACCAGTGACTCTCCATGACCAAGCAGCTTCAGTCTGGCTCCCCGTCCGTTCTGTCTGTCTGCCTGATCTCCCTTGGACCAGCTGGCTTTGCAGGTCTGTTGGGGAATCCCAGCCGGACTTCAGGCTTCACTTTGCTGTTGTTCAGCCTCTGCTCCAGGTCACACAGCGGGGGCGGGTATGACACGTTTGCCATGCTGGGAGTGTCGGACGATATACAACTCGAATGTCACTTTGAAAGAGGAGCTAGATTGTCTGAAGCCTGTCTGCTCCCCATGGAAGAGGTGGGGTGCTCTGTGGTCAGGGACAACTGGAGGCATCTTTTTCTAGTTAAGGTGACGGGAATACTGAGTCTTGGTCTCCCCATAGGTGAACTCATGACCCAAGTTGACCCCACCTGCCCACCTCCCTCTTGATCCCTCTCCCATGTCCTGCTCCCTCTCCTGCACCTTCTGGTTGCAGAAGATACTAAAGGTGTCCTACACCTGGGTGGGGTGTCCTGAGTGCCAGCTCATGATGGACATGTTTGCCCCTCTTACTTCTCAAGTCCCTGGAACTGTCGCTCCCTGAGATGAGAAGGGCAATGGCTCAGAGCCCCTCTCTCCTCCCTCTCCTGCTGGCCACCTGTCCCGTCTGCCTGCGCTTTCTGGGGCATCTTCTCCCGCTTCCCTGGAGAGAATGTGTGGTTTTCCCCACCGGCCATTAGCATCTTCCTTCCCAGGATGGCGGATGTGGGGGGGCTTGACCAGGCTGGTGTGCGTCCTCCAGAAGGAGGGACCATGGCTGTGTTTGTGCTCACGGTGGGAGGCAGCTGTCAGAGTGAAGGCAGCCTCTCGGAGGACCTTCATGCTGCTCTTTGCACTTGACAGGTGATATGGATGAACTTGATCTGCCTGGACCAATCAGGGTTCAGCATCCCAGAAGGTTCTGGCAGGGCTTGCAGAGGGTGCTATCCATGAGCGGTGGGTGACATGAGCACGGGACATTCACTGGTCACAGTGCTGGAGACTCGGGATGTCTGTTACATGTTGGGACGGTTCCAGCCTCAGCTTCTTCCTGAGTCCCAGGGAGTGATGGGTACCCAGGTGCTGCCATTTTCCTTCAGGACCTTAGGGCTGGAAGGACAATGTACGGAGTTCTGGTCCTGGGGGAGCTCTGAGTCCAGGGCCATGACCCTACTACCGGTCAATTCAGACGCCGTGCGATTGACCCCTGCTGAGCCATGTGTGCAGTGTTGTGGTAGAAGGAGAGGGTGCCACATGGAGTGGGTGCATAGATGGCCCAAAAGGAAGCAGCTTTGTGGGGGCCCCTGACTGGGCGTCTAGAATCCTGTTCCTAATGCTGTCTGGAGGAGACACGAGTGAAGACTAGGGTTGGCCGGCGATTTCTGGTGGGCATTCTTGGGGAAGAGGAGAGCCACTAGGATGTAGGATTTGCTCCCTGGGTCTCGTGGACGAGCCACTTGTTCCTGGGAGGTTCTTCCTGCCAGGTGTGTATGTGACAAGGGCTGCGATTACTGTTTGCTTTTCTCTTATTAGTCCTGACATCCACTCCGGGTGGGGCAAAGTGAGTCCTCTCAGCTGCTAACTGAAAGGTTGGCACTTGGAAACTACACTCTCTCGCGGAAGGTACCTTGGGAGAAAGGCCTGGCGCCCTGCTTCTGAAAGCTGGCAGCCCGAGAACTCCCAGGAGCCGGGGTCCGCGCAGCCGCCCCTGGTCTGGCTCCTCTTCTGCCCGTTTGCCGCACGTCCTCCTGTTCCTGTAGGAATGCTTGCCTGGCTCCTGTTGCGCTTGGTCATGAACCAGGTGGTCTCCCTGCCTGACTCGGGAATGTTCTGGTATCTACCAGTCTTTCAATTGGAGGTGACACGCCCATCCCAACACTCCTCCCTCTAAAGAGGTTCATTCGTTTACAAAACGGAAACATCCAGAATCAGGCCTCGCTGGACCCCAGTGCTCAGACACTGGTTCCGTGAACTCTCTCCCTCTCTGGCCTGAGTCCTTGCTGGAGGCTTAGTGTCGGACTGCCTCAGCTCTGGCCATCGTCATGGGTGGAGAAAGGACGATGGCCAAAGACAGTCGGGCACGTGGACAGCAGGACGAGGAGGGCAGGCGGAAGCACAGAGCTCCGTGGGCAGCAGTGTCCTACCCTTTGCGCACAAGGAGAGAGTAACCTTGACCTATTTTCCCTCCAACTAGAATCCCTGCCCCCAGAGACAAAGAGGAGGCAGGAGCTGCCAGCTAGGCTCTGGGTTGCCCAGGCAGGGGCCAGAGGAGTCCCTCTGCCAGCATCACGGGAGGGGTGCGGGGGCTCTGGCTACCTCTGCCAAAATCGCCTCGTTCTAGTATTTTCAGAGTGTTTAAAAATACAAGCAGCCAACACTATTAGCACAATTGTCTCTAAAATATTAATGAGGAAGCGAATAGGCAGTTTGCAGAGCGGCTGCTAGATGTTCCCACACGGAACGTAAAATGAATGAGGACACGCTGTCCCGGCTGCTAATGACTGTGTCTCTGTTAAACAGGGAGGGTGCAGCCTGCCCCCCTTCTCCTCTTTACGCCATTTTATTACAATACACGTGGAGCCTGGCTGTTCCGGGTGTGTCTGTGTGCTCTTGTCCCGAAGCAGCCGTTGCGTGTTTTCATTACCAGCTTCCACGCTCTGCTTGTCCTGAAATAGACTCGTCCTGGTCCATCCGTGGCTGTGGTCTCCCCGAGGGGTGGAGTCTTCTGTGTGGCTCTGGCCCTGAGCCCTCCCTACCTGCTTTTACCCTCCCAGCAGTGGGGGAGGCTGGCCTAGGGTTGCCATGGCAACGTGGTGATGCTGGGTACCAGCTCTGCCCTTGTTCCCATCACAGCATCCCAGCCTTCACAGGTCCATTTTGTTGAAGGCAAGAACTGACCCCTGTCCTGAGCTGATTACCTCACCAAACCATATGCGGACCTCCCAGCAAACAGACACTCGGAATCTGGCTCAGAGTCACAGCTTCAGCATCCACATGCAAGGTGAACATCACCTCTGACTTAAAGTGATAGCCCTGAAGCCAGAGGCTGGCCATTGACAGGCTGTGTGGCCCTGGGCAACTTGCTCCCTCTCTGAGCCCTCTTGTCCTCTTCAGGGAAATGGCACTAGCCAGCAGAACTGTATTTCAATGCAAATAAATGCACACATTTTACAGATTTGTCTAAGCCGCTCAGCTTGCTGGCACGTTAATTTCCAAGTGAGCCGTGCATGTTATATGCTCATTCCAATTATTTGCATGGATGCATTACATGCAAAAAATGTGTTCATGTGTCTTCCACATGGTTGTGAGGATGGGAGGTGTCCAGAGTGGTCACCTCCCATCGTGGTGAGCCTGGCTGAGCAGTGGCTACCATGTCATTATCGCCTGCCCACCCCGTCTGCAGATCCCAGAGGAACGAGGCATGAGGAGAAGGCAGCACATTAGAACACTGCTTCTGCCAGGGCTCCACCCCAGCCCTGCAGACTCAGAAGATCTCACTGGAGCTTGGGAACCTGTGTTTCAGCAGTTTTCCAGGTGGTGTGTTTGATGAGCTGGGATCAGGAAACTCATGTTGGCAAAGATTGCATCTATGCAGCTGATCCGGGGCAAGTGGGTTGAGCAGGGTGGGGAGAAAGTGTAGGTTCATTTGTAAACAGGTATCTGTGAGGCAGATTGATCAAGGAGTGTAGCCCTCGATGAGAGCAAAGTGTATGAAGGATGCAGCTGGCTCACATTGGTGCATCTTGTACCCAAGACAGTGTGCAGTAGGTGTTAGGGATGTGTGTTCCAGATAATGGGGTGAGTGAGTGGATGTGTGGATGGCTGGATGGAAGAGAGGATGGCTAGGTGTATAAAAAGGATAGATGAAGAGATGGGTGGGTGGATGGACGGATGGGTTAATTAAATGATGAATGGGTGGATGAATAAATGAGTTGATGAGTGGATAAATAGATGACGGCTGAGGATATGAGGGAGTAGGTAGATGGGTGGGTGGATGAGAAGGTGGCAGACAAGGAGATGGATGGATGGACGGACGGATGGATGGATGGATGGACGGACGGACGGACGGATGGATTAGTAGGTGAGAGGATGGGTAGATGGATTAATGAATAATGGATGGATGGATGGATGGATGGATGGATGGA
>NW_006399876.1:4148465-4249292 GCF_000299155.1 Elephantulus edwardii
ATGGATGGATGGATGGATGGATGGATGGATGGGAGGCTAGGTAAATGAGGGGTTGAGTCTTAGATTAGCAATGGTGGCTGTAGATACCCACATAGCTTTCTGTACAGCTCACCCCTGTTTCATTTGTCTTTCTAGCTTCACCCAGGGGAAATGCCTTTAGTTCCTGGGTTTCATGACTAGCCTGGGAGGCACTAGAGCAGTGATTTGTGATTGAGGTTCAGGTAGCCCCACTCCTGGCATTGGTGGTTGAGACTTGGCTCGGGCATCAGTGTCTGTATTCCAGCCCAGATGCATCGTCCTTACATTCTGTAGCTCACAGCCCCCAGATCAAGCATGAGGACCTGAGGGAGGTCTGGGTTCAGACAGCCCCCCAGTAGAGCTTGCTGACCTGGCCTTCTCGATGTAGGGGGCTTGGTATGGGCTTACCTGGCCCCAAAAGCAGATGATGTATGCCCCAGAAAAGTGCTGTGAACAAGCTTCCCTGTGTATGCAGAGGGCATGCTGACCCACCAGCTGTCACATGTGGGTTTGTCGAGACAGACCTGAGGTCTCTAGGCCAACACCTGACTCCCAGTTTAGGGAGAGTTCTCCAGATTCGGGACACAGGCAGGAGCGGAGGGGCCCACCCAGCGTTCGGAACTGGGCTGGTTTTGGAAAGTGAAAGGTGTCATATGAAGCTCTGTTATTGAATTGAGATGTTGTTTTTGGCTCCTCTGAAATAGACGATGGGAAACAGATCGGGGGATTATGAATAAACATCGGCTTATGGGGGCTGCATGCGGGTAAGGAGGCATTCTCCACATTTGCAGATGAAACTGAAGACATGCATATGTAAGGTGGGTCTGCAAAGGCCAGGCTTCTGCTCAAACACAGCCTGGAGCCAAGAAAACGTCTGGGACCACGTCCCCACCCGGCAGGGCTGCGGGCTCTGCACCCAGACAGGGAGGGGCCTGGGCACTGGGGAACCTGGAGAGCGAGGAGGAAGAGGGAGCCGGTGGGCACCAGCTGCCGAGGAGATGTGGGTCAAGGGTCAGCATCTTCTGTGAATTGAGTTCCTGTTTGCATAAAGCAGTGAGAGCTATGTCTGACGTCCTCAGCGCATCACCCAGAAGACCGAGCATTGCATCAGGAAAATCTCCTTGACAGGGATCTCTTTAAAGTGCTAAAGACTAAGGGTATCAGCTTAATGGCTGAAGCGCCCCAAGTTCAAGCAATGATATTTTCAGTTGCTTATGCATCTGAAAGTTAAATCATGAATAAGGAAGATCTAAGAGAAATGAATGCCTCCGGATTGTGTGGTGAAGAGGAGTGCTGACTGTACCACGGACTGCAGAAGAACAAACAAATCTGTCTTGGAGGAGTGCAGCCAGGGTGCACTCCACAGAGGCAGGGACGGTGAGACCTGGTCTCACGTGCTTTGGGCGTCATGTCAGGAGAGGCCAGGCCTTGGGAAGACCTGTCATTTCGCTCTCTCGTCCGTGAGAGGATGTTCCTGTACAAGGTGAGATGACACAGTGTCTGCGACAGAGACCTTGAGGGTGGCAGAGATGGTGGGGATGGCACCGCCGAGGGCAGAGCTTCAGCCCGTGGCTCCTCCGGCTGCTGTGAGGTATCCCTGACTCGGTGGCACCGAACATCAACACTTCAGGGTCGTTTATCAAAGCTGGTTGTGCAATCACTTCTTGGCAGTGTCTCCTGAGAGAGGGCACTGGGGCTCGGGGGTTGGAACGCTTGTCTACCGTGCGGGAGACCCCGGTTCCCCTCTCAACGCTGTACCTCACGCACAGCCACACCTGTCAGTCATTGGAGGCTGGCGTGTTGCTGTGATGCTTTGCAGAGTTTCTAGACCAAGAGAGAATAGGAAGAAAAGCCTGGTGGTTAGCTTTGAAGATCAGCCAGGGGAGACCCGTGGGCCGTGGCATCCAGTCCAGCCCTCACTGTGGGCATCGCCTGGGGCCAGGTGGCGCTTCCCTCTGTTGTGTGAGACTGCTCTGGGTCCCAGCAAGGCCCCTCTCCAGCCTGACTTGGGTCCCTCTGTGAGCCGAGGCGGGGAACTAAGGAGAGGCCTCGTTCTGTGAGTCGGACAGCCTCGGACACCCGGTGGAATCACTGAGTCCGAATCGACACAAGTCCAATGGATTGATGAGCCGGGGGCATTGGACACAGCCTCCCTGCTTTGTGTAGATGAAGATTTCATTCACAGACCATAAAATGCGCTCGTCACAAGCTGTGGTCCAGTGGGGTGGGCTTCTTTCCCTAGATTTACAAAGCTGTACAGGCACCACGCTGTCTACACGTCTTAGAGGTTCCCCTCTGTGTAGTGAGGGCGGGGACGGTCCAGGGAGGGCCATTATCAATAGAGAAATGTGCTGCATGCACACAGAGGCCGTGCCTGTCCGGCTGTTCAAGTCCCCCCGGCGGCTCTGAGCTCACAGCCGGGCAGTCTCCTCTCCCCGTGCAATTTATCGTCTCAGAAACCCACTGAAAGGCCGTGATGAGCAGAACCAGCCCAACAGCAGTGAACTTGAGTTTTTGAGACCCAGGAGCTGAATGGTGACTGCCTGGCCTTTTGGGGAGCCAGCAGCCCGTTCTCCGCAGCGTTCCCATCCACTGCAGCCAAGCTCACACGCGTCATTTGCCATTGTTTTATTATAGCTGTCCTTGTGGGAGGGAAGCGCGTCTCACTCGGGCTTGGATTTGCATTTTCCCGATGACTAACTGGCGATGTTGAGCATCGGCTCAGCTGCTTGTTGGCCATTTGTGTCTTTTTTGGCGAGGCATTCTCTTTTTAAACTAACGTTTTCTTAAACAAGTGGCGTGGGGTCTGGGAACAAATTGGAAAGATAACAGCAAGATAAGAGGAACATTAAAAAACCGTGCACAGTCCCCTGCCCCCCTTCTTGGTAGTGACCTCATCAGTGTTCTGGCCCTTCTTAGAGTCTGTCCGGGAGTGGATGGGAGCTGAGCTCTGCACAGGCGTGCTGTCCAGGAGCCTGGCATGCAGGGCCGACCTTGAGGCTTCACGTCCACACGTGCTGGCCTGCTGGGCCTTGGGCAGCGCGTACATGTGGCTTGATGGCCCCTTCCGTGTGGTGGGGGAGGTGGGATTGTGGACCATGGCTTAGGGGGAGACTCGACTGGACCTGTGTGGGCCTGGTTTAGGAGCGGTAGACTGAGCTCTGAGCTACTAACCCAAAGGTTGGTGGTTCAAATCTACTAGCTGCTCTTTGGGAGAACACACATGGCTTTCCTTGTCTGCACCTGTGAGGCACAGCCTCAGAAATCCCGTGGGGAAGGTCTCTGTCTTGTGGGGTCTCTTGTGAGTCAGAGCCTCAACAGCAGTGGGCACAGACAGCTTATCTACTGGGTCATCCAGCCCCACCTCCCAGTGGAATTCTTTTTTTCAACTATTAGTGTGTGTGTGTGTGTGTGTGTGTGTGTGTGTGTACACCATCAAATCGGATCTGACTGGTACAGGAGGAGATTGTCCCTCCTTCTCCAGCAGAGCATCTGGTGGATTCGAACTGTACACCTCTAGGATTGTAGTGCAGCTTCTTGCCACTAGGCCACCAGAGCTCCTGGAATTCTTTTCAAAGACAAAGAAGCAGCACTGTTGCGGCCTCAGCGCTGGCTCCTGGCTCCCCACTGGGTTTCCAAGGCTGGTGATCTCAGGAAGAGACTGCCCGCCTTTGTCTGACTTATAGTTTGCAGTTGAACATAATGGTTGAACTCTGATACGGGAGCCCCCTTAGTATAATTTGGGACCCTGATTTTCCCAAAACAACCACGGAAATCATCCTGTCAGTTTAATTTTTTTCCTCTAAACCCCCTTTTGTACCAGTTCTGAGACTTCTCAGGGGTATGTGACACCCGTCTTTGATCCACCCTCAGTTAGAGGGAGCTCTGGCGGCCTAGTGGTAAAAAGCAGTACTGCTGTCCCCAAGACACGTGGTTCAAATCCACCAGCTGCCTTCATAAGAATGGGCGATCTCCTCCCATGTGATTTACTGCCTCTGAAAAACCGCTGGAGGGTCCGCTGTGAGCTGGTTCCAACTTGACAGCAGACAACAACCACCTCAGTTGCACACGTCACCATCCAGCCCTCGGGCTCCTCATGGGGCATTGTTAGCCGCTGCCACGGTACCCCATCGTCCACAGCATGTTCAGCTGAGCTGCAGCCGTGTCCTGTCAGAAGGCTCTAACTCTGCCCTTGACACGTGTGACACACATGAACGCTGGACCTCGAGCGATGGAGGCCAGAGCTGAGTGCGTTCCCTTGTCAGATGTCCAGGGAAGGAGTTCCCCTCTCTCCCGAACCCACTGTCCATCCAGCCCAGCCCCTGGAAGGCTCACTGTTGGCACCAGCGTCCCTCCGTCACTTTGAGGAAAACCTTGGAGAGGAAGGGCAGTGCATGCACCACCTGCTACTCAGCTTGTGGAGGAGACTGAGAACGCAGAAGCAGCTCTGCGTGTAAATTGCCTCCTCTGTCCAAGAATGTCCAGCGTCTTCAGAAAGGTTGTAGGTCACGGCTAGGCTCCACCCATCGCCCTTCCGTTCACTTCACCTCGGAATCAGGGTCAGGCTGTCGCGGTAAGAAAGAGCCGGAGTGCCAGACTCTCATGGCTCGAGTTCCTGGTTAACACAGGTGGCCCTTGTAGAGTAGCTGCAAGGTTGGCAGTTCAAACCCACCCAGAGGAGCCTGAGAAGACAGGCCTGATGATCTCAAGGGTCTCAGCCTGGAAAACCCCGTGGGCCGGCTCCCTGTCCTCCGCACACCGTGGTCACCGCTGTCAGAACCCCTCATGAGACACCGCCCAGCTCCTTCATGCTCTTCACGATGTGGGTGTCAGAGAACAGCGACCGGAATAGAAGGACTCTCCTGCTGCAGAGCCTGGGGAAGGCGTGACTGTCACCTGCGGAAATCCTGGTTGCAGCCAAATAAAATAGGACCCTTTTTTACCCTGAAAGCAATACATCCGTGAAGAGGCCATGTCCTGGGGCAGGGGGAAAGATGCCAGAGGTGTTGGCCCTGGGAGCACTGTGGGAGGAGGGTCCATTTGGAAGTGGAAGCCCTCCAAGGACCCTCTCTGAAAGGTGAGACTGAGTCCTGGGTGGGCTCTCAGATGCATCCCCCACTCTTTTCAAGGGTTCTTATTCCTAAGAGTGACAGAATCTCTGATGTTCTATCCAGGGTCCCCACTGGACAAACTGGGCCAGTCCCAAGCCAGAAGACCCTAGAGGTGGGGTGGCCTGCTGATGGTCACGGTGTGGTCCAGGCTGCATCAGCCAAATTGAGTGAGGTGCTGTCTGTCTGTCCAGGAGTGTCCTTGGTGAGTTGTCTGATGTGCTGACCCAGGTGGACCCAAACAGCTCCCCTGAAAGCGGATCAGGGCCACCAGAACGGCAGGGGGACCCTGGCTGGACATGGTCTCCCTGACTCCTGCCCACACCAGCACTGTGTGTGCTCAGATGTCCTTTGTCACATTCAAGCTGGAAGCTCCACCCTCTTGAGGGACACCCAGGAAAGAGGGGGACAGTGCAAACCCTGTGCCATCTGTCCTGCGAATGAGAGCAGGGTTACAACTCTCCTCTCCACTAGACCAGGGTTTCACCAGACAGGGAAAGGATTCAGCCTCTCCCCAGCCCTTCCTGCACGTGTGTGTGTGCATGTGTCAGGGTGTGTATGTTTACACGCCCACGTGTAGATGAAGGTGAGTGTGTGTGCAGAATGTGTGCATATGAGGGTGAGTGTGTGTGCGTGTGTGAGCACACGGGAGGAGTCGAGATGGGGGAAGGTGAGTGGGGGTCTGCTCTGTACTTACAGCTCTAGGGCCGCGTGTGGTGGTGCCTCACCCACCAACAAGCGGATTCCGGTCACTTTCTGGGTCCCTGAGGACCATATGCACACCCTAGGTACATGTGTACACACAGACATATGAGCACATGCAAGTGTGGAAACACACACGTTCACTTACAGACACGTGCACTTGCAGACGGGCACAATCAGACACAGGCATGTGGGTTCACACACACAGCTGTATGTGTGGCATGGGCAGAGATACACGTGCACACACAGAGTCCTGCTGTGGACCGCAGGGGCAGCCCTGAACGGCAGCTGGTGGACACTGGATGGCTCCTGTGTTGCTTTGGACACTCGCGTCCTTGGGGCTCGGAGCCTCTGCGGGGCCCAGTGAGGACCTGACCTAGTTCCCATTCCTGGAACACTGCTCCGCTCCCTCCCTCGTTCGCTCCTTCTCTCCTGGGCCGTGAGCTCTCTCGGCACCAAGTCCTCGAAGGAGGCTCCCCTTGCCAGGGTGACTGGATCATTTATCCTCCAAACGGGGCCACCCAGAGTGAAGCAGGGCAGCTGTCCTCATTACCAGGCCTGCCCGCCCAGGGATCGGTGCCCTACTTCCTGCGAGGAATGGGGTCACCACACCCGCTGCTGCAGAGCATAGCAGGATGCTTCGTTCTCCCGGCCAGGATGGAGCTCACCCCATCACTCACTTCCTCACTCGCTCATTCAGCCTCCATCCATTCACTAATCTCCCTTCACTGGTGCACCGCAGGGAACCCTGGGAGGAAAGAGAAGGGAGCCAGTGTGAGGTGGACAGAACCCCAGCAAGCTGAACCCCAAGACCCTGGTGGTTCCCTGCATGTGCTTCTGTGTGTGTCAGTGTGGGTGTGTGGGTGTGTGTGTCTGTGTGTGTTTCTCTGTCTGTGTCTGTATTGCTTTATCTGTGCCTGTGGGGGAGTCTGTGTTTGTGTCTCTGTGTATGTTTGTCTCTTTGTATGTGTGTGTGTGTGTTTCTCTGTCTGTGTCTGTATTGCTTTATCTGTGCCTGGGGGGGGGTGTCTGTGTTTGGGGATCTGTGTGTGTTTGTCTCTGTGTGTGTGTGTGTGTGTGTGTGTCTCTCTCTGCATCTGTATTGTTTTATCTGTGCCTGTGTGTGCGTCTGTGTTTGGGGATCTGTGTGTGTGTGTGTGTGTGTGTGTGTGTGTGTGTGTGTCTGTGTGTCTGTGTGTGTGTCTGTGTGTGTTTCTCTGTCTGTGTCTGTATTGGTTTATCTGTGTGTGTTTGTCTGTGTGTGTGTGTGTGTGTGTGTGTCTGCGTCTGTATTGTTTTATCTGTGCCTATGTGTGTCTGGGGATCTGTGTGTGTGGCTGCTCCTGTGTCTCTGTGTTTGAGGATCTGTGTGTGTTTGTGTGTGTGTGGTGTGTGTGTGCCTCTCTGCGTCTGTATTGTTTTATCTGTGCCTGTGTGTGCGTCTGCGCCTGTGTCTCTGTGTGTGCCTGTAGCTCCCATCTGCTCCTCAGTGAGGTCTGTGACCCGCTTGCTGGGGGATGAGACATTCACACACAGGACCGTCCAGACCCACCAAGCTGACGTGCAGAGAGCAGACCTCCCTTTCCCTCCTCCACCTCGCCTGGCCATGTCCACGCAGACACGTAAGAAGGCTGTGAGATGAGCCCTTGGCCACTGAAGCCCTGGACTGGCTGCTAGTGCCATCAGGTCAGCTCCAACTCACAGCAGCCCTGCGAACAGCAGCTTGGAAGCTGGCTCGATCCTGTGCCAACCTCACGGTCACCGTGCTCAGAGCCGCTGTTATTGTCACTGTTCAGTCCATCTCACTAAGTGGCTGCCTCTTTTTTGTTGACCCTCCGCCTTTGCCAACGTGATGTTTTGTTTTGAAGTATTGAACCCTCCTTACGACAGGCCCAGAGTGAGACAGAGTCTCCCCACTGCTGCCTGTCAGGGGCACCCTGGTTACACTTCCCCCAAAATGGATTTGTATGTTCTTTTTGCAGTTTGTGGGATATTTCTTTTTTAAAAAAAAAAAAAATATTTTGTGTGTATAACATCAAATCAGATCTGACTGATACAAGAGGAGATTGTCCCTCCTTCTCCAGCAGAGCATCTGGTGGATTTTAACCACGCACCTCTGAGATTGCAATGCAGCTTCTTGCCTCTAGGCCGCCAGAGCTGGGATATTGAATACTCTTCTCCAACACCACAGTTCAAAGGCATCAATTCTTCTTCAGTCTTTCTTACTCATTGTCCAGCTTTCACATGCATAGATAACACCATGGGCTGGGTCGGTGCACCTTAATCTTTAAACTATCATCGTTGCTCTTCAGCACTCTGCAGAGGTCCTTAGCAGTAGGCTTTCCCTCTGCAACTTCATCTTTTGATTTCTTGGCTTCTGCTCTGAGAGCAGAGAAACGTCCTGTCTCTTTGTGGTCCTCTCTGTCGGTGACCCCTAGTTCTGCCTGCCCCCAAGGTCCAGCACACGATCTGCCCCCGGAGAGCTGTTCCCTCAGGTGCAACGTCCAGCTCAGTTCAGCACCCCCATCAAGGCTCTCCCTCACTGGGGACCCTGGGCCACTATGTGACCCACATTTAGTGGCTCTGAACCCTGTCTGAAGGGAGCCCTGGTGGCACAGTGATCAATGCTTTATATATTTGTACAAGAATAAAAAGAGGAAGGGGAGTCCTGTGGAGCAGGCTTCCCCTGACATGCATGGAGCCTGAGTGGACTGGACAGCACCTAACCACCACCCTTGTCCACCTCCCATGGGGCCCGGGTGACCTCGGCCCCCTCCCAGGCTCTAGTGTTCAATAGGTGTTAGCTGACCCAATCAGTTGACCAATTAATCAATGAGCTGCTCCCTTGTCCTGCAGAAATCCCACCCTTGTCGTCCAGGAAGCTGGGATCAGCCTTCAGGGCACAGGCCCCCCCAGGGAAGGCTCTGTCCCCCGCTTCTCCTCTGAGCTCCTCGGACCTCTGTGTCACCTCTGTCCTTCCCTGAGTCCCGCTCACCCCAATCGAAGCCCAGGCTACTCCTTTCGCATCTCTTGGTGGGCGGTTTAAGACCCCCTACATTGACAAACTCAAGATTCTCCTTCAAGTCAGTTTTGTCTCTCAGCAACTCCCTGTGGTTTCGGAGGCTGTAAATCTTAAGTGGAGGGGATTGCCCGTCTCCCGCCATGGAGCCCTTGGTGAACTCACGGCACCACGTGGCCTTTGGATATGCAGCAAGGCTTTAAAAGGGAGCGCTGACCCCGAAGGGGTTATGTCCACTGGGCCTGGGGACAGGATCCCAACACCGATTTCTGGGGACACCTTTCAATCTTTAACAGGAGGAAACTAAACGTCGGAGAGGTTGAACGACTTCCTTTTGCCCCAGCTCTGAACGAGGCTGTCACTCTCCTTGCCTCAGTCACTCAGTACCCTCAAAACCCAGGGATGTCTCTGAAGGCAGGAATGTTGAAGAGACCTCATCCGGACTTGGGCGTGGGTTTAGGATGAAGTCCTTCTCACTTCCCTCAGCTTCTGGAAGCTGCCAGAAAACCTCTTTGTTCCTGGGCGAGTAGAGCAGGTGCCATCAGATGGTGGTGTCCTGCCCCGCATGTTTCAGTGCCCAGCTCTTCTTCTGACTCGGGAGCAATGAGCTTCAGGACCCAGCCGCATGGGCATGACCCTGTTAACAGCCCAGAGAGAGCCCACCTTCCAGGGAGGGTCGAACAGACCAGCCAGGAGTGGGCTAGGACTTCTACTGTGACCCATCTTGTTGGTACTGTTGTTAAGTTCCCCCAAGTTGACTCTGACTCCTAGGGCCCCCGTGCGTGATGAAAGATGACCCTGCCTGGCCCTGTGCTGTCCTCACGGTCCTACTTATCGAGGGTCTTCTGGGGAGGACGCAGTCCCATCCACAACACCGACACCCACACATACACACACATGCCCACGTGCACAGCTTATCAGTGCAGATAACTAGGCAGAAGAGATCTGACAGGGAACTTAGGAGTAGGGACAGAGGGAAGCCAGAACATTCTCGAATCCGGACTAGGCAGGGGAAGGTCATGTGGAAGGCACCCTGGGAGCTGGGACAGAAGGGCAGGCTGGAAGGTGGACAGGCCAAGCTCCAGTTTCCTGTTGGGCCCTCGTCCTAGTAACTAAGTTGTTCCCACCAAGGCCAGCTGCTCCAGGTGGTATCTCCCCACCCCCAGCCTGGCACAGAGTGGACACTGGCTGAGTGGATTCAGCATTTAGTCCCCAGGGACAAAGGCCCTGCTACCTGCCCTGCTCCCAGCCTGGCACACAGTGGACACTTGCTGAACGGACCCGGCATCTCCCCACCCTGACCGTGCAGTCCCAGCCTGGTTCACAGTGGGCACTGGCTGAGCGGATAGTCTTGGAAACAGCTAGTTCTTTTCTAACGAGCCTTTAACCAGCCCTCGACAGATTTAGAATTCAGTGTGCTTAAAAATCACCCGTCTTCTGCCGTTTAAAAATTGCTTGTCATTTTGTATGCCAAGCCTCTCCCAGCAGCCTACTTTTCCAAAATGATCGCTGATTGGAACAAAAACATTGCCACTAAAATTAGAGTGACAAGATGGAGTTGTTATGAAACAAAAAGAAGATCGAGAGGTGTGTGTTAATGAGTGAAGCAGGGCCCCGCCCTACCTGCGGGGCAGCCGCTGGGTTCCGCCCAGGTGTGCCCGGGGGCGGGGGTGCCCGCGCAGTGCCCGCCGGTGATTAAACCCTTGATTGAGACCACTCAGGAGAAAGCGACTGCTTAGTGGAATCCATGTTAGTCATTTGAACCAGGTCTGGGGAGGCTGAGGCTCTCTGTTAGGAAGAGCGGTGAGGGCGCAGCTGTTAACCCTGGCCGCTGGGACCCCAGAGAGCTCCCGAAAGAATGACAGCTTCTGGAACCCAGGGTGGCATTTCGCCCCGTTCTTGCAAAGTCTTCTTCAGTTTCAGTCAGCTTGGTGGCACCAAATAGCAACAGAAGTGGCCAAAAGAAATCTGACTGCAGATTGTTAATAAGGAGGATGTTTTCAAATGAACGAGAACTTCCAGAGCTCCTGTCGGGAGAGGTGAGTGCCGTGTCCATCAGCTTCCGCTGGCCCCACCTCAGCCGGACATTGTGCATATTCCTTCCCTGTTCAGGACCCCCTGGGACTTGTTTCCACTACATTCCCACTGGCACTGCAGGGGTTAAATACAGAAATTCTAACCAGAAGGTGAGACCTGCTGCTGTGAGGAGGAAGATGAGGCGCTTAAACCGGCCCATAGCCATCAAGTCAGTGACCCGTTGTTGTTAGGTGCTGTCCAGTCAACAATAACCCACAGCGACTCTGTGAACAAAAGATCTGAACCCTGTCCTGTCCTGCGCCGTCCTCACACTTCCCGACTCTAGGGCACTCTGCTGCAGTCACTGCGTCAATCCACCTGGTTGAGTATCTTCCTCTCCTCCACCATCTCTCCACCTTCCCAAGCATGAGGTCCCCCTCCAGGGAGTAACTTCTAACAACATGCTCAGAGTTTGTGAGATGAAGCTTTGCCGTCATTGCATCTGTTTGTGCTTTTAGTAGCCCATGGGATATTCAGTATCCTTCTCCAATGCTACGGCACAATGGCATCAATTCTTCTTCTGTCATCCTCATTCGTTGTCCAGCTCTCAAACCCTGCGGGACAGTATTATTTCTCCATCTAGTTTCCAAGGCTGTAAAGCTTTACAGGAGAAGATGGCCCATCTTTCACCCGGTGTCTCAGGATCCACTGAAGAAAAGACTATAATCCCATCTGTGAATCCTCATTTTCTGCCCAGAGCAAAATAAGTCATGGAACAGATACTAATAAATATATAATGGGTGATGGATGATGGTTGAGTAGCTGGTTGGGTAAAAAAAGAATGGTTGGCTAGAGAGATAAACAATGGATGGATGGATGGACGGATGGATTGATGGATACATGAATGGATAGATGGATGGATGGATAGATAGATAGATAGATAGATAGATAGATAGATAGATAGATAGATAGATAGATAATAGATGGAGAAATACATGACACGCATGGATGGCTTGGTGGATTGGATGATGAGTTTATAGGTAGATGTATGTATAAGTACATGGGTAGATGAATAGATGAGTATATTTTTGTAAAGGAGAAAAGTTGGAAGAGTGAGCACATAGATAAATGGATGAGTGTTGAGTTTGCGGACGGGTGGATAAATGAGTACATGAATAGATGGATAGGTGAGAATGAATAAATGGATGGATAGACGAGTGTTTGGATAGGTGTATGGGTGAATGCATGAGAACATGGGTAGATGAGTAGATGGGTGAGTGGATGAATGGTTAGTTGGATGGGTACATGGATGGGTGGATGGAAGGTTACATAAGTAGATGAGTGGTTGGTGAATAGATGGGTGGATGGTGGGTTGACGAATGAACAGGTGGGTACATGGATAGATGGGTGAGTGGATGAATGAGTGAGTGGGTGGTTAAAGAACTGTGTGCACTGATGAATACATAGAGGCATCAGTAGGTCGATCGGTCAGCAGATGGATGTTTGGAGGGATGGATGGGTATATGGATAGACAGGCAGATAGATGGGTGGGTGGGTCATTGGGTAGGTGTATGGATGCATGCCTGATGTAATGGTGAATGGCTCAATGACCAGATAATTGGAAGGGTGGTTTCCTCTCTGGGTGATACTGCTCTGATTAAATGCATGCAGTATAACATGGTCATGTCACTTTATGTGACATTTCCATCCCTGAGACTCCTTTTAAGAACAGATTGGTTGTGTGAGTCACTAAGCCCCACCCCTTCAAGAGCACAGTGGGAGTTTGTGGGCACTGGGCTTCCCACCTGTGTGAGTAGCAGGCAGAGTTATACCTCAGTTGGTCCCTGGATGTCTTGGGGTCCAGCCTCCCAGGGCCTGACAGTGTGGTAGCCACTGCTGTGAGCCTGTGTGTGCAGGGGCGCTGACCTTTGGCCCTCATTGCCCTCATTGGCCCTGGTCTTTTGGACTTTATCCTTATGGTCACCTCACAGGCTGTGATGCCCAACACCTTGGTCTTGAGGATTTCTGGGAGTTCCTTTGGTGAGGGACCTAGGTGGCCCACTGCCCCTGTGGGGACAAAGGAACTGCCTCCTTTGCATGCTCTTGCCGGTCCTGGCCCTGTGGCGAGCCTAGTGCTCTGGTACCAGCTCTCTCACCCCCTGGCTGCCTGACTTTGCTGCCTTGGTGTCCTCAGCTCTGTGTGGCTAACCTAACCTCCAGTCATGCATCAACCCGGATGACCCATACTGAGTGCTCGCCGCCTGGTGTCTGTTACGATTCACAGTTTCATTGTCCTGTGACAGAGTCCAGCCGTGGATGTGGCTTGAGTCCTCTGTTCCTGGCTCGGGGATCACTGGCTCAGAGAGTCTGAGGGACCATGAGGGCCCCACGGCAGTGAGTGGCGGGGAGGAGACTTGGCTCCATGGCCTCTTCAGACTCTCTTCTCCCCACGCTCATTCCTCCAGGTCTCACCTGGCAGGGGCAGAAGGGGGTATATGCCCCGTTAACTTCCCTACTGAGATGGTTTATCCGTGGAGGTCCTTGCACCTAACCTCTTGGTAGAGATTCTGCAGTCCGGCTGGTTGTCGGGTCATATGCAAGTAGCTTTTTCCCAACCTGTGGCCTGGCCACTTACTGTGACCTTGAAAAGACCCCAGCCCTCCCGCCTCCAGCCCCAGCTTCTCCAGCTCGCCACCACCCGTCTGCTCCCAGTGGCTGGCCTGACAGGCAGTGGCTGTGAGAATGCACACGTGCTGGGTGTCCAGGTGTGACCAGCACCGGCAGCACCTGAATCTTGTCAGAATGCAGGTTCTCAGGCTCCATCCTAGAATCCCGAACTGGGGGTAAGGTAGTCCAGCTGTCTGTGTTTGCATAAGCCCCCCCCCCAGGGATTCAGATACACTTTGGATTTTGGACTCCTCTGCTCTAGCTTGGCCAAGGTCAAGGGCAACCTGTAAAGGCCTCATTTCTCAAAGTATATAAGCCAGCAGTGACTTGGTGCTAGAATTTCTGCCTCCCACGTGGGAGACTCTGGTTCCATTCCTGGCCAGTACATCTTACGCACAGCCTACTCTCTCTGCCAATCCTGTGTGTTGCTGGGTGATGGGCAGGGCTCAGTGGAGCTTGCAGACAAAAGAGACTAGGAAGATAAGACTGGCAATCTCCTTCCAATAGCAGACCTTGGAAACTCTGTGGATCATAATATCCCTGTTGAATAGCCATGCCAGTCATGGACAGGACGCAGGACTGGACAGTCCCTTGGACACACCACAAGCCTCGACAGCAGCCAAAACGCTCAGAGTGTGGCCCCGAACCAGCATCTTCTCCTAGGAGTCTCTCTGAAATGCAGAGTTCCAGGCTGTGCCTGGCTGACTCAGAACCTGCCCGTCCCCCAGGTGTCCCTCAGCTGGTAGCGCTAGGAAGATGCTCTGTGGAGACGTGTCATCTCAGCTGTTCAAGGGAGCTTGTGAGTGGGCAGTGATGGCTGGAGGGAAGTTTGTCCCTCCTGGGGGACCATTCTCATTCCTAGTCACCCCAGAGGGAATTACTTCCAGTTCTGCCACTTGGCAGCATGGAGTCTAGCGGAAGGTGGCTCTGCCCTGTTTTCACATCAGGACCGGGGATGATGGACAGGTGGTGCCCACTGTCCTGACCCAGCTGGACCCTGCCCACCAGACCTTCCCCATGTGATCAGAACTTGGTGCCCAGTGAACTGCAGGATAGCTTCCTTGTCTTCTGATTCCTCCCTCCATGCCCGCTGGCAGTCCGCAGTATATTTAATATTCTTCATCAACGCCATAGATCAATACCACGGACTGTTGGGAGAACAAGCAAATCTGTCTTAGAAGAAGAGCAGCCAGAATGCTGCATAGAAGCAAGATGACGAGACTTTGTCTTACGTATTTTGAACACGTGATCAGAAGAGACCAGTCCCTGGAGCAGGACATTCAGGCTTGGTGAAATAGAGGGTGGGTGAAAGAGGCAAGACTCCTAAGGAGAAGGACTGAGACGGTGACTCATCGCGGGCTCGGGCGGAGCAGAGGCTGAGGATGACCCGCGACGGGGCGGGCTTTGGTTCTTTCTTCCACGGGGTTGCGATGAATGAGAACTGACTTGATGGCACCTAACAGCACAACATCCGTCCCTTCCTTCCTCTCAGAGCTGCTGAGCTCACGCTCTGTGTAGGAGAGGCAGGGAAGGTGAGGGTTACACAGAACCTGAGACTCCCCAGGTTTGAAGCCCAGCTCCGTGTGACCCGGAGCCACATCCTTACTCCCTGCAGTCTCCGTTTTCTCACCTTGTATGTGTGCCTTACATGAATGCTACAGGGTGACAGAGGTGGTTCACTTGCTAATGGAAAAGCTGTGGCTCCAATCTGTTCAGTGGTTCCTTGTAAGAAAGACCCAGGAACACGAGCCCCTCCCCGCACAGTGATTGAGGCTCCGTGAGGTCAGATGCTGCCCAGCTCTCATCTGAACTTTCCACACCCAGGAAGCTGAAAGTCATTTCCAGGATCAAAATGCACTTCCTGGTTCCAGGAGCCTGGATGCCATGCAGAAGTTATTCAAATATCTTATAAACCTTATTTCGCTCAGAGGATCCAGCACTCCACCACCCCGAGGATCCCCCCAACTCTGGGAGCACCCCAGGTTCTCCAAACATGGTTTTAGGCAGTGCCGTCCAACCAAAATGACGTTCAGTGCAATGGACTTGGCCATTGTCACAGCCACTGCGTCAGTCCATTCCACTGAATGTCACCTTTTCCACTGATCTTGTGCTTTACCAAACATAGAACAAAACAAACCCACAAAACCCCCCTAAATCCACTGCCATAGAGTCTTTTTCAACTCAAAGGGTCCCTACAGAAGAGAGTGAAAAGGACCCTTGGGAGTTTCCAAGGCTAAATTCTTTCAGAGTGAACTAACTCTGGTGGCCTGATAGGAAAGGGGTTGTGCTGCCAACTCAAATGAGGGCGGTTCAGATCTACTAGCTGCTTGCACGAGAAAGATAAACAATCTCCTCTCATACCATTTACAGCCTCTGAAAACCTACTTGCTGGTCAGCTGAGAGTCTGTTTCAGCTTGACAGCACATCACAACAATGTCTGCAAAGCATGCTGCTTCGTCTTTCTTCCATGGAGCGACTAGTAGATTTGAACTGCCGGCCTTTAGGTTAGCAACCCAGAGCGCAGTCCTTTGCGTGGGATCTGCTTTTCTGCGTGTCCTTGGCTGGACCTGTTGAGGACACTGGTCCCTGCCTGCGCTCCCTCCCTCAGCCACTAGATGGCAGGCGTCGGGAGCAAAAGTCAGGAGAGACGCATGGATTTAATGAGGCTGAAGCAGGAATTCCAGTGAAGTTATCAGCTGCGTGAACCCCACTAGAGCCGAGTCTGTCCCCGGGGACCCGCAAACCAACCCAGGCCGGTTGGCGATGAGTCGATCCCGACTCATGTGGCCCCTGCTGTGTGTCAGAGCCAAACTGCTTCCCAAGTTTCCAGTGATGCTTTCTAAGCCTCTCCATACCTTTCTTCCTCCTACCTCCTGAGTGGGTTGAGATGGCAAAACACTGGGCAGGTCTGAACGGTCAGTAGCCAACACTTGGCAGTCAGCACCACCTGGGGACTAGGAGCAGACAAGCAGGTGGGTGGTGGTGGGGCAATAGTAGGGGGAGGGGTCAGGGAGCCCGTGGGAGAGTAGACAGCAGTCTTCAGGTGCCAAAGGAGTTCACTTTGACTGGCAGTCCTCTACACTCTCTGAGCTGGGTGTCCCCATGCCCGCTCCTCTGCTCTCTCCCAAGAGCTCAGCCCAGGAGCTTCGCTGACCTTGAGTGTTGACCTTGGGTCAGCAGCTCCTGCCGTCCCGCAGAGCCTTCACTCAACCCTCACGCTGCCGACGTCTGGCAGTGCTGTGTCTCGCTCTCCTCTCATGCCGACAGCATTTGCTCAATTCAGTCAGGACGATGATCAACTGATTTGTTGTCCTTATGAAAATATGTATCGCACACAAAAGAAAAAGAAAAGGCATTTCAGTAATCTTCATGGACAGCTACCTGGCAAACTGCACAATGCCTGTGGGATTTAATGCTGCAAATTAAACTCTCCACTTAAATTAAGTTCCAACTGAATAGACAAGGAAAACAAAACCAGGCCACTGCCACCGAGTGATCCCGGCTGAGAAGGAGCTGTAGGACAGGGCATGGCTGCCCGCTGAGGCCTCCAGGACTGGGGTCTTCACAGAAACAGATTGCTGCATCCCTCTCCCTCAGGATGCCCGACGGCTTTGAACTGCCCATGAGTGTTTTAAGCAGCGCACCATGAAAGAGCCTTATTAAATTAATATGAAACATACCTTTTTTTTTTGTACTGTCAAATCGGATCTGACTGATACTGGAGGAGTTTGCCCCTCCTCGTCCAGCAGAGCATCTAGTGGAGAAACACACCTTTTATACATCGATACCATGTCACAGCTATCACCACTATGCTTTTTCTAGTATGTCACACTGGATGATGAAAGAATTGACGTCTTAGAGCTGTGATGTTGGAGAAGAGTACTTTGACACAGTGACTGCAGCAATGAGCTCAAGTGTGTCAGAGATTGTGGATGGCACAGGACGGGACAGGATTCAGGGGTCTCCATGGTCACACTCGACGGCCCCCAGCCACAACCTTGACAGAAACCTGGCGCCGTGTGAGCTGGTGTCGATCTTCTCCGTGGGGTTTTCACGTCGGAGGCTTTTCAGAAAGAGGTACCCACGCGTTCCTTCTGATGTGCCTCTGGGTGATGTTGACCCACCAACCTTTCAATTCAAGTCTAGGTGTTCAGCCGTTTGCAACACCTCGGGATCTGTTTTTAGATACAAGGGTTGAGACTCTGATGCCTCTTTCTGGAGGACACAAGTCCCTCCAACGGGGAGTCAGGATTTGGAGCTTGCTGTGCTGGGAGGAGGCTGACGATTGCTCTGCTGGAGGGGGCTCTTCTGTGGGGTTTCCACACCCCCTGTGGAGGACAGAGCTGCCCCAGAGGGGACTTTTCACTGGAACCACCAACCGCCCAGCAGCTACTCTCCTGATAGAAGAGATGAGATTCCCTTTACCGTTCCCACCGGTGACTTCCTGCCCAGGTGACAACACACTGAGACATAGTGAGGCTGTTCTGTCCAGCATTAATTTCTTGTCGCTGACCTGGGCAGCGCATTCAGAGGGCGTGGCCTTTACTCGCTGTGTGTGTGTGTGTGTGTGTAGGGCGTGGCCTATGCCCCAAATCAGGGACATTGTATTATAGACCGAGAGGGTGTGGCCTTTACTATGTATTTGGAAAGCATGGCTTGTGGCCTGCACCTGTGGACATGGTCTGTATTGTACACGGAGAAGACTTGACCTGCTATCTCCAGGGGGCGTGGTCTGTACATGGAGAGGGCGTGGTCTTCTATTTACCCTTGAAGGACTTACCTGTGCTGTACACCGAGAGGGTGTGGTGTTTTATTTACACCTGAGGGGTGTGGCCTGTACTGTACCCTGTGAGGGTGTGACCAGTCCCTTATGCTCAGAGGACATAGCCTGTGTGGGGCAGTCAGAGGGAGCTGTGTTATAACTGGACTCACAGGCAGCGTCCATTACCTTTGAATTGTATTTCAAAAGCGAGGAAAGGGACATTTTGAAATACTCCTTTTTAAAATCGTATGTAGGCATCGCTTGGTGGCTCAGACTGCCCAGCGCTGCACGACTGGCCGAATGGCTGATGGTCTGAACCCTCCCAGAGTCACCTTGTAAGCAGGTCCTGGGGTCTGTGCCTGAGAAGTGACCGCCGTGCACACTTCATGGAAAGGTTCTGCCTGGGGCACCAGGAGTCCCGGTCCCCTTGATGGGAACATGTTGTTTCTGAGATCCCTGCTGGCTCTGAGGGCCTGTGCGAGGCTGCTGAGAGCTGGCTGGTTTCAACTTGCCCAGAGGAGGTGCCTCCTAAGAAAAGCCTGGCAGACTGCCCTGGAAAGCTCAGTTTGGCTCGGCACATGTGGGCCACCATGGCTTGGATTGGACCCCGTGGTTCAGAACAGTTAAGAGCCAGTGGGTTAGATGTCCTGAGATCTCTGATTCTAGCTGTGTCCCTCCAGTGGCATCAGAGATGCACAAGGCGCAGCGTGAGGGTGTAGCCCCCTTCAGATCCAGTAGATGAGAGTGGCTTAGTTTCGTGTCCTTGTTCCTAGTGTTTGTGAAGCAGGAGGCTTGGGGGCTCCGTCCATGGGAACTGGCTTCCCCGGAAGGTGTAGGAACAACAGGGTCTTGTGGACTGGAACGGAGAGCTCTGAGGCGTAGTCTGCAGGTAGTGGTTGGCACAGCCACCCCAGCAGCCGTGGCTCTCCAGCAGTGGGAGTCCACTGACAATTTGTAGGGAAAGATGGCCCATCTCCTCTCACGCTTGCTGACGGTCAGCTACGAGTTGCTTCTGGCTTGACAGCAATGAGTTTGAGTTTTGATGGACTGGCCTGGCAGGACGAGGGTCCATCTGAGAGAGAGCCTGTGCCCCACACTGGTCACTCTTGGTCAAGGCCCATCAGTTGGTCTTCCTCGCGCACCCAGATCTGGCCAGCAGGTGGAGCCACGAGGGTAGGTTTCCTCTCTGTCCTGCAGGACAGACAGTCAGAAGGACGGTGGGGGGACAGGGAGAAGCTCAGGGACATTGTCACCGCTGCAGCAGCACCCTGCAGACCCCACTAAGGATGAGTTATAGGACTGGCTGTGTGTGCGTGTGGGTGTGATGCGTGTGAGTGCACAGATAATGTGTGAGCAAGGACACACTGTGTGCATGTTTTGTATATATGGCGTGTGTTGTTGTTAGGTGCGATAGAGTTGAGTACAACTCATAGTGACCCCGTGGACAGCATGTCCTGTCTTGTGCCATCCTCGTCATCTCCGACACCCTTGAGCCCATTGCTGCTGTCACCATGTCCGTCCATCTCACTGGGGGGTCTTCCTCTCCTCCCCTGACCCTCTGCCTTTCCAAGCATGATATCCCTTTCCAAGGAATAGCCTCTCCTGGCAGCGTGCCTCAAGTATGTGACACAAACCTTCGCCGTCCTTGCTGCCAAGAAGCACTCTGGCTGTACTTTCTCCAAGACATGCCTGGAAATCCAAAGTCTCTTTAAACTTTCATTAAAATAAATTTAAAATTAAAAAAGGGTGGGGAGAAGTCCATAGAATGCTCAATACTCTTCTCCAGCACTTCAAAGGCATCAGTTCCTCTGTCATCTTTATTCATTGTTCAGTTCTTGGAAACATGGCAAGAGATTGAAAAAACCAACCCTGCGTCAGGAGCACCTTAGTCTTCAAAGTGGCATCATCACCCTTCTGTATTTTAGAGAGATCATTGTAAGTGGACTTGACCAAAGCAATAGGTCTTCTGATCTCCTGACTGCTGATAACTCAAGTGTGATTGTGGGTCCAAGTGATTAAGACACTGGCAGTTTGAATCCTTTCTCAATCTAGCGTGATGTTGGAGTCCATACTGAAGGCTAGTCTGCGGTCCTCTGGAGCAAGTGTTTGATGCCCCACTCACATTTAGTGAGCAAAGTTGTGTTATCTGCATAATGCGAGTTGTCAGTGAGTCTTCCTCCGACCTTATGCCACATTCTCCATAGAGTCCAGCTTCATGGATTATTTGTCCAGCATACAGATTGGATAGGTGTGGAGAAAGGATACAGCCTGACATACATCCTTCCTGATTTTAAACCACGTAGCGTTCCCTTACTCTGTTCAGACAACATCTTGTTCTAGGTGTAGATTTCACATGAGCACAATTAAGTGCATATGAGTGTATATATCTGTGAGCGTGCATATAGGTGAATGGTAAAGGCATGTGTGCCATTGTGTGTGAGCATGTGATTTGTAAGTGTGTGAGTGCGTATGATATATGTGTGTGTGTAGATGGACGTCTGTGTAAGTGAGGTATGCTGCGTGTGAGTACATGATGAATGTGTGACCACAGTGTATGCGATTGTGTACTGTGCTGCATGTGTGGGTGTCTGTAAATATGTGTGGTAGGTGTGTCTGTAAGACTATCGTATGTGAAGTGCATGTTGGTGTGTGTACAAATACGTGTTATAGCAGTGTGTGGGTGTTTGCTGTGTTGTGTGGAGATCAAGTTTGTGTGTACATTTCTGTGTGGCTGCATACAAGGGCATGTGTATGAGGACATGGTGTGGTGTGTGAGGGTGTGCTGTTGGTGCTGTGTGAAGGTGTGTAAATGTATGTGTGATGGACTTTGTGAGCACACGTCGGGGGGTGGTGGCAGTGTACTGTGAGGGGGTATGTCAATACATAGAAGGTGTGAGGGGTGTGTGCTGTGTTAGGATGTGTGCTGTGTGTGTGGGCGTGAATGTCATGTGCGTGTCTACAGTAGACACTGCAGTGAGCTGAGGGAGGCCATGCTCTGAGTAGTAGGTGTGAGTGAGCATGGGTGAGGTGTGCTGTATGGGAGAGGGGTGTAGACACAGGCACACGCCTCATTCACAGGCTTTGTGGAGAAGGTAGGAGAGGGTGGGCTGAAACCCCAGGGTCTCCCCAGGTCCCCCCTCACTCCTTCCTTTAGGCCTGGATGCCCGCATCAGCGTCACAGCCGGCCGGCAGCCTCTGCAGCGCTGAGCTCTGCTTCAGCCGGTCCTGCTGCACCACAGGGCACGTCTGATGCCCGTCACGTCTGCTTCCGGTGCGTTTCTCAGCGTGTCCCCAGAGTGCCCATTCCCACACCTCCTGTGTGGTCAGTGTCCCAAGAGCTGGCCTTCTTCACACAGTCCCCTGGCCAACCGCCATGCCCTTGTACCCTATGAGGCCACACTGTCCACTACACCGCTCTGACCAGCGTGTCCTCCACCCTCATACCTCTGCCTCCAGTGACACCGCACTGCCCACGTACCTGTTTCACTGAACCACTCCCCTCATCCTTACAGGCTCAGAGATGTCAGAGGCCAGCAGCACCAGGCACACTGCTTCTCAGGGCTCCCCGTGCCCCATTTCTGCTTCCTTCTTAGACCCTGAAAGCCTCGTGTGTGCTCAGGCCATGAGCCCAGGCTTCTGCAGACACAGAGTGCGACACACTGAGACTCAGCTCCAGGCAGCCTGGTGGAGACTTGCAGGGCCTCAGATGCTTGTTCACTGTGCCCAGCCTGCAGCCAACCCTGTCTCCTTTCTCTTATCAAAGCTGGGCACACAGTGCAGGACCACTTCCAAAGTGACCGGCGTTCCTGCCCAGGGGGAGCCAGCCCTTATCTTTGGCAGCCAAGGAGCTCTGTTCCGAGGGTGGGGAGGTACCAAGCTTTCGTCTTTCGAGCCAACACTTGCATCCATGGTACCTGCCTCATGCCCAGCCTGTCCCATCCCACCCTCTCCGTCCTGCTGTGTGGCTCTCGGATGGAGGTGACAAAGCCAGCCAGTGGCCTCAAGCGGCCTGTTTTTCCCACAGTTGGGATTTCTAGACCCTCTTATCTGGCAGCCAGACCAAGCCAGCTGCTGCTGGGGTGACCCCGACTTATGGCCACACGTGGGTGTTAGAGTACAGCTGGGCTGTCCACAGGATTATCTTTGGCTGGCTTTTGGCATTAGATCACCAGGCCTTTCTGCCACGTCTTAGAGCCTGGGAGCTATGCTGAAACCTGTCCTCAGGAATGGTCCTGCTGGTCCTGAGGTGTGGGTGACACTGCTTCCAGTACCACAGCTGCACGTGAGCCCCACAGACAGCACCCTGACAGAACACTGGTGGGTGCTGTCACGCTGACGCCGACCATGGGTCAGAGTGCAGCGGAGTCCCAGGGGGTTTTCAAGGCTATGACCTTTTGAAGATAGATGGCCAAGCTAGTCTTCCGAGGCACCTCTGGCTATCATTTCATTAGTGGCCCAGGGTGCCACCCACACGGTGGTTCTGGGCTCAGGTCGTTCTAAGAGGAATGAAAACCTGCCAGTAATCACCGCAGGTCTGTCAGAGCAACAGCATCGACCCCCGAGGGAGAGCATTCCGGACATCCACTTGGTGCAGTGGTTTTAGGGTCAGGGGGCCCTTGGTTCTTCTTCAGCCCTGAAGGTTCCAGGCCACCAGGGGAAGCCAGCAGGGGAACAGGGCCTGAGGGCTGTGAGTTGGAAGAGAAGGTCACATTGGACTGAGTTTTGAAGCACTAGTAGGAGTTTGGCAGGAGAAAGTGGGAGGAGCTTAGCTGCACAGAGAATGGCAAGTTGTTTATTTTACCTGCCTAAGAGGCCACAGCATATACAATGGACTGCTAAGAAAACGAACAGGTTCATCCTGGAGAGGGTGAAACCAGGCTGCTCCTTGGAGGCAAGGATTCTGAAGCTTCGTCTGACGTGTTTTAGACATGTTGCAAGGAGGAACCAGGCCTTGGAGAGGGACATCATGCTTGGGAGGGTGGAGGGACAGCGCAGGAGAGGAAGATCCTCAATGAGATGGATTGAGTCAGTGACTGGGGTAATGGGGGTAAGTGTGTCGGAGACAGTGAGATTGGCACAGGACAGAGCAGGTTTTAGGTCTGTTGTACACAGGGTCACTATGAGTCGCAGACGGCTCAGTGGCACATAACAACAATGCAACAACAAAAGGTTACAGCGGATGTCATTAAAGATAGGTATAACCAAAAAACTCAGGCTCTGTTGGCAAGTGAGCGCTCACTCCTACTGGTCCTACGAAACAGGATAGGTCTGCCCCTCAGGGTTTCAGAAGCTACAAGGCTGAACAGGAACAGACTAGCTCAGCTTTCTCTTACAGAGTAGCTCGGAGATTCAAACCACCAACCTTTGAGTTAGCAGCACAATTCTTTTTTAAAATAAAGTTTTATTTTTATAGCAATTTTAACATTTACAGAGACACTAGATTTTCATTCATTCATTATTACACATTTCACCTCTTCCCCTCCCTTCTCCCTCCCTATTTCACTTTTTTTCTTTACTATCCACTCATTGTTGCACAATTACCTTTCTCCCCACCCCCACCCCCACCCCCACCCCCACCCCATCCCCTTTGCAATGGTATATCTCTTATTCTGGGCTGTTGGGACCTTCTAAGAATCAAATCTCTATGCACATCAAAAACTTCTCTAACAGGGTAAAAAGGAAAGGCACAGACTAGGGAAAAAATATTTGGTAATAACATATCTGATAAGGAACTCATATCTAAAATTTATGGAATACTCTAGCACCACAACCAGGAAAATGTAAACAACCCAAAAGCAAAATGGTCACAAAAGCAGAGCCACAAATAATAAATGCTAGCAAGGTTGTAGAGAGATTGGAACCTTTACTCACTATTGGTGAGACTGTAAAATGGTGCAACCACTATGGAAGGTGGTTTGGCACTTTCTTAAAAAGTTGGAAATAGAAATACCATTTGACCCAGCAATTCCACTACTGGGAATATACCCTAAAGAAACCATAACCACCATCCGAACAGATACATGTACCCCCATGTTTATTGCTGTGCTATTTGCAGTTGGAATGAGATGGAAGCAATCCACGTGCTCATCAACAAAAGAATGGATTAAAAAAAATAATATATTCATATGATGGAATATTATGCAGCAGTGAAAAACAACTTTTAAATCGTTACAAAACATGGGGAACCCTGGACGACATCAGGCTGAGTGAAATATCTCAGTAACAAAAGAACTAATACTGCTTAGCACCACTGTTACAAAGCAGTTCTGACACTGGAGGTTGGGAGGAGAATAGGATAAGAGTGGATAGATAATGGTCATTGCATTAGAACAGATAAAAGAAAGAACTGTCTAAAATGAATATATGATTAGGCATTACACCTGTGACACAATTCTTGATCCACTGTGCCATCAAGACTTCCAACAGTCAGGACAAAACCCCACAGCCATCGACTGCTTGTGACTGGTGACAACTTTTCATCGATTTCTGAGGCTGTAATTCTTTGCCTCAGCTTTCCCCCATGGAGGAGTTGGTGTGTCAGAACCACCGACCTTTGAGTTAGTACAGCATGTAAAACACACTGCACCACCAGGTCTCCATGGGTCTGAGCAGTGGCTCCAGGGCTTGGAAGCTGTCAGAATGTGCAAGTCCCCACATGGACAGCTGAAATAGCAGCAGCTAACATTTGGTATTAAAATGAGTGTTCTCCCATTTTATGGATGAGGAAGTGGAGGCTGAGAGAAGTTCAGAGATGTGCCCGTAGTCCCTTAGCTAGGACACTGGGGGAGCCCGGACTTGGAGTCTGCTTTGGGGCATTTCAGGGTTCACAGCCATGAGGCATCTTCCATTTGGGTTGCTGCTGGTTCTGGAAAGAAGCTTAGATCTGGAGTCAAATGTGTTCTGTCCTCACTCTACCCCTTTCCAATGTGTCTCCTTGGAAAGGGCTTCTGAGGCAAAACAGGATCAAACAGAAGGGACTGTGTTTAGAACATAGTTGTTGTTGTTGTGTACTGTCAAATCAGAACCAATTCATAGCTGACCCTTCAGCTGGTTTTCAGAGGCAGTAAATTGTACAGGAAGGGATTGCCCGTCTTTCTCCTGTGAAGCTGCTGGTGGATTTGAACCAGCTTTGAGTTGGTAGCACAACTCTTTACCACTAAACCACCAGCTCCATTGGTGAACAGTAGGTATCCTGATGGTTTCTTTCTTTCTCTTTGGGGTGAGCATCCTGTAGTATGATGAGGAGTGGTGTAGACAAGTCAGGAGGCTGGTAGAGACAAGACAAAGGAGTGCAGAGGAATTAGTGAATGGATGAGTAAAACGTGAATAGGTTTGAAGATGCACTAAAATACCTAGTACACATTCACTGAGCAATGGATGGCTAGGTGGGTAGATGGAAGGATGGATCGATGGATGGATGAACAGACGGACAGACAGATGGATGGCAGGAAGGAGTAAATGATTGATAGGTGAAGGAATGGATGATGACTAGATGAGAGAGTGAATGAATAGATGGGTATTGGATGGATGGATGGATGGAGGGAGGGATGGATAGATGGATGGATGGAAGGAAGGAAGGTTGGGGTGAGAGGATGAGTTAGTTGATGGATAATCTGATGGATGCATAAAGAGATGAATTAATAGATCGATGATTGAATGGATAGTTATGTGGAGAGATGATGGATGAGTGGATGATGGATGAGCGGGTGGGTGGTGATAGATAAATTCATAAATATAGGAACCTATGATTGATAGATGGATTAATGGATAAATAAATGGATAGATGGGATGAATTAATGGCTAAGAGGTGTATAAGCTATTAAAAGATTTGATGTGTAAGTCGATGGTGGATGGATGGATGGATGGATGGATGAAAAACTGGTGATGGGATAGATAGATAGATAGATAGATAGATAGATAGATAGATAGATAGAAGACTGAATGAGTAGATACATGGAAAGAGCAGTGGATGGATAAGTGGGAAGATAGATGAGTGGCTGGATTGAAAGATGGACAGATTGACATGTGGGTAAGTAATTGGATGAATGAATGAGTAGATGGAGAGATGAATGGTTGGGTTTAAAGACGTATGGATTGATGAATGGCAAGTGTGTATGGACAAATGGATGGGTGATTGGATGGACGGGTCAGTGGATGAGTGGGGGTGAGTGGATGGACGGATAAACAGTTAAGCAGGAAATAACAAAGGTAAACCTTCTGCCCTCCACCGGGCTGCCCATCATGTCTTTCTTCTGCTGTGACTTATCACCTTGGTCAGCACCAGTGTCACCTCCTAGCCTGGGACTGCATGTCTTCAGGAGCACCTCCAGTAGAGGGAACGTCTCAGGGTGCCCAGGGTGCCCTCGGGGAGGGGGCTGGCACCAGGGACTCGCTCCCTCGGTCTGCCACTGCTGGGGTAGCAGCTGACGTCTCCCGCACAGCTCTGCCGTAGGAGTGCTGTAGCTCCCAATTAAACTGTTTAAGTGACAAAAGACCCCGGGTAATCATGTGATTAAAAATAAACCGGGGCTGGCTGATGCTGCTTGCCCGAGCCGATCAAGCCAGGAGGGGGTGAGGGGGAGGAGAGGGGCGCCTTCACTCCCAGGCCTTCTGACGCCATCACCAGGGCCCAGGGCTGCTGCTATGACCCCTTGTTCACAACTAGGACTGGATGGGACCTAGAGACTGCTGGGGCTGTGGGCTGTGAGGCGGAGGGCAGTGGTGTCAGCACAGGGAAGTCTCTGGCCTGGACATTCCAAAACAGAGCCAGGATCGAGAAGGCAGCAATTATTGAACACCTGCTGAATTCCTCTCCCTGCATACAGCCCTTCCTCACAGGTATCACTCAGTGCAGCAGGAATTTTGTGTTTTGTTGTTGTCCATGTGGAGTGGAAGTTAGAAGAACTCAGTGGCCTTATTCTCACACAGGACGTGGCGCCTACTGTGCTCCAGGAACCCACTCAGCTGTCCTAGTACAGTGAGCATTTACTGAGAACCTACTATGTGCTAAACCCAACAGATGGAATCGACTGTACAGTGGGTTTGGGTTTTGGTAATAACTTGTGGTTGATGTGATGCTGAACACTGTGACACTGATGAGTCAAATGCAAGAATGGTTACTCGTGGTGAACAGTGTTTGGTGGAACTCCCCGATTAAAACAAGTTTGGAGGCAGGAGTGGCATCCACTTCCATAATAGCTTTCGTCCAGAAACCCCATGAATGTGGAGAAAGGATGAAAGTTATACAGGTGTCCAGGTCTTTCATTCATAGGGTTTGTGAATCGCCTATGACTCGACAGCACTTAACAACAGCAACAAGGGCTCAACATATCGTGGTCTGTTAAGGCGCCTTGGTGGTGTAGAGTATAGCGTGTAGGGGTTGCTAACCAAAGGTCAGTAGTTTGAATCCACCAGCTGCTCCACTTGTAATGGTTTCCGGTCTCAGAAACCAGTGCAGGATCCCTGAGTCCGGGTGCAGGGCAGTGTTGGCCTTCCGGAGGGGCGCCCGCCTCGTGAAGTGTGCTGCGTGTCGGGCTGCTGACCAGCAGATTGGCGGTTCTGATCCACGAGCCGTTCTGCAGAGGACAGACACAGACACCTCCTCACTCTGAGAATCACAGCGTCCGAGACCACCGGAGGAGCCGCCCGGTGCCAGTGGACGTGGCCTTGGGCCTGGCGGCCTGGCAGGTGTGCAGTTGTGTGCCCACGAGGAGGAGCCGACCCACAGCTGACCCTCCGGCAGATTTCCAGAGGCCGTGAATCACACGAGAGATCGCCCATCCTTCTCCCGTGCAGCAGCTGGTGGATTAGAACCATTTGTCTTTGGGTTGGCATCGCAGCTCTTTACCCAATAAGCTGCCAGAGCTCTCTCAAAGTGTGTGAAAGTGTGATGGGGAAAAACGTGAAATATGATGAGGACCAAAGTGTAGCACAGAGACCCAGATGAACAGAAGACCTGCTTGATGAAGGGCTGCTTCAATTTGTGGGGGAAAAACCCTCAACAATGGAAAACCCTCAGTGTCTGGGAAGTGTGGTAACAGAGCATAATAAAAGGAGGTACGGCTGTACCCGCAGAAACCAGAACCAGCCGCTGGAACGCCTGGGCCCAGCTCTGCTCGGACGTAAGCGGGGTGGCCATGGGTGGGCCACGCACTGGAGCCGTTCGCACACGTCAGGACCTGTCCTGGGCACTACGGTGTAACAGTGAGCAGGAGAAACCCCGTCCTCACACCGCTTCCTGTCTGGCTGGTCATGTGATGCCCAGGGCTTCTGCACGCGACATCTTTTCATGCATTGACCTGTGTCCCCCCAGACGCATCCTGATTCTCTGTGATGTTGATGAGACTGGAGTGGAGGCAGATGCAGTTACCCCACCCATGATGTGCACGCTGGACACAGGACCCCAACCGCACCCAGGCCGCCCCCTCCACACTTCCCAGAGGTCACGAGCCGCCACCCCCTTCCTACAAGAGATCCAGTGTCCACGCTCCCCACCCCCCACTTGGTCTGGTATCCTAGTGGGGCACAACTGTGATCCCCAAACTGAGTGGTCAGTTAAAAAGCTAAGATACCATCCATGGCCCAGGATGGTAGAGCACAGGCAAAATTACTAAAGGAACTTCACTCCCTTCCTGACCAGAACCTAATATTGTCCCCCCAAAAAATAAAAAACTGCCACCATCCAGTCAACTCAGAATGGCCCGTGGGACAGAGTAGAGCTGTCACCCGGGACTGATGTATTTAGAGAAGAGACGGCCTCCAAGTTTCCTCAGGAAGAGCTGGTCGATTGAACTGATGACCTTCTAGCTCTGTGGAAATGCTTGCTTCTGGAGGCCGCTCCTCAGACCACAGCCCCCTCCCTGCTCTGGATAGCCATTGAGTGGCCCTGTCTTGTGTCCTTGGTTGAGACAGCAGAGCCGGGCAGGTGGACAGGTGGTGCCTGGTGCTCTTCAGCCCTCAGTGGCCATGTGACTCTGGATGTCGCGGGGTGACAGGACATTCCACTGCCTTAGTTGTGATGGGTCACTTTCTCTCTGGTTCCATTCTCAGTGGATAGAGTCTGGAGATGGTCTATAGGTCTGGGGAGTCGAGTCAAGTTAGGGTCCAGCTGCCCGCACTAAACGGTGGGAGTCTGAGCACGCCTAGAGCCCCCGCCGGCATGCCCTGCTGTGTCGATGTAGTGGGATGGGTTTGAGCTAGGTTCTCTAGGAAGCCAAGTGCGTGCCTCCGTATCCACTTCTAGATCTATATCTGTATCATCTATATTGAGAGAGAGAGAGAGAGGTTTCTCTGAAGGAAATGACTCACACTCTTGCCAAGGCAGCAAGTCCCAGGCCGGGGTCAGCTCTCAGGGGGAGGCGCCCCCTGACACCAGCAACTTTGAAGGTTGAGCCCCATGTCAGCAGGGAAGGCTGGCGGCTCAAGACCAGGGGCCCAGAGGTGGAGCCTCACTAGAATCCGGATCAAGCGAATAAGGAGAGCTTCGTCAATGGTCCTCCTCCGTCGGATGTGGGCCACACCCCTGCGGGTCCACCCCACCCCCTCCTCTTGCTGCTCTAAGGAGTCATCACAGGGTGATCCCATTCTGTAAGGTCTCATCAAGGGAATGACCACATCATAACTGCCAACACACAGGCTCCCAGGCAGCCAGCCTGTCACACAGCCTTACCTACCCCGAGCCTGACTTCCTGGACCAGGACAACATGAAGGAGCCTGCACACTCTGGGGGCTTCCAGGCAGCACGTTCCGCTGGCTGTCTGAGAGGGTCCTGGGAGTCTGCTGGCGGTTGGATCCCCTGTGATGCCGCGACAGGCATCATGTACTGGTGGCCTCTCTGTGTCCCTGGAGGTTCCTAGAGAGAGCTGTCCCTTCCTCTCTGCCACCTTCCAAGGACTGCGGCAACCCTTGGCTAAGGATGCATCCATCCCTCATCTCCGCCTCCATCATCACATGGGTCCTGTCACATCTCCTCTACTGTCTCTGCCATTCTTGGTGTGTCATCCAGGGTGAGCACCTCTCAAAACCCATCATTTTCTCAGTGGATGCCCTTTGTCCACACGAGGCTGTGATCTGAGGATTTGGAATGAGGGCATGGACGTGTCTTTCAGGGGGCTGCCAGTCTGCCCACTTGCGTTAACTGTTTACTCAGAGGAACCTCGAGAAGCGTGCACTGCTTGAGAGAGAGTGGATGCTCACCCTCTTCGTGACGCCCATCATGGTGCAGGACCAGAAGCATTGCAGCATTCCTTGTAGGACTCAAGCTAGGGGTCTTCCTCCATTCTTCTGCCCAAAGGTAATCTGAGTCCTCGCCCATGAGCCCAAGCTTTGGCCAGCCTCAGATGCAGTTGAACGGAGAGGAATTCTGCTCCAGGGACCCACAGAGGAAGACACATGACTGGACCAATAGGGGCTGTAGAGGAGCAACTTTGTGGTTGTATCATAAGGAGCATGTGCCCAGGACAAGGGAGGTGGACTTCCTGGTGGTGCTGCTTTGGCTTCAGCATGTAGCAGGCTGTTCTCAGGAGATTGTGGGATTGATGAGCAGAGTGAGCACCAGACCCTGAGCCCGTCCTGAGCTTGATGTTGGGCCTGGAGGTCACCTGGAGAAAGGACATTGAACTTCATGCCCTGTGGAGACAGAGCCCATCCTTATTTCTACTGTACCAGGCTGACCTCTCGGGGTCCCAGCCCAGCTCCTATGTGTGTAGAAGACCCCCCAGGCTTCCTCCCCCAGACCCTTGTGTCTGCTCAGTGAAGATAGTCCTGGCTTTATCTGCCCGTCCATCTGAGGGCAGCACCGCGCCCATCCCATCCTCGTGCACTGGCCCCTCCAGCCCCATTGCTGGGCGGGCCCCGGAGCACAGATGTGCTGCCACAGAGCCTGCGCCCGCTCGTCTCCAGGGAAACGCAGAATTCCCCCATGTGCTGCTTAAAATATCCTGAGACATGCAGCCTGGGCTGAGGCTGGCAGCTCTGCCTCCCTCCAAGGCTGGGGGTGGAGGGTAGCAGAGAGACCATCCCCAGGAGTGGCAGCCTCTTCACCCGGTCCCTCAGGCCTCAAGGACATGGTCCAGCCTGGAAGGACCTCCTGTGCTGTAGCAGCCACTCGAAGGTGTAGAAGGGGCGATGTCAACGGCACCGGCTCCCAGAACCTTATCGAGAACGTGAACACTTGAAGCCATTAGGGCCCTGTGGGGCTCCTGCCGCTCCGCTCCTAGTGGCGTCCACGTGAACACCTCGGCAGGCTCTGTGCTGCCTTCCCCTCCCCTTGTCTCCTTGACTCACAAGCACCTGTCTTCTTGGTCCACTCAACTGGTGCTCCATCTCCCCCAACTCATTTGCATTATGTAAGCCTGGAGGCAGCCAACTCTGTCTGTAAAGGGCCAGAGAACTATTCTAGCACTGAGATCCCCAGAGCCCTGCTGAGGAGGTGAAGATCAGGCCATAGATAATCATCATCAAATGGGTGTGACCTTGTTTCAATACAACTTTATTGACAGAGCAAGCATGGGGCCTGGTTTTGAACCCCTGGCTCTGCTCGTCTTAAAACGTCTTGCCTCCAGGAGCCATAGTAGCCAGGAGACTGGCTCTGGATTCCAATCCCAGGTCTTCTAACATGTGCCTGTGAGGCTGCCGGTAAGGGACAGAGATCCTGTTGAAGCCTCAGTTTCCCCATAATTACTTCAAATGAGGTGGCCATGACACCCAGCTCTCAGGAATCAAGTGGGCTCTGCACAAGACACCCACACCATGGGGACAGTCCCACCACAAGTGGGGGACTTTGTGGCCATCCTGCTGTGCTCATGCCTATGATCTTTGTTCTGCTCTTCCTCCTGCCTGGGATGCCCTTTGTGCATTGACCCAACTCCTACTCATCCTCCAAAACCCAGCCAAGATAGCCCACCACTGCTCCTTCCAACTGAGGCCTGCTCACAGCTCCCACCTGCTGCTGGCTGCTCCTGTCATCACCCCACGTCTCCCTCTGCAGACACTCCCACTCTGTTGTGATGATCTATCACCTGCCTGTCTCCCCACAAGCCCAAGCTCTCGCCGTGACTCAGTCATCTCTCCATCCGCCGTCTGATGTGTGCACAGCACCAGGGTTCATTCATTCTGCCAAGCATGCGCTGCCTGCCACACTTCGAACGGGGAGGAGGGTTTGACCCAGATCCACTGTTAGGGTATAACCCAGTCCTGCAGGTAGTGTCGCAGAGAGCTCTGGTAAACTAGTGGGTAAGCGGTTGTGCTGCCAACCCAGAGGCAGACAGTTCAAATCAGCCAGGTGCCCTGTGAGAGAGAAATGGACGGTCTTTTCCCCTGTGATTAAAAACCTCTAAAAACCCATTGGAGAGCCAGCGATGAGTCGGCTCCGACTCAGTGGTATATAACAACCTGTATGTCCCAACTTGGCTAAGTCATGACTCTCAGGGATTTGGCAGTAGGTAACGATAGGCCCTCCCTGTGATGTGGTCCCGTGTGATCCGTCCCAATCTGCTGTAAGTGATTTCTCTTGGATATGGCCTGTATCACCTTGTATCCTATAAGAGAGAGGACACAGACGCGAACAGACAAGGAGAGATCAGAGAATCACCAAGAAACAAGAGCTGGAGCAGAGTGCATGCGTTGGAGTCCTGAGCCCCACTTCTAGGGGAACCTCCTAGAACCAGGAGACATACAGCGGGGGTCTTCCTCTTCAGCTAGCACTCTGCATTCAGACCTCTAGCTTCCTAAACTATGAGAAAATGAATTTGTGGTTATGGCAACATTGTTACGTGCAGTGACATTAGCTACAGCTCACATCATTCCTATAAAAAGTAGATCGAAGCCTTGTTCTGTCCTGCACCTCAGCCTCTGCCACGCTCCATTCCGTCGTTGTGGTCAGGCTCACCTTGGTCTTTAAAGTGGCATCTTTGCTCTTTAGCACTTTAACATTCAAGACATAACACTTTCTTTAAAAAAATTGTATTAATTTTAGTGAAAGTTTACAGAGACTTTGGATTTCTATTCATTATTGCGCTTCTCTCCCTGCCCAACCACCCCCCACCCCAGTTCGTGCTTCTCTTTGAAAAATTAAAAGAAAAATTCTTTCATTGTTTTACAATCCCTCTCCCCAAATCCACTCCACTATGCAGCCTTCATTCTGGATTCCTGTCATGACAGTAATACCTAATCCTGTATTCCTTTTAAACAGTTCTCTCCCTCATCTGTTTCAATGCAGTGTACATTATTTATCCCATCTTTCTCAGTCTACCCCTAACCCCGATGTCAGTCCTGTTTTACAACAGAGGCAAAACACTTTTTTAAATTTTATTTTATTAATTTTAATGAACATTTACAGAGATTTTGGATTTCCATTTATTCATTGTTGCACTTTTTTCTCTACACCCCCTCCCCCCAGTTCACTCTTCTCTTCAAAAAGCAAAAGATAAACTCCTTGATTGGTATACAATCCCTCCTCCCTGAGTACACTCCACTATGCAACCTTAATTCTGGAATCCTGTGATAACCGTAATACCCTATCATATATTGCTTTTAAACTTTTCTCTCCCTCATCTGTTTCAGTGCAGTATACATAACTTATCCAGTTTCTCTCAGTCTTACCCCAACCCTGATGTCGGTCCCATTCTACAACAGTGGAACTATGCAGTATTTGTCTTTTGAGGACTGAGATATTTTACTCAGCATGATGTCCTCCAGGGTCACCCATTTTTAATAATATTGCATGAGTTCCTTGTTTTTCAATGCAGCGTAGTATTCCACTGTGTGAATAGACCACAGCACCTCTATCCATTTGTTTGTTGATGGGCACTTAGGTTATTTCCAGCTGCTTGCTATTGTGAACAAAGCCTCGATAAATGTGGGTGTGCATATATCTGCCTGTGTAGCAGTTATGGTCTCTTTGGGATTTATTCCCAGTAGTGGAATTGCTGGCAAAACATGTTTTAAAAACTGAGGTAAAATCGCAGGTGACTCCGTGAACATCTGATTGGAAGCCTGCCCTGCCCTGTGCCATCCCCATCATCTCTGGCACACTTGAGCCCGCCACCACAGTCACTGCGTCAGTCCGTCTGGTTTAAGAGGCTTTACGTACAAATTTAAGACGGCCATGGGGAGAGACTTTCTCTGTTGACTCTGGGAGAGGTCTTTGTTTCTTCGGCTCCTTGCAGGTCTCCATGCACCGTCTCTCTTCCCCCATCTCTGCTTCTGTCGCTCGCTTGCTTAATCTCTTTTATATCTCAAAATAGATTGTTCTTAAACATGCCTTATATTAACCTCATCTCTTTAACAGTGACTTTGACAGCCCATTCCCAAGTATGGTTATAACCACAAGTGTAGACATTAGGATCTACAGCACATCTTTAGAGGGACACACTTTAATCCATAGTATTCCACACCTTTGTGTCCCTTCCAAATTAAACCCTTGCTACGTGTAAAATTTACTCACCTGTTACATCATTACAAACTTTGCAAATCAACTTTATGTCCAAAATCTATCTTTTGCAATATCTAAGCAAAAAATCCAAAGATATGTGGAATATACACCATGGATTGGTAAGAGAACAAACAGGTTCATCTTGGAGAGGGTTAAACTGGCTGCTCCTTGGAGACAAGGATTCTGAAACTTTGTCTGACATACTTTGGACATGTTGCAAGGAGGGACCAGTCCTTGGAGAGGGACGTCATGCTTGGCAGGGTGGAGGGACAGCACAGGAGAGGAAGACCCTCAATGAAATGGATTGATTCAGTGACTGGGGTAATGGGGGTAGGTGTGTCAGAGACAATAAGATTGGCACAGGACAGAGCAAGGTTTAGGGCTTTTATACATAGGGTTGCTATGAGTCGAAGGCGACTCGACGGCACATAACAACGACATATTACATTAGGTAAGTCTGAAAGTTGTGCCATTGAGTCGTAGGTGACTCATAGCAACCCGATGAATGAAGGTCCTCAACACTTGTGTGACTTTCATCCTCTCTCCAGGTTCATAGGGCTTCGGGAGACAAGCTATTTTGGAAGTGGATGCCACTCCTGCTTCCAAGCTTGTCTTAATCAGGGAGCCCCACCAAACACTGTCCACCATGGGTGACCATTAAACACATTTGACACAACAGTGTCACAGTGTTCCGCTTCACAGCAACTACAAGTTACCTCTGTACAGCAAGTGGACACACCAGGGCTATATGACCTAGAAGAGTGTTTGAACAAAAACTGAAAAACAGGCCTGAGGGCCGTGGATTAGAAGTCACCCGGTTAGGTGATTAATAAGATTGAAGAAGAATGAGTGCCTTTGAATTGCGGTGCTGGATTGAATCTATCGTGGACTGCCAAAGGAGTAGACAAGTCTATCTTGGGAGAAGTACAACAAAGGTGCTCCTTAGAGCCAAGGGTGGTGAGACTTCACCTCACAGACTGTGAGCATGTCATCGGGAGGGGCCGATCTTTGGAAAAAGCTGGGATAGGTGTAGGCTCCACTACAGAAGAAGACCATCAACAAGATGGATTGACAGTGACCGTGACAGTGGACTTGAGCCTGGCAGAGATCGTGAAGATACTGTAGGTTAGGCAAGGTTCCGATCTACTCTTCATGGGGTTGCTGTGAATTGTCGTCAACTCGAGGGCACCTAACAGCAACGAACTAAATATATAAGCTCATTCTTTTGGTATATTCCATTATTCCATCGTGAAGAATGTTTTTGGTTTTTTTTCATCTTTGAACCTGTAAAATCTAGATGTAAGTTATTTGCTTTCAGAGTATGAGGTAGGCATGTCTATTACAAATGGGAGATGCTGGAGAGAAAGAAGGTGTAATGGACACCAAATGAGACTCAATACCCCAGCAGGACAATTCTCAACAGCTGTCAAGACACTGACCCTGTTCTTCAGACTCTGGTGTTCATCATACCCTCTGGATTCTGGGTGAAGGCCCCTCAGCCTTGGGAGTCAGCTCTACCTCCTGGCATAGTATTTCTGTGTCCTCAGCTTTAAAAAAATAAACCCACTGCTGTCAATGCCAATTCATAGTGACTCTAGGCTCCAGACAGCCTCGTTCTCATGGAGTACATCTCAGTCAGGGCCCCACCATCGCCCTGAGCACGCAGAATTTGTTCTTCTGTCTCGTGTACATGGTAACCCTACCCTTCGGTTTTGGCTAGAGACGATGTTCTTGGCACAGCTTCACATCGTCCTCACACTCTGGAACTGAGTTAGTGTATTGTCTGACTCTTTGAAACCCAGGGGACTGTGACCCCACCCTTTAAGACTAAGCAGCTCTGTTTTATCCAGTAGTTCTGCTGATCTACAAACTGTTCCTGGAATGGTCTTGCTCTTTTCTTGAAAGACAACAGATGTATCTCCTTCAGCCTGTTTCCTGCTTATAGAATTCCAAGAAGCAGAAGGCATGTTTATAATCTCTCTCTCTCTCTCTCTCTCTCTCTCCCACCTCCTCCTCTCTCTCTCTCTCTCTCCCCCACCTCCTCCTCTCTCTCTCTTTCCCCACTCTCCATCTCTCTCTCTCTTCCTCCTTTGTCCCTTGAGCATAATCTGATGAGTTTTTCCCTGTGATAATTGGTTAAATCTACCAGTCACCAGCTTAATCTCTTTAACAAAAGATTGTGTAACATTCCAAGACTTTCATCTTTAACGTTTTTTGTTTCTTGATACACTTTTATTTATTCATTTCTATTACTAATTTTAATGAACATTTACAGAGACTTTGGATTTCCATTCATTCATTGTTGCACTTTTCTCCCTGCCCACCCCTGCCTCCCCGCAGTTCACTCTTCTCTTTGAAAAGTAAAAGAAAGATTCTTTCACTGTTCTACAATCCCTCCTCCCAGGTCCACTCCACTATGCAGCCTTCATTCTGGACTCCTGTTATGACAATAATACCTAATCACATATCCCTTTTAAACAGTTCTGTCCTTCCTCTGTTTCAATACAGTATACATTATTTATCCCATCCCATCTCTTTGTTTTCATTTGATACAATTTATATTTACAACCATTGCTCTCTCTCATGTTACTATAAACCACAAGGAGAAACCATGTGGCTCCTTTCAGCTCTTCATCACTTAAAAGTTCTACCTTCCAACAGACACTTAAATACTATTCAGACATATTTTTTGCCATTGCATAAAAGCCGTCGCTCTTCCTCCATTGTCCAGCCACATGTTCATCATTTTCTTTTGAGGTCTCACAAGAAACATTCTTATCTCCACATTTCCACCAATCTTCTTATTCTCTAAAACATCCATATTCTCTAAGATGATGGAGACATTTTTCTGTTTCTCTTCACTTTCTCCTGAACTCTCACGAGAATTGCCTGTAGTGACCATGTTGTTGTTGTGTACTGTCAAGTTATAACTGACTCATACATGACCCTCCGGCAAGAGGGGCACATAGCTGACCCTCCAGTGGAGGATTTTCAGAGACCATGAATCACACAGGAAGAGATGCTCGTCTTTCAGCTGAAGACCGCCTGGCAGAGTTGAGCTCCACGCCTTTGGCTCGGCAGCACAGCCCCTTACCACCAGGCTTCCAGAGCTTCCTCTGATGACCGCGAGTCCCCCTCATTTTCCAGTTCCAAAACTCCTTCCACATTTTAGGTATTTGCTAAAAAATTCCTCCTCCTTGTTATCAAATTCTTAGTTCTCTAGTGCTGCTACCACAAAAATACTGAAAGTGGATGGCTTTAGCGAATTTATTCTTACACAGTTTATGAAGCTAACTGGCCAGATTCGGAACACTGCTTCTAAGGGAGATTTTCTTTCTCTGTCAACTCTCCTTGTCTCTGGTGCTTCTATTTCCAGATTCCTTGGAGATCACTGTGAGGTTTGGCATCTGTCCTTCCCTATCTCAATTTCTACCTTGGTTGTTTAATCTCTTTTATATCTCAACAGAGATTTATTTAAGATACGCCCTACACTATTCCTGTCTCATCTAAGACAGCACATTCCCACATGGGATTATAACTACAAACAAGCAGGTTAAGATTTAGAATATACATTTTAGAGAAGCAAATTCAATCAGTAGTCCCTATAGATTTTCCTGTTCTGAATACTTTTTTAAAATGTGGTTATACAACACATGACCTTTTGTGTCTGTCTTCTTTCACTCAGCATCATGGTTTTTTTAAATTTTATTAATTTTAATGAACGTTTACAGAGACTTAGGATTTCCATTCATTCATTGTTGCACTTTTCTCCCTGCCCACTCCACCCTCCCCCCAGTTCACTCTTCTCTTTGAAAAGTAAAAGACAAATTCTTTCATTGTTATACAGTCCCCCCACCCCAAGCACTCTCCACTATGCAGCCTTCATTCTGTACTCTTGTTATAACCATCATACCCAATCATATATCTCATCATCATGTTTTTAAGGTTCATTTATGTCCTAATGTGTATCAGGACTTCATTCTTTTTTAATATCCCATTGTGTTGCTAGACCACATGGTATGTAGACACTTATTCATCAATAAAACTTGGATAGTTTTTTAGCTCTTTCGGGTTGAAGGAATGCATGCATGTCATTCCATAGTGCTGGGGCTCACAAAGAGAGGGCGCATCAATTTGGCCTTAGGTTTAGAGCCCTCATAATGCATGTCATGTTAATCAAAGACTCACAAAGTAATGGTCACTGATTCATTCACATCATGTGTGATACCACAGGTAGCCTCAACGGTATCTGCAAGTGGTGGTCGTTGTCAGAGATGTGGGAACTGAGGCCAGAGAAGCCACCCACTTGAACACAAGCACAAAGCCACCCATGACTGAGCCAGAACTGAAATCTAACACCATTGCCTGTCTAGATCCACATTCTTGTTTTGGTTTGGGTTTTTGGATCTTGGTGTATGGTTGTTTTTTGTGTTGTTTGTGGTGGGTTTTTGTTGTGTTTTTGGTTGTTGGGGTTTGGACAGCAGTTTCATATATGTCTTTAACACTCTATTAATGTATACAGTCTAGTTTTAGGATATTCACAAACTTTGGACTCAGTTACCACCATCTAAGCCATGAGAGTGCATCAGAGTCGCATTCACCTGCCCTTCAGAAGGTCAGGTTCTTTATCACCTAGTTTCTCTGTTGGGTGAAAAACCTGGCAGGTTTCTCGTACAAAGACTACAGCCCAGGAATCTCTACACTGGGCTTCTGCTCGCCCTCACTAGTTACTGTAAATGAGAATTGTCTTAAACAGCGGCTCTAGAATGTCTTCATCATCCACAGAACAAGATTCATACCTGTGAACAGTCACTCTTCGTTCCCTCTACGCCCCAAGTCCGTAGTTAGGAGCCGTTGACTCCACTCCCATTCGCAGCCACATCACTTAACAGCAGATCAAAATGTTGCCCAGTGCTGCACCATCTCTGCTTACGTCTAACGTTGCAGTCACCGTGCCGCTCCAGCTCCTTAAATGTCTTTTTCTCTGATTCTCCACATGTCCCAGCATGATGCCTTTGTCGTAAGACTGGCCCTTCCTGATAACGTGCCCAGAGCTTGTGAATCAGTCCCACCATACTTGCCTCTAAGGAGTTCCCTGGTTGAACTTCTTCCAAGGAGACCTGATTGTTCTTTTGGAAATGCATAGAGAACTCTAGTAGTGTGGTTCGTAGCCACTTGTCCTACTAACCCAAAGTCTTTGTGTTTCCTGTGGGTCAAATCCACCAACTCTATAGGAGAAAAATGGACAGTGTCCTCCAGTTACCACATACAGAATCAGAAACCCAATATTCCTATGAGTCAGAACGGACTTGACAGCAAAGAGTGAGTAATTGAGTTTGGCACTCCAGGGTCGAGTCAGAACTCTTCCCTAACACCACAATTCAGAGGCAGCAGGAATTCTTCAGTCTTCCTTATCTGTTGCCCAATTTTCACAAGCACTGAAGCAACTGAAAATGCCACGACTTGGGTCAGGCACACCTTAATCTTTAAACTGACACCATTGCTTGTTAACACTGTAAAGATGTCCTTGACAGCAGTTGCCCACTGCAATACGTCTTTTGATTTTTATTTACTTTTTTTTCTTTAGACTTTGCTATCATGAGCATTGATTGTGGATCCAAGTGAAATTAAGCCTCTGGCTTCAAACTTTTCTCTATTTACATGATGTTGCCTATTGATTCAGTTGTAAGGGTTTCTCAAATGTTGAAGTGTAATCCTTACTCAAGGCCAGAGTCTTTGATCCTCAGTAGGTGCTACAAGTCTGCCTCAATTTCTGCAAGTAAGGTTTGTGTCATCTGTGTAACACAGGTTGTTACTGAGGCTTCTTCCAATAGTGATGACCCATCCTCTTCATTCAGTCCGGTTTCTCAAATGATTTACTCGGCAGACAAACTGAATAGGTGTGATGGAAGAATGCAGTCATGATGCACACCTGTCCTGATTTTACGCCATGTAATACCCTCTTATTCTGCTTTAACAGTGGCACTGTCAGTTTGCCGGAGCAAACATGTGACTTGTATGTTGCTGTGATGCTGGAAGTAGCACCCCCAGGGCTTCAAATACAAGCAGAGTCACCCCTGGTTGGATAGATGTCAGTCAACTACCAGACTAAGGTCAACTGAGAAGCCAGACCTGCTATTCACTTTAAAATAATGGACCCTCAAAAGTCCTGTGAGTAGCAGTGGAACCCCAAGTCCTAGGCACTTGCTAATATAGTTCTGTTCTCTATTGATATATCATCTAAAGGTGATTTTATATTTAAAATAAATAGGACCTTACAATATGGGCTGGTCTGGGGGCTGGCTCCTCTCACCAAGCACAAGGTTTTTAGGTTCATCCACATTAGCATCAGGACTTCCTTTCTTTTTATTCCCCACACATGTAATCCTTTCCCTTCACACGGATCTACAACCAATATCAATGGGAACAGCAGTCAAGAAATCAAGAGATGTGTTGCATTGGGAAAATCTGCTGTCAAGGATCTCTTTAAAGTGCTAAAGAGCAAGTAAAGAACACCTCTTAATTTAAAGACAGGTGCCCATGATGCAAGCCACGGTGTGTTTCCATTCCTTCCTGTGTATCTGAAGCTTAAACAATGAATGAAGACCAGAGAAGAACCCCTGCCTTTAAAGTGTGCTTTTAGTGAGGAATATTGTGTATACCATGGATTGCAAAAAGAACAAACACATTTATTTCTCTTGGAAGAAATGGAACCAGAGTGTTCCTTAAAGGCTAGGATGTTAGCTTCATCTCACACTCATTGAGCATCAAGTCAGAAGCTGCCAGTCCTTTGGAAAAGACATCATGCTGGTGCTGGGAAAGGTAGAGGGGTCAGAGAAAGAGAGGACCTTCCACATAGTGAAACTTTACAGTGACTGTGGCTGTGCGCTTGAGCCTATCAGAGGTGGTGAGATGGTGTGGGACAGGGCGGGGTGCACCTCTGGTGTTCACGGGGTCACTATGAGTCGTAGTTGACGAGACCGCGCTAATAGCATCAGCGTAACAACACATTAACCTTGTTCTGTTCCACCTCGTGCTGGGAGCATCTTTCTGCCGAGCCTCTGGTGGATATTTTTAGCCGCAGGCCTCCTCCTTCTCGATCAGGGGGTATGCGTAGGAGAGTGTGTGAGTGTAATTAAAAGTGGTTTTTATTTTGCTTTTCTTTAAAGAAAGCTTGAATCTGGGGCAACATAGTAATTCTAGCATAAGATCTTGGGAAAATGAAGGTCCACACATCATCTCTATTACTGGAGTGGGCATTTGTTGTCGTCTTGTTTGTTTCCAGGCAGCTGGGTGGATTGGGTAGAAATAAAATGTGTGTGCTCTTCAAGCTAATGAACCTCGCTCGGTTCCACCCAGGTGTCCTGGAGCTGTGGTTTATGTTCTGTAGTCCTCGGACTTCTGGGAATCAGGCTTGCTCCTGTCCACCTGATGAGTATATGAAGAGTGGGCCACGGCCACCAGGTTGTGTTCAGTTAATGGGTGGTTGGGAGCCCTAATTCCTCCAGGTGGATTTCTTATCACCCTCCCCATCCTTGGTGACTTTAGCAGCCCACTGGCCTATGAACAAATTGCTACACCTTCTCATTAACCTGTGTCTTTTTTTGGTTAATCCTTTGAAGTCTCATCTTTATCTTAGGGGATATGTGATAGGTGTGTCTCATAAGCAAGACAGAGGCATGCCAAAAACAACAGCCTCTGGTTGCTGAACTGGACACTTACTCCCTGTGTTCATCTCCCAAAACTGCCTTTTCTGGGAGTCCCTCAGCACTATCTCCATGGTGATAGTAAACAGGAAGTTGGTAGGGAAGGTCCAAGTACATCTGTCTGCTCTTGTCCTAACACCTAATGTTTGTGTACTCATTTATTCTCCTTACTTGAAGCACTTACAGCACAAAATAGAAAACACAGTAGCTGCCTTTGTTGAGTCCTGTAAATAACTTCTGAGAAATGTCAGCCAACAAAACGGTCACAGAACTGATCTGCATGAGGAGAGTCACCTTGGTGCTTTGTAGGTTTCCCTCTGTGAGTGTAAATGTTGGTGCACAGAGATGTGGAAGCGCTCACAGCCTCCGTAGACTGTCAGAGTGAGGAAGACGTTTGTTGTGCCAACCCACCCTCTCAGTGCCTCCAGGCTTGGCTGGTCTTCCTTGAGCTCTGGCAGGTCATTAATCTTGCACTCCTGAAGGTGCTGGATTTTGACATTGTGCCTTATTTCCACTTCTTAAACTCTCTACGTGGAGCAAAACACTGAGCTCTCCGTGTCTACTTGAAAACAGAGGGGGCAAGAACTTGTGAGGATCAAAATTATATATCAAGTTAGTTAAGGCAAGTCCCAAACTATTTGCCAAACCATAATATCAATGATAAATTGGATGGTATGTAATCATCCTCTAGTTTGTTATCTGATGTGAGTGCCCAGTCAGTTCAAGTGGGTGTGTGGGTGTTTCCTTGTGATTGCGGCTAGCATCCAATATATATGAAACTCTGGCAAACCCAGCACATGGGTACATGTTCTCTCTCTCTCTCTCTCTCTCTCTCTCTCTCTCTCTCTTTCTCTCTCTCTCTCTCTCTCTCCTGCATCCAACTCATCATTATTGACCTCCAGTTATTAAACCTAAGCCAGCCCCGTGCCATATGTGCTTCCAGCTTTGGGATTTCCCAGCTCCATCACATTCTGCCATCTGCTCTTCCAAGTTTGCGTTCATCAGCCTTTGCAACAGCATGACTCTGGAAAGTCTCTAGCCTAATGCCTAAACCGTGCATCTCGGAGTGACTCCACAACTGTGAACCATTTTTTGGCAGAAATACCTCTCTCTACATGGAATTATTTCTTCCCTTCACTGGTTTTGTCCCTCTAGAGAACCTCGCCTTAGTCATTTTGCACTGAGAGGTGGTTCTGTGGCTGTTAGATGCCCCTGAGTAGACGATGACGCCTAGTGCCTCTGTGGAAAACAGATGGAAACCTTGCACTATCCCGCACTACCCTTACAATTTCCTCCATGCTCACGTCCACTGCTGTAGTCACTGTGTCAATCCATTTCACTGAAGGTCTTCCTCTCTTTCATAGATCTTCTAAGTTTCCAAAAATGATGTATTTCCAAGGACTGACACTTCCTGATTACATGTCTGAAGTATGTGAGATAAAGTTTCACCATCCTTGCCTCCTAGAAGCACCCTTGTACTCCCTCCAAGACAGAGTGGCTCAAGAGGAACAAAATCATTAGGATTTGGGTTGTTTAGTTTTTTTCATTTATCTCAAGTCTTGCTCATCTTACAGTGCAGTGATTCTGCCTCCGGAATATCAAAGAGGGCACTGTTAAACTAGAAACTGACATTTCTATAGAAATACACAAGATAGCACCACCACTGGCCAAATATTTTGAACGAAAGAGCTTTAAGTAGTTTCCTATTTGATAATTTTCTACAATTTTGTCATAATGCGAAGTAAAAGGAGATTGGTTGGTTGATTCCACTTTTGCTAGACAAAATTGTTAAGGAACGGAGTGAGTTCAGAGCTTCACAGTCAAACCTCAAAAACCTTTTGTACAACTAGAAAATGAACATGTGAACGCTAAGAGAAATTCTTATTTCAGACAGTCAATATTGCTGAAAACCAAACCCAGACCTTTATTATAGAGTGACTGATACAGCTTCAGTTGCATTCCCGTCCTCAAATTATGCCTGGAGTTAAAGTGAGGGCATTGATTGGAAAGAAGTGAGATCCTGAAACGTGGGATGGGACATATGAGCAGGTAGACTGGGGACATTGAGCCCCTAAATTCCTTTGAATCACTTCTACCTATAGAACTAGCCTCTTGCTCCAATCTCTCAAAGATTACTTCATCTTTGTGTGCTAAGCCTCTTCCCTCTATAAATGTTATAGCTGATTTCTTCATCAGATGAGGTCAACCTAGCCATGTCTCAAGTATTTTTGTCTGCAATATTACTTGGGGCATTGCCTGAGGCATTACCAAAGGCAGATGCGTTATATGACATTGCTGAATGTCCCCAGGACCTGCCCCCATCATCCATTTTTACTTCTAGGATTATAAATAGATTTAAGCCCCAAGAGGTGAAGTACAAAGAGTGACTCATGAGGAGGTGCTAAAAGAATGGTTTGATTTTTCTACTATATACAGGCAAAAATTGGGGAAATGTGTATAAGGATGATGATTGAGGGTGAGGGATAGGGTGCAAGGAACAAAAATTGTTCTCAGTCTGAGTTTATTGCTGTGGGCCCACGAAGCAGAGATTCTTTATTCAGAGTTTCAGCTCAAGCAGTTAGAAAAGGATCTGATAGTTTATTTGCTTGGTTCACCAAAGAGTAATTTACACAGTAGGCTATACAGAGTTGAAATACCAGACTTACCTTGGTACACTAGAACACAGCCAGAGCCTTTGGGAAATTGGCCTATAAGAGCAAATTAATCAGCGTTAGACCACCCATGATCCCACACATGGAAAGCACAGAGGATGTACCTTTTACAGAAACATGAACAAATATATAAAGGGAGCTCCAGGGTCTTCAATGTGGTGGTTATTTAAGTACACCAGACTTGACAGTGGGAACTGCCCTAATCAAATTAAGATATCTGGAGAGATGTGCCATCATCTTAACTTGAACGATCAAATTCCCATCACATCACCATTTACCTCACCTATCTATCTTGCCTGTGCAAAAAAAAAACCCAACCCTACAAAAAACTAAACCAAAAAAACCCCAGATGGATCTGAGGGAATGACAGTGGATTATCATAAACATAACGAGGTAGGGACTCCAATTGCAGCTGTTGTTCCAGATGTTCCCTTGCTTGATAAAATTAGTCCATCTCCTTGTACTTGTGTGCAGCTGTTGCTCTGGCTAATGGATCCCCCCTCCCCTGATTCTGGTTTCGGTGGGTCAACAGAAGCGGTTGTCCTTCCACTGCTAATGCCAGCAATATATCTCCACTATTCTACCTCAGGGGTGCATCAACTTTCCAACACTGTGTCATAATTTAGTCTGCAGGGACCTTGATCATCTTCCCTTTTCACAGAATATCACTGACCCATTGTTTTGATGACTTTACACTAATTGGACCTGTTTTTGTTGTGAGCTACTCAGTTATAATTGACCCATAACTGGCCTTCTAGTAGGTTTTTAGATGCTATCCGTTCTCCATGCCTCAGTTTGTATGCTGAACAAATAATTCATGAGGCCAGACTCTGTGAAGAAGAATGTGACAGTAGGACCCAAGAAAGACTAATCAACAACATGCTGTATGCAGATAACACAGACTTACTTGTTGAAACTGAGGGGGGACGTGAAGTGTTTGTTGCAGAAGATCAAAGACTATAACCTTCAACATGGATCGTACCTTAACATCAAGAAGACAAAGGTCCTTACTACTGGGCCAATGAGCAGTATCATGATAAATGGAGAAAGAATTGAAACTGAAACTCTTAATTATTTCATTTTGCTTGGACCCACAATCAACGCCCTAGGTGAATATCAGCAGTCAAGGGATAAGAGAGCTATTGCTTTGGGCAAGCTCACTGTCAGGGACCCCTCCAAAATATTGAGGAAGAATGATGCCAGTTAGAAGACTAAAGTGCTCCTGATTCAGGCCATAGTCTTTTCAATTATTTGCTATGACAGAGAATTGATGTCTTTAAGTTGTGGTGGTGGAGAAGTGTACTGAATATCCCATGGACTACCAAAAGAATAAATAGGTATGCTTTGGAAAAGGTGTAGCCAGAGTGCTCTTTGGAGGCAAAGATGGCAAATCTTTGTCCCTCATACTTTGGACATGTTGCAAGGTGAAGCTATTCCTTGGAAAAGGGTATTGTACTTGGAAGGGCCAAGTGTCAGCCAAAGAGAGTAAGACCGCCATCAAGATGGATTGACACCGTGACTGCAGCAATGTCCTCAAGTGCTTAAGAGATGATGAGAATGATACAAGACAGGACAGGATTCAGATCTGTTGTTCATAGGATCATTAGGAGCCATGCTTGACTTGATAGCGCATAACAACCGCAACACAAACATGAGCTTAGTCAGCCTTGTGACCTGCAGATTCTCAGAAGCCCACAGGAGTCGGGAGAAGCCTCCAGTCTGATGTCCAACCCCCAGATTTTGGCCCTTACAAGCCATTTTCTTGTAATAAATCTCTCTACATTTATTTATAGGAAGCTCTGGTGGTTTAGTCATGAGGAGTTACAGTGCCAGCTTAAAGCCATGCTGTTAGAAACCACCAGCTGGTCCACAGGAGAAAGATGGGCTGTCTCCTCTCGTGCAGGGTCCGCACTAGAAAACCGACTAGAGGGCCAGCATGAGTTGGTACAGATTCAGCAGCCCAGAGCAACAACACAGATAGTTAAATGCTTCACTGGTTTTGCTCCTCGAGAGGAAACAGTCCAAGACAAATGTATCAAGGAGTGTGCCTTCCCAAGGACACAGACTGAGAGAGCTGGAACCTCCCAGACCCCTGCACCTAGAATGTTCTTCTGTATAATGTGTTCTCTCTTCTGTTGTAATGCTACTCCATGTGTGATTACACATAGCACAGACACACATGTATGCACAGACACATACAGCACACAGAGCCTCGTGCACAAAGGGATGCAAACTGCACACCACATGCTGTGACTGACGTGCACAAGCACGCAGACCGGAGAAGTCGGGCATGACAGTGCGAGCCCTCACGTGGGCCCAGCGGGCCTGCCTGCCACTCTTCGGGATCAGAGGAAGTCTGGGGATAAAACAAGCAGAGTGCCTGAAGTGCGCTCACCTGATGAATTGCGGCCCACCACCACTGCGGTGTTGTGACCACATCACGCTGCCCCTACCACGTCCCACACCGGGTAGGGCGTGTGGACACCAGCCTCACTCGGGCGCAGGCAGCCCTGTGGGCCCCCGCTGTTGGCCACGAGGAAGGAAGATGCTGGAGAAGCCTCGAGAGGACTTGGCCGCCACAGGCACACCTCCTCTTCTTGAGCTTCGCAGATATTTACAAACGAAAGCCACCTTAGTTCTCCCGTGCTGTTGTAACAGGAAACACAAGTAGACGGCTTGAGCAAAGGCGACGTTTATTCGCTTACTGCTTAGGAGGCTGAAGTTCACATGCTGGCAGTTCTAGGAGCAGGCTTGCTTTCTGTGTTGGTGTTGGAGGAAGGCCTTTGTTTGCTTCTCAAGGCCTTGTGTTTCTTGGTGATCTCGTGCTGTCCTGGCCTTCTCCCTGTGCCGACAGGCTTCCCAGCACAGACAAAAGGCTCTGAAGGACGTATTCTGTTTCCTGCTCTTCATTTTTGATGGCACTAAGTTCCACTTCTCTCTCCTTTTATCTCCCACAAGACGAAAGAGCTGCAGGCCACATCCCAGGGAAACGCTCCTTACATCAGGTCAGGGCTGTGACCTAGGCTGTCACAGCCCACTCTTACTTCCTTATAATTGATTATCTGGTTATATCTCTGATCACATAGTGGGGATAACTGTTGTTGTATTTAAGCACCATTGAGTCAATGACAACTATGACTTGGAACAACATCTCAAGACCCAGTCCTATCCTGTGCCATCCTCTCTGTGTCCTTTTCTAAGGCCTAGTCCGTCCTGACAACATGCCCAATGTATGAGATAAAATCTCGCCAACCTTGCCTCTGAAGAGCACGTGGGTTGCACTTCGGCCAAGTTGGATTTGTCTCATTGGCAGCCCGTGGGACATTTAGTACTCTTCTCCAGCACAACTTAAAGACATTGATTCTTCTTCTGGCATATTCATTGTCCAACTTTCAGATGCATAGCAAAGATTTGCAAATACCATGGCTTGGGTCAGGTGCACCTTAGTCTTTGAAGTGACATCCTTCCTTTTTAGATGGCTGGCTGTCTTTAATCCTACCTTGTGAAGGGGAGGGGGGTATGCTATTGAGGTGGAACTGACCCACAGCTAATCCTCCAACGAGTTTTCAGAGACAGTCAGTTACACGAGAGGAAATTACCCATCCTTCTCCCATGAGCAGCTGGTGGATTCAAACCGTAAGCCTTTGAGATTGCAGTGCAGCTTCTTACCAGTAGGCCACCAGAGCTCTCTCACTGACATTATGTTGCTGTTGTGTACCGTAGAGTCTGAACCAACCCATAGCTGACCCTCTGGTGGGTTTTCAGAGGCAGTTAATTGCACGGGAGGAGATTTCCCATCCTTCTGCGGAGCAGCTGGTGGCCTTGAAGCAGTGAGAATTCACAATGTACAGGACAGTTACACCATACTGGGAAGCACGGCCTAGCCAAGTTGACACGTGTTTGGGGGACATAGATCGAGCCACGGCATAAGGTCCGTGACAACGCTGTGTCCGCAGGTCTACCAATAAGGTCCAACAACATGTGCTCCTCCTCGCATTATGTCAGACTCCTGCAGCAAGCTAGTGCACAGTTAATAGACTGGAGTGTCATGTAAACAACTTATATGTGCGGCGAGAAGCCAAAAACTGTGTGGCATGCTTTATTGCACTGTCTGCTTTATTGCCAGGGTCTGAGACTAAAGCTGTGATATCGCCAATGTCAGTCCGCGTGCCTAGACTAGAATCCATGAAATTCCTGTTGTGATTGTTGGATGCTTTTGAGCAACAGCCCTACAGGACCGAGTAGAACTGCCCTTGGGATTTCTAGCATGGTAATTGTTGAGGGGAGATCTGGTGGCCTAGTGGTAAGAAGCTGCACTGAAATCCTGAAAGCAGTTTCAATCCACCAGCTGCTCTGTGGGAGAAGGACGGGCAGTCTCCTCTCATGCAGTTACCTGCCTCTGAAAACCAGCTGGAGGGTCAGATAGGAGTCTGTTCCAACTCGCCAGTACTCAACAACAACAGCAACAATCTTTGCCAAGGAAGCTTAGCTTTGACCTAGCACTGCCGACCCAAAGGTACTCAGTTCTAATTCACCATCTACTCACCCAAAGTACAGACAACCCTCTCCCATGAGATTTATTGCCTCTGGAAAGCCTTTGAAGGGTCAGCTATGGGTCTGTTCCTCACTTGACAGCCCACAGCAGCAATAATCTTTATATGGCAAACATTGACGTTGTCAGTGATTTTATTTTACTCAGATCCACAGTCAAGACCCTTGATACCAGCAGTCATGAAATCAAAAGTCATGTTACGTTGGCAACATATGCCGTCAAGGACTTCTCCAAAGTGGCAACGAGCAATAATGTCAGTTTAAAGACTAAGGTGCACCTGATTCAAGTCACGGTCTCTCAGTCCCTCGCAATGCAGTGGAGAAGTCGAACTGGTGCCTTGGAGCTGTGGTGTTGGAGAAGAGTGCTGAAGATCCCGTAGACTGCCAAAAGAACAAGCATGTCCTGGAGGAAGTACAACCAAGGTGTTCCTTAGAGGCAAGGACAGTGTACATGTTGTCAGGAGGGACCAGGCCTTGGAAGAGGACGTCGTGCTGCTGGGAGAGGTGCAGGGTCAGAGAAAGAGAGGAAGACCCTCGACAAGAGGGACGGACATAATGACGGTAGCGATGGGCTTAGGTATACGAGAGATGAAGAGGATGGCACAGGACAGGACAGGGTTTCATCCGTCGTTCATCGGGTCACTCTGAGTTCTAGCTGTCGCACAGTGGTGATGGCACCTAACAACAACAGTCACAGTCTTTGCAGAGTCAGATGGCCAAGCCTGTCTTCAGTGGAACGGCTGGTGGGTCTGAAGCATCGCATTCTCCGTTATAAGCTGGGCACTTAACCACATGGGCTACAAGGGCTCCTTACTCAGCAGTTAGGAGCCCGGAGTGCTATGAAGTGATTCACTTTCACTATGACACAGAACCAACTTAAGTAATTGAAATTTTGCTGGTTTAGGTGTTAGTGGCATTTATGAATAATGTAGGCAAACATTTACTCACTGCAGTTCCACAGTTTTTTTAAAAAAAATCATGCTCTGTAGAACACTCCACGGTACTTATTTTGCCTCTGTTATTTGGGCTAATGACAGTCTTATAATGGCCTCGGCTTAAGTACTTTCTCCCTAAAGAATCAAGCTTTGAAGTGCTATTTAAAAAAAAAAGTATCGATTCTTTTCTTTTTCCTTCCTTTCTGTTACATAATTGAGCCACAGCAGCCCCTCCACACAATTTGCTCCCCTTCCTTTCGGACTGAGATGTTTTGGGTTTTTAGTGTCTTGAGGACTTTAACTTCTCTGAGATTCCTAGAGCTGCTGTAACAGAAACCCCATCCATGAGGACTTTAAAGGGCAGGTGTTTGCTGTTAGGCACTTGGCGGTCTGCACTCAGGGCCCTGTTTCCCGGGGAAGGTGCAGAGGAGGGTTCTTGTCTTTCCAGCCTCTGGAGTCGGGGTGTCCTTGGTTTCTTGCTGATGTCCACACAGCTCTGCCTCCTGCCAATCTGTTCTTGTCTCTGTCTGCTCTGCAGTGTGGTAACTCAGCCATGTTTGGGTTCCAGCCCCACCTCGCACTGCTGTGACCTCGGCATCTTAAGAGAGGTCTTGTCTACAGGGGGGGTCCGGTTACGTGGTGTCAGTTCGATTCAGACTTGGAGTGACCTTAAAGGACTGAGTACAGCTGTCCATAGGGTTTTCAGTCTACATTCTTTATGGAAACAGGCTGACCATGTTTTTTTAAAGGGCCATCTGTCGAATGAATGAATGAATTGTGTAAAAGTTAGAAGGTTTCATCTTTGCTGTGTGTTCCTGTTGGTTTACCTTCCTCTGGTCCTCAGAACACTTCCTCTAAAGCTCTTAACGTTCGTTTCTATCTCTTACCCGCTACACAGCAGCAGTACTCTCTCCAGGGCAGCTCTGGGGGCTGGTGGATAGAGTTACATCGCGCAGCCAGAGGCACCTGGCTCGGATCCACCAGCTATTCCACAGGAGAAAGATGGGCGTTCTCCTCCCGTGTGATTTACTAATTCTGAACCCCACTGGAGGCTCAGCTCTGAGTTGATTTTGACTCGACGGCATGTAACAATATTCTTTCTCTGGAGTTTCAAGTCTACTGTTAGCTGCAAGGGAGAATGGTAGGCAAGCTCTTCCTGTGTGATTTTCAGCCTTGGAAACCCAGGAGTATCAGCTATGAGTCAATTCTGACTCAGTGAGTTTTGAGGGAATTTATACTTTCATTTAAGCTAACAGTCTTCAGGTTATTAGCTAAATGCTTAATTGCAGTGATACAAGGGCACCTCAGAAAGCCTGTTGATTCTGATCATGATGAGGGCTGCAGCACACTCATTAGGGAACACAATTCCATGCCTACTGCTCCTCAATCTCAAGTGCCCCCCTCCTACAAGGACCGGGGGGGACAAGCTCTCAGGTCACCTGCTGCCCCTGGGGCTCACGGACTCATCAGCTGCTTGGATGTTGGTGGGAAGATCCACTCCACATGCAGAAGGTGTAACGTTCTCTGAACACAGGCACAGGTGGACATCACTCTCCACACTTGAGGGGCCTGCCCGTGGGAGTGGACGTGGCTCTGTGGTGGACGCCCACACTCCCTGGCCACACGAGCCTCTCCGGCTGGGCTTCTGTGTCCTCTGTAACTCAAGTCAGTTTACTGCCATTGAATTAGAACTGACTCATAGCTGACGCTCCCGTGATTTCCCACGCTGTCAATCTGACACGGCAGCACACTGCCCGTCTTTTTCTCCTGGAGCAGCTGGTGGATTTGAGCCACCAGAGGTCTGACCTTTGGTGAGCGGGGAAACTCGCCACAGACGAGGCCAGCTGAGCTCTGTTCTCTGCACCTAGTCTGCCCTTTTACCTAAAGAGTGCCTGCACACACACCCAACACTGAAACGCCCTCATTGACGTAGCCAAGGAGGCCCTGCTTCCAGTGGGACTCCACCCACCAGTACAGAGGCAGAATTCCAGTGCATATTTTGGGGGAATGCTGTTCAGTTTAATATACAAAATTTTGTTGGGCTTTCCCTAATTTTTCTAAATCTGGGAGCTCAGCTGAAGTCTGTCCACACGGGTGGCCTTGCTAGTATTGGAAATTCTGGTGACACAGCTTCCAGCATCACAGCCACTCTAGTTACCACTGTACACCAGAAAGCCAGGCCTGGTCACACGAGGCTCACAGTTCAACACTAGAAAACCAAGCCTGTTACCACCAGGTTCACTCCAGCTCCTAGCACCCTGGGTTGGGGGCGGGGGGCAGTGCAGAACTGCCTGGGAGGGTCCCGGGCTGTAGTCCTGGTGGACACAGACACAGCTTTTTCCTGCTGATAGATGTCCTGGGCATTAGGAGCCTGGTTGCACCTGGGGCTGTGCAGTAGACCTCAGCCTTGCATGGCCTGCTGGACACCTGGGGCGGGCTTGTCAGAGAATCCAAAGTGCGTTCCATTAGGCTCGGGCAGAAAAGAAAGCTTTCTGATTTCATCTTGTGATGAAAAAAAAGAGTTCAAAATCCCGGTCTCTCTGTGGCTTCTGTGCCGTTTCTCCGCATCGTGTGCGCCGTCTGTGTGTGTGTGTACACATACCTGTGTGATGTCTGTGTGTGGCTTTGTGAGTGTGTGTGTCCGTGTGTATCTTTGTAACTGTGCACCTGTGTGTATGTGCCTGTGTGGCTGTGGATAAGTATGTCTCAGTGGGTTTGGATGTGTATTGCGAGTGTATCTCTGTGGTTGTGTCTGTATGTCTGTGTGTGTGTAAGTGTCCATCTGCAGGTGTGTGTGTTTGTGTGAGTGTAAGTGTATCCCTGTGTGTGGGTGTCTGTGTGTGCATATGTATGGACCCCTGTGTATGTGAATGTGTGTCTGTGTGCATTTGTGTATCTGTGAGTGTGTGTCTCTGTGTCTGTGTGTGAGTGTGCGAGTACAGTCACCCACACACACATCCCTTGTGGATGCCAACACTGGCGCTGACCCCTGCTGGGTCACTGGAGACAGCTGTTGGTTGGGGAGGGCGGTTAGCACATCTCACTCCCTGGTCATCCTCTGGCCGAGGGGCTCAGCTCGGTGTGGTCCTAGCTGTGGGCTTGATGCTGAACAGAGAGCTCCGTGTGTCTGTTCACGGGTGTCTCCCTACACTGTCCCGAGCTCCCTGCTGCCCGGGTCACCCACCTGTTAATAGTGAGTGTGGCACGCTCCATCCTCACCCTTCCAGTGGTGAATTGGGGTCACTCTCACCATGTCTCCAAGGGCAAGTCCCACCCACTTCTCATGGTATCCCTGAAGGCATCAAGGTGGCCTTGGGCCAGGCCTGGTCACCAGCGTCCTGGCTCCTGGGGCAGCCTTAGTCCCACGCTGCAGACCGTGGGCTGAGACCCAGGACCTGTGTGCTCTCACCCTCTGGAGACCAGAGTCCGGGCCAGCGGCAGCCCCCCTGATCCTCCTGCTGCTCTTGGGAAGGCTCCTTCCTGGCCTCTTGTGGCCTGTGGTGCGGCGTCACACGGCTGGAGTGTGTCACAGTGTCCTTCTGGTCTCCTTGTCACACCATTCCTGCAGCATCAGGACCCGCCGTGCCCAGGGTGGCCTCACGCTGACGTTGTTTCTACCCAGGGCCACACCCACAGGTGCTCGGGTCACACTCACATTCCTGCCTTCTCAGGGCTCAGTCGGTCCACAGCCACGTATCCAGGGGACTCCAGCTCACAGTGGACGTGTGGTCATGGCAGGACTCGCTCTGTAGACTTTCAAACAGACCGCCAGTCCTTTCTCCCAGGGCTCCTCTGGGTGGGCGCGAACCTCCAGCCTTTGGGTGAGTTGGATGAGCATGTTCTCAGTTCCCACTTGCGCAGGGTCTCCCCTGGCTCCGGACTGACTACATGCTGTTTGTGATGTGACTACATGGTGTGTGGAGGAAGGGCACGTCCCCACATGTGTGTCGTGAGGCACCAGGTCCCCTGGCTGCCACATGGGTTGGGACAGTACCCCACAGTGGACGTGATGACGGTGCTTCCCGAGGCGCTGTGCAGTTTACACAGCTCGTGTAGACCTGTGGGTGTTCACAGGGCATCCGCTGACATCAGGGTGTCCACCACATCAGGGCATCCACCAGCGACAGGGTATCCACCAAGGCTGAGGCCCTGGTGCCAGGTGCAGGGTATTGGGTATTCACAGGGAGTCCGCTGGCATCAAGCTGTCCACCGTGTCAGGGCATCCACTGGCATGAGGGCATCCGCCGGCGTCAGGGTATCCACCGGCGTCAGAGTATCCACCAAGGCTGAGGCCCTGGTGCCAGGTGCAGGGTCTGGGGTGTCCAGTGTTCACAGGGCATCTGCTGGCATCAGGCTGTCCATCGGTGTCAGGACATCCACTGATGCTGAGGTCCTGCTGCCCGATGCAGGGTCTGGGAACGTGGGTGCTCACAGGGCATCAGCTGGGATCGGCATCCACCGGCCTCAGGGCATCCACCACAGGGCGTCCACCACGTCAGGGCGCCACTGAGTCTAAGGTCCTGATGCCAGGTGCAGGGTCCGGTGTGTCTCTTCACATGTGGAGCCAGTGTTCTAGAGTGTTCACTGTTCTCAGCGATGCCCCTCCTGAGTACACAAGTGGACGTCCTGATGCTCGTGTCCACCGTGAAGGAAGCATGTCCAGACTTCCCCAGGGTGACAGGTCGGGAAAGGACAGCCTGTGGTTGTGGCCATGGCAAGGTGTCACCGAATCAGTTCTGACTCCCGGAAAGCCCATGCACAGTGCCACCGGGTCCCACACTGTCTTCAGTGCCCGCCATGCCGAGCTCATCGCTGCAGCCTCTGCACCACTCCACCCCTTTTGTCACTGACCAAGCCTGATGTCCTCCAGGACTTGTCCCTCCTGAGACCCTGACAAAGCCGGCTGCCCCGGCCTTGGTTGAAGGTTTGATGTCACTTCCAGCTTCCCAGCGGCACACAGTCTGTCACAGCACAGCTGACCGACAGACGTGTGAGGGGGCAGACGGGACAGTGCCTCCCAGTCCTGGCAGGTCCCAGCTCAGTCCCCCTGAGCGTGGCTGTATCTGGAAGCAGCGCCCTTGAGAAGTGTCAGCAGAGCTCATCCGGAGCTGGGCAGGAGCTGGTGTGAGCTGTGAGGTTGAATCCACCTCAGTGACCCTGGGGGACAGAGGAACCCTGCCCCGCACGCTTCCCAAGGCCCCACACGCTTCCCAAGGCCACCATCTTTACAGAAGCAGACTCCCTGGGGCCTTTCTCCCGCTGAGCAGCTGGTGGGTTTGAACCACCAACCTTTCCATGATCAGCTAAACAGTCAAGCACTCGCCACCAGAGTTCTTCATAAGGAAGAGGGTGCTAACCCCACATAAAAGGAGACGCACAGGGAGAGAGGGAAGACTCCATGTGCAGGTCCATCAGGAGCCAGCAGGGACCAGGAGTTCCCTGCAGTGTCAGGGCCCCACTGCCTACGCCTGCAGGTGGACTTCCAGCCTCCAGGGCCACGAGGGGGCATCGTCTTGTGTCTACAAACCGGCCAGTGGGTGGTACATGTTTGGGGACACCGGAAACACACGCCCTTCCCTTTCACTCTGCCTGTCTCCTGGGTTTAAGGACTTCCAGAGTGGGGCCACCTTTAAGCAGGTACAGGCCAGAACGTGTCCCCTTGAGGACCAGGTGTGATGCCTCCAAGGACACACAGCCTCCACATGTACTCCTCCCTGTGCTGTGCCCGCACTGGCGGGGCGCGCGGACGCCCCTGGGAAGCCCTCACTATTTTTACCCGCTGTCTCTCTGCCTGTGCCTCCCACCAAGGCCCGACAGCAGCAGCGGCAGCCCCCTGGGCTCTTGCCTGCCAGAGTCGGGCTATTTTTATGACCCCTTGATTTCCCCGTGGATCACGTCAGAGCGATGCCAAGAAGGGGGACAGGCTGTGAACGGGCCTCAACCTTCGGTGCCAAGGGCCCTGAGAACAATGACGTGCACTTCACCTTCCCTGGCTGTGTTTTCAAGAGCAAAGCTGCGTCTTCTCACACAGCCTGCCTGGAGGTTTATCCCTACGGGGCAGCTGGGCACCTGGGAATATGGTGCCCACTGCCCGTGTTCCCAGAGTAAGAGGCTCAGGAGGGTGGGTGACCACCGAGCCAGCCAGGAAACCTGGCCCCGTCCACCTGCCACCTTCATATGACCCTGGGAAGTCACTCAGCTCCTCTGAGTCTTCTTCCCAGAGCATCTGTTCCTGGGTGGTAAAGCGAATCCTCACTCAGTGCTGACTACAAGGTTACGAGTGCATGTCCACTCACAGATGCCCTGAAAGAAAGACCTGGCTATCAGTGTCTGAAAAATGAGCCTTAGAAACCCTCCACAACACAGCCGTGGGTCTCACACGGCTGTGGGTCTCACGCAGGGTGAGCTGACGGAATGAAGGGCAAAGTGCAGCAGGCTGTGCCGGAGTCCTGTGAGCATTACCCGCTTCTTAACGTGCTCTGCACGCCTCAGAGACGAAAAGGCTGTTCCCCTAGAGCTGTTGGGAGCGTGGCGAGAGCTAGCTGGGCAGACTTGAACTGCCCCCAGAACGGCAGGGTGTCCGCCGTACAGATAAGAATGGCCTGATGGGTTACACGCTCGGCTGGTAAAGGAGAGGTCAGCAGTATGAATCCGTGAGCTGCCCTCCGGAGAAAGCTGGTCACTCTCTTCCTGTAAAGATTACGGTCCCAGGAACCCCAGTGGAGGGAACCCATAGTTGACTTTATGGCAGTGTGTTTTTCAGGGAGGGGTTTAACCCTTCTTGTGTGGAGAGCCTCCTCTGAAACTCACTGTCAGTCTGTACATCTAGCATCCCCTTGATAACGTTCTTGATTCCTCATCTTAGTTGGAAGCACGACTGAGGGTGGACAGCTGACGGCTGAATGGGTGTCGGGGTGATTTCTGGCCCCAAGCTCGCTCCCTCACACGCAGCCCACGTCCCCCAAACAAACACACTGGTGCTCGATTCCTGTTCATCGCCACCCCATGTTGGGCAGGTGGGATGGCACCTGCTCAGGTGTTCTTTGCCATAATCTTTGTGGAACCTGGTCATCAGGCCTTCCTCTGTGGGACCACTGGGCAGTTCACAGTGCCAGCCTCGCGGGGAGTGGTCAAGCACGGCCCACTGGTATCACCTGGGCCCCCCAAGGAGATACAAGTGTCCAGTGGATCCATTTCCTCACCGACAGGAGCCCAGCAGCTCCGAAAAGGGAGAAGACGTGTGTAAGGCCACTTAGTAAGCTCACAGCCACCACGTGAACGAGGGAAGGTGACCGCAGTTTGTCCTCTGCCCCAAGTGGTGTGGGATGTCGTCGGCTGCTCTCAAGTCCACCCTGACTCCTGGTCACCTGTCGGAGCCCCGGGACGTGCGGGCTTTCTGTGTCTGCACTTTAGGAAGTAGACAGCCTGGGTTTTCTTTCTGGGTGCCGCTGGCTGGACTTTGAGTCGACTGCTGGGCGTGTTCACTGAAAAGGGGGATGTGGGCTGGGGAGGCTCTGGGAATGTGAGGGGCAGGTGTGGGGTCCTGGAGGCCCTCTGTGCATGGAGTCCACTCAGCCCTCAGCCACTGACCAAGAGCTGGCAGGACCCCACATAGATCTACTGTGTCCATGAAGGTCCTCAAAGCCCCTGAGAGGAGCCTATAAAGGTATGGGGACACCCCACCCCGTGGACAGCAATGACGTGCGTCCTGGGTCAAACTGGCAGTGAGTCCCTTGCACTTTGTCTTCATTGGCGTTGACTCAGCCACTTTTGTACCCAAAAGGGACCTTGCCGGCCAGCCATGCAGGCCACTTAAAGCAGGGCTCTGAAGCACTGGAGCTGCAGGTTCTCAAACAGGAGCATGCCCAGCCGGGACGGGGATGCCAGGGCCTGTGAGCGCCCGTGAGCGAGGGCCCAGCCCGCGAGCGCCCGTTGAATCATGCGGCCCTCCGCTAATGGCATGCGTAATTGCACCGGTTGTTCAGGCGTCCTTCACCCGCACTTATTTAGACTAGTGACATGCATCGCCATGGAAACCGGCACTAGGAGAAACGTCCCCAGTACAGTGGGGAAGGGGAAGGCAGCAGGCTCCAGTCTGGAGCGTACAACTTGTGTGAAAGAACAGGCGTCTCGGTTGGCACAGCCTCCGCGCGCCCAGTGGGCCTGGCCAGCCTGCCTCCCTGCGGCCCCAGCGCCCCGGAGCCATCTTCCTGCTCCCCACCCCAGCGCTGGGCTGCACGTCCTCTCCAGCCCCCACCCCGAGGGCTGCAACTTTCTTCCTCGTGGCCAGGGCCCCTCCAGTCAGCGCGGGCACCTCACTCTCCACATGGAGCCGGCAGCTCGGGGCCAGCCGGACTGAGATGGTGACACCCCGGCTGGGGAGGATGGCTGAGAATTCTCGCTTCAAGAAGAAAGTTCATTTTGGAGGTAGGGTGGCGCTCCACCGTCCGGCTGGGGCTGCTGTGTGCCGCGTCTTTGTTCTGTGAGGGAGCAGCAGGCACCACAGGGCTGGGGGATTGTGGGCTTGGCTACACCGTTGGAGACAAGTGGGGCTGTGTGGGTGATCCATGGTGCTGGTGATGGTCCGATGGTCCTGCGTTGTGTGGTCGGTGGCCTTCAGGGCAGGAGATTTCTGCTACCCAAGACTTCCTCCCACTTCAGCTGTGGAAGGAAATGAAAATCTTAGCCGTCGGGTAGTCTGCAAAGACAAGGACACTCTGTGGCTCCGGGAGCCTGTCTGCATCCCTGGGCTCCTGATCTCTGCCTGGTCAGCCTGGTCCTGGGGGGCCAGTGCCTTGATTGGCATGGAGACTTTGATGGCCAGGGGCTGCTATTCTCCTTCCTCATGCAACACCCTGGACTGGAGTCTGCAGGGCTGGACTTGAACTCCGCCTGCAGCCGGTCCAGCCACACAGAGCTGGGCAGTTTCTGACAGCCTCTCCATCACACGGACTCCGGCCGCGGAGACGCAGCCAACACCATATGTCCTCGGGCTCCACTCCCCTCTCAGCTCGTCCAGTCGCTTGCTCTCTCTCCCAGGAGCAGAGCGAAGTGGGAGCTGCCGACTTGGGGGGTTGCGGGGCGCACTGATCAGTGAGACGCCTGCCTGTGGAGCCTCCCTCCCAGGTGTTGCCTGAGGTGCCAGGAAGGATCTGAGCGGGATTGCAGCTTGGTGACGCCCCTCCCCCATCACACCTGCTGGTCCATAAGAGAGATGCTGTATCTGCAGCTGCTCTGGGGGCCACTGGAGTGCAGGGTGGTGAGTGCCAGCGGCCAGCTGTTTCTGAGGCCACCACAGGGTCCTCTGCATCCCTTGTTGCTGTCAAGGTGCCCCACTGGTCCATCCCGCCAACCCCCCTTGATCTTGAACTCCAGTTAATCCAAGATGCTGATGCCTAATCGTAGGCTCTGCCGGCCAGCGCCTTCCGGCTCCATCCGGATGCCTGCCAGGAGCTCAACAGGTCTTTGTCCGGGTGTCCTACTTCCTAAGCCTCCGCACTCCTGTCTTTAAAAAGCTGAAAGAGCCCAACACCCACACCCATCCCCTGTCTGGATGTGAGCTCTACTCTCACCCCAGGTGACCTTGGTTGGGTGCTTCTCGTACCACTTCCTCACTGGGGGCTGCAAAACCACAGCTGGCCCCTTCAGTACTGACCATTTCCTGCCAGAGGCTCCAGTAGCACAGAGAAGAGAGGCCAACAGACTGTGTGTGAGGCCACCAGCCTGGGCCCCTAGTCAGGGCAGGGCTGTGGGAGGGGACAGCAGGTGGAACCTGTTTGCTGGCACTGGAAGCTCCTGTTAACCTCCTGGGCTAGGCTGGGGTGACGCGGTGACTGTTGGAAGAATCCCCCTCCACACTGTCACATGTCCACACTGTCCACCCTGCCCACACTGTCACTGTCCACCCTGTGTGTCCACCCTGCCCATCCTGCCACACGTCCACTCTGTCCACCCTGTGTGTTCACCCTGCCCATCCTGTCCCTGTCTCTGCCCCACACTGTCACTGTCCACCCTGTTGTACACCCTGCCCACCCTGTCACTGCTGTGTCCTGTCACTGTCTATCCTGTGTGTCCACCCTGTGTGTCCACTCTGCCTGTCCCTGTCTCTGCCCCACACTGTCACTGTCCACCCTGTTGTACACCCTGCCCACCCTGTCACTGCTGTGTCCTGTCACTGTCTATCCTGTGTGTCCACCCTGTGTGTCCACTCTGCCTGTCCCTGTCCTCTGTTACTCCAGACCAGGCTGCTGGTGTCAGTGCTGGATCCCACCCGGCAGCCATCCTTTAAGTTCAATAGAACGGGACAGGCCCCGCTGCCAAGGAAGGGGCGCATTTTGGCAGGGACATCCTCAATCGCCCTATTCATCAACTTCCCCATCAGGCCTGGATCCATCCACTGAGTGGAATTTGCATTTCAGGGGTTCGCCTGGCTCCCCAGCCTGTCTGAATGCTTCCCACTGAGTCTCCTGAATGATTTCTAGCTTTATTTTCATGTGTTCCAGTCACTACAGAGTAGAAAGTGACTCCCACATGGAGGGCCAGCAGCACCATTCACCTGTCCAGTCAGTGACAAGCGAGGGTGAAGCATGGCGGGACTGGACAGGGATTCCACTCATATGCTCCTCTGACCGGGCTCAGCCAGAGAGAGGGAGGAGGCCGGAGGGGCAAACGAGAACTCCAGGCCCCAGACAGTGGGGACTCCAGCAGCAGGAAAACAGGGTGTCAGGCCAAGTCCCTGCTCACTCTCAAAAGCCAGGACTGTCTCGAGAGGTCCTCGGGCCAGAAAGGTTGCTGCCAAGCTTCCCTCACACTCCCAACTACTTCTCAAGTACAGCATCATCAAACAGCATTATCTAGAAGAATTACTCACTGCTAAGATTCAGCTGTATGAAATAAAACCTGTAGAGATGAACCTTGAAAACATGATGCTGAGTGAAAGAGGCCAGACAAGACAAGTGCTGCCTGGCCCCACTTAGAGGAAATATCCAGAAAGAGCAAGTGCGTGGAGACCAAAGCTCGTTAGTGGTCTACATGGGTGAGGGCTGGGGGCCTGGCTGATCAGGCGGCCCCTGATTTCTGTTAAAGATGGTGAAAAAATGTGGAGGACAGTTGTAAGACATTGTGAACTGAGTAGCACTGAATTGCATGCTACAAACCTTAAAGTAGCAAATGTTTGTTGTATACATAGTTGCCACACTAGAAAGTAAGTGTCACAGCAGGATGCAGCCACACACAAAGGCTGAACTTGGACCTGGGGACCAGACATATGTAATAGATTTGGATTCCGGCTCGGCCACACTTGCAAACCAGGCAACCTTAGAAATACCTAGTATCACTTGATTGTTTCCTGGCATCTCTTAAGACAGACCTGGGGTCCTGGAATGGAGTAGGGGAGGGAGATGCTGTGAGGGTAACAGCTGGATTACTGGAATCAGCTCCATCCTGCCTTAATTGTGTGACTTGGGAACATCATTTGACCTCTGAACCTTGGTCTCTGTTAAATAGTTGTTGATGCCATAGTCCCTGCCTCTGGAGCTATGGGTAATTCCAGAGAAAGAGGGGCTTTGCTGCTAGGCTGCACTTGGCTGTGGACACTGAAAGGGCCAAACCCAAATCTAAACAGCGACTCTCTGATTGCCAGCAGCAGGGGCTCCCTGGACCCTGGCTCTTTGTCTCCTTCCTCCGCTGTCCTGAATATCCCCTGCTGGCATGGTTACTGAGCCAGGTCCACACTACAGATAGGAAAAGGGGGAGAGGAGGGAAACTGCTCCTGGAGAGGAAGCCCCGCCCAGCAGACTCTGCTCACAGCTGATTGGATGCTAGAGGAAGGCTGATGGGGGAGCCACCCTTAGGGTGGTGGTCCCAAAGGATGAGGCTCAGGGTACAAGCATCAAGCTCCTCTGCTGTGTCAAAGACTGCCAGATTCAACTCAGTCACTGGCACTGCGGAAGAAAGGGCTGGCAATCGGCTCGCACCAAAAAGACAACCCTCGGGAGCAGTTTTACTCTGAGACGTGAGGGGTCGTCAGGGCTCATCAGGGAAACCTGATGGCCGTGGATTTGGGTTTTGTTTTTTTTTGAGGTTTGCTTTGTTCTTTGTTAGTTTTTTCAGGGTTCAGTGTGCGTTCTTTATTCCCAGGCCTAAGAGACAATCTAGGGAAGTGGTTAAGACCCCAAAGTCCAGCTGAGTCATTAGTTTTGACTCCAGAAAAATTACTGCTAAGACCACATGCCTCAGTCTCCCGCCTAGAGCTGAGAGGGAGTTAGGGTTTCTTTTTAAGGATTTGTAAGATTTCTGGGAACATTAAAGAGCCCCCATAGGCTTTAGATGCAGGACCATGTAGGTGGTCACCTTTAGCAGCTTATCTAAGCTCCCTCGTAATAACAGGTGGGAGACTAACACAGAGAAATGCATTCTTTTACTATTTAGGAGGCCAGAAGTCCAAGTTCAGGGCCAGCTCTAGAGGAAGGTCCTGTCCTCTGTCAGTCTGGAAGAAGGTCTTTGTCTCCTTCAGCATCCATAGGTCCAAGTTACTGGAAGATCTCCCCATGTCTTGGCCTTCCCTTGAATCAAGGAGCTAAGCCGAGACCCAAGACCACAATGAAGAACTCCACTCCTAGGACTTCTTTCTCACTGAGACTGAGGTTCCCCTTGCTTGGCTTACTTCCTTTCTGTTCTTTCTCTGCTGAGAGAAAAGGTGTTACAGGCTACCCCCAGGGGAATGCGCCTTACGCCTACCAGGGCTCCGATGGGATTGTTGTCAGGGACCCTCAAGTCAACCACGAATCATAGTGACCCTGTCCTGTCCCACACCGTCCTCACCCTGCTGTACTCCATCCTATTCCTCTACCTACTGTGTCGATCAATCCTGTCAAGGGTCTTCCTCTCTTTTGCTGACCCTCCATCTTCCAACCATGATGTCCTTCTTCAGGTTCTGACCTCTCCTAGCATGTGTCCAGAGTACTTGAGACAGCACTTCAATTCCCCTAGCCACCTCCTAGGAACACCCTGTCAATGTCCTCTCCACGACATAGCCGTTTGTTGTTTTGACTGCCCGCGGGATATCCAGTGCTCTTCTCCAACACCACAACTCAAAGGCTCCATTTTTACTCATTGTCATTTTTATTCATTGTCCAGATCTTAGATGCATAGCAAGTGACAGAAAAGACCATGGCCTGAAACCTTAGTCCTCAAACGAACATCATTGCTCCTCAATAATTTGGATAGTTCCCTGGGTGCAGGCTTTTCCAGTGCAATACGTCACCTGATGAATACACTTGGTACCAGCAGTCGCATCAGGAGACCTGCTGATGAGATGAAGGACTAGTCTGTAGTACCCTTTACTACTTTACTGTTTGGTTCATCAGATCATGGAGGGTGGTTCTACAGCTCTCACATTACATCATTGTCCTGTGTTCTTAGGTGCCGTCAAGTTGAGTACGCCCCACAGGGACCCTGTGAGCATCAGCTCTGACCCCTGTCCTGCCCTGTGCCATCCTCATCACCTCTGACGTCTGAGACCATGGCTGCAGTCCCGGTGTCACTTCCTCTCGATAAGGGCCTTCTCTTTGGCTGACTCTTCACCCTTCCAAGCTGATGTCCTTTTCCAGTTATGTCATTAAGGACATGTATTTTGGAACACACCCACGATACAATGGAATCAGCTCATGATGACCCCACACGAAACAGAACAAAATGTCTGGTGCTGCCCCGTTTTCATGACCACGGAGCTGCTTGAGCCCATTTCTGGGCATCGTGTGTATTGAGGACCTCCCACGTGAGGGGCTTACCCCTGGTTCTGTTTGGGACAGTCCTGTGATGATGACCGGTTCAGTACGGATAGTCCTGTGGTGAGCCATTCTGTGTGGGACAGCCCGTTCAACGAGGGACTCTGACTCTTGACTAGAACATAACTAGTGGTCAGTGAGTGAAGACAAGCCAGTTAGTGATGTCAGGGTGAGGACATTTCTTTCCAAAGTTGAGCTCCGTGCCTGTGGGGATCACTCCCAGAGGTGAACTGACCTGGGCTGTGGTCCGGTTGGCTCCCCAGTGGACCTGGATGAGGTGCTCGGACGTGCTGACTCCAAGCTCAGTGTCCCTTCATCTCTATCGCCCGGCTCTGGCACCAGTGAGCCTACGCTTATCTTTTGTGAAGACCAGTCTGTGTCACCCTGGCCAGGCTGCGGAGCCTGGTTGTCTGACCACTCAGGTAGCTATTGCTGTGAAGGTGTTTACCTGTGATTGCCATTCACAACCTGAGCAAGCCACCCTCATCAACCTGGGTGGGCCTGATGCAATCAGGTGGAGGCCTTAAGAGCAAAACTTGAGCTTTCAAAGGGAGAAGGATTCCACTTTGGGATGATAAGTACGTATCCTGTCTGAACGCTGATCCAATTGACCAATACATTTCAGAAACCAGACTGTTATTTACCCAGCAATCACAGAAGCCACTTCCTAAAAAGAAAGCTCTCTCTTTCTATGTTGTCAGGTGCGAGTTGACTGCAGCTCATGGTGACTCTGAACAATAGATCTCAGCCTTATCCTCTTCTTAACCTGCACCTTCTTTGCATCTCTGACATACCTGAGCCCATTCTGGTGGTCACTGTCAGTCCATCTTGTTAAGGGTCTTCCTCTCCTTCATTGACCCTCCCCTTTCTAAGCACATTATTTATTGACACAGTTTTCATTACGTAGCAGTAAAATATGTTAACTGGACTCCAAGGTGGTTTTTACTGTTTCTTTTCTTATCTGCTGACCTTCACTGTGTCCGTATCTACACTATATCAGTAGGCAGCTGCAGCGTGAGAATGACGTTCTGTGAGAATCAAGGTTCTGCCGTCTCAGGACAGGAAGTCTGTTTTGACTTCAAGCATCTCCTGCACACCTTAGTCTTTTAACTGACACTTTGGAGAAGTTCCTGACAGTGGACTTGCCCAGAGCACGTCATCTTTTGATTTCTTGACTGCTGCTATCATGGGTGTTGATTGTGGATCCAAATAAAATAAGACCATTGACAGTCTTTTCCCAATCTGTCGTGAGATTGCTTACTGGTCCAGGGGTTAGAATTATTTTTCTTTTTTTCTGTGTACCATCAAGTCAAATCTGATTAGTACAGGAGGAGATTGCCCCTCCTTCTCCAACAGAGCATCTGGTGGATTCAAACCATGCACCTTTGGGACTGCAGTGCAGCTTATTGCCACTAGGAGAAAACTTATTCCCTTCATCTCAACTAATTCATGTTGAAGGCTATAGTCTTTGATCTTCTGCAGCAAGTGTTTCAAGTCCTGTTCACTTCCAGCAAGCAAGATTGTGTCATCTGTATAACACAGTCTGTTGTTGAGTCTCCCTCCAGTCCATAGGCCACATTCTTCTTCATCTCGTCCACCTTTTTTGATTGAAAGATTATGACTCTGATGCACACCTTTCCTGGTTTTAAATTGTGTGGTGTTCCCTTGTTCTTTTTAGACAGCAGCTTCCTGATCTAGGAATAGGTTTCATATGAGCACAATTAAGGGTTCTGGGATTCCCCTTCCTTTCACTGTTAGCCATAATTTGTTATAAGCCACACAATCAAATCCCTTTGCATAGTGCATAAATAAAAAAACAAATAAAAAACACTGTTCTATTTACATATATACATGTCTTTTTCCATTGCTTCCTCTGCATGTGAAAGTTGGACAATGAATAAGAAAGATCGAAGGAGAAAGGATGGCTTTGAGGTGTGGTATTGGTGAATTGTAGTCACTATCCCATAGATTTCCAAAAGAACAAGCAGGTTCATCCTGAACAAAGTGCAACCAGGGTGCTCCTTGGAGGCAGAAATAGTGAGACTTTGCCTCCTATACTTTGGATGTGTTGTCAGGAGGGCCAAGTCCTTGGAAGAGACGTCATGCTGGGGAAAGTTGGTCAGACTAAGAGAGAAGGGCCTTCAATGAGATGGACTGGCACGTGGCTGCAGCATTGGGCTCAAACCTAGTAGGGATTTGTGGGGCTGGTGCAGGACAGGCCAGCTTCCGATCTACTACTCATAGAGTCACTGTGACTGGTAGCTGACTCGACTGCACCTAACATGTGCTCTGTGTGTGTGTGTGCGTGCGCGCATACACGTCCCCACTGCTATGAAGTTGATTCCTACTTACAATGATCTTATAGGACAAAGGAGGAGTTCTCATGGAGTAGTGTGCTGTGTGTTGTGTGTTGTGTGTTGCTAAGCAAACCAAAAAGGCAGCAGCAGTTCGGATCCACCAGTCACTCCAAGGGAGAAAGATGGACCAACTCCTCCCCAAGAGTCACAGCCTCAGGAACCTGAAGGGATTGCTGTGAGTCAGACAGGTTAGCATGGAAGAGGGCGTGGTTCGGATGGGAGGGTGTGGCTCAGCAGTAAGTGATGGGAGAGGGCGTGGTTCATATGGAGAGGGCGTAGTTTGGGCGTGGCTCGGCAGTGAGTGATGGGAGAGGGCGTGGATCAGCTGGGGGGCGTGGCTCGGCAGTGAGTGATGGATGAGGGCGTGTTTCATACGGAGAGGGCGTGGCTTAGGGCGTGGCTCGGCAGTGAGTGATGATGAGGGTGTGGTTTATATGGAGAGGGCGTGGTTTGGGGCGTGGCTCGGCAGTGAGTGGTGGAAGAAGGCGTGGTTCAGCTGGAAGAGGGCGTGATTCAACAGTAAGTGATGGGAGAGGGCGTGGTCCATATGGGGAGGGCGTGGTTTGGGCGTGGCTCAGCCGTGAGTGATGGGAGAGGGTGTGGTTCAGCTGGAAGAGGGCGTGGCTCAGCAATGAGTGCTGGGAGAGGGCGTGGTTTGGGGCGTGGCTCGGCAGTGAGTGATGGGAGAGGGCGTGGTTCGGCAGGTGACCTGCCCCACAGGGCTTCCAAGGTCCTCATTTCAGTGTGAGCAGACTGTCACCTCTTTATTCCTCAGAGCATGTAGTGGATTGGAACCACCAGCATTCTGGTTATTAGTGGAATGTTTCAGTCACCAAGCTCCCAGAGTGCCTGTGACATATATATTCATGTGTATAGATAGGAAGAGAGATAGATGGACGGATGGACGGATAGGTAAGTAGGTAGGCAGGTAGTTAGATATATGGATGGGTGGATAGATAGACGGTAGGTAGGTAGCTGGATGCATAGATGACAGGTATGTGGGTGGATAGATAGGTAGGTAGATAGATAGGTACATACACCTATGGCAATGCCAGTTGCCATCAGGACAGTTCAGACTTATGGTTATTCTATGTTCATCAGAGGGAGCTCTGGTGGCCTAGTAGTAAGAGGCTGCACTGCAATCTCAAAAGCACATGGTTCAAATCCACCAGCTACTCTGTGGGAGAACAATGGGCAGTTTCCTCCAGTGTAATTTACAGCCTCTGAAAATTGGCTGGAAGGTCAGCTGTGGGCTGATTCTCAGTCAGTGGCACACAACAACAAAAGAAACATGTCCATCAGAGTTAATGCTGCTCCATAGGGCTGGCAGTACCAACTTTTGTGGATGGAGGCTGCCAAGCCTTTCTTCCGAGGTACCTGTGGTTGGGCTTGAACCTCCAGCCTCCCAGTTAGCCTATGGACACGTTACTCATTTGCACCCCTCAGGGACACGTTTATGCCTGTGTGCCTCTTCCTGGTTCTGGTTCTCTAGAGTGTGCACCCCCTCTTACCGGCTCGAGCTGGCCAGGGGAGAGCCAGGGATCGTGAGTGGCCCCAGCCGTCCCAGCCTGCTCCGCAGCACCCTGGCAGCTCCTCCTGCCACCCATGTCTTCTCGTTTCTCTGCTTTGCCAGGAGCCCATCCGCCGCCTGGGTTTTAAAAAGAAAGCGTTATTTCTGGCTTTCATTCCCACTGGTAGTGCATTTCCCCTCCTGCTCCAGGCCTCGGTTTGGCTCCAAGCTGGGCTCAGCTGGGCCTCATGTGATGTCAGCTCTGTTGGCATTACAGGGAAATCCATGGATGAGAGGTGTGTGCTATGCAGGGTGCTGCTCCTTGTACCGTGGGGTGGCCCTGCACCCATTTACTGTGCGTGAAAGGCCACCGCACAGGCCCTCAGCTCCGTGTGGCACCAGACTCTTCATTATTGTAGCTGTTGTGTGGGATCAAGCTGGTCCCAACCCCTGGGGACCCGAGCCAGAGTCACACTGCCCCAAAGGGTTGGGGTCTAGGTGATGATCTTTACGAGAACAGATCCCCGGGCCTTTGTCCGTTGGATCCTCTAGCAGGATAGAGCTCCCCACCATTCAGTGAACAGCGCCGTCACCCACAGAGGACCCCTGGGAAGTGATACCAGCGAGGATGGAGGGTCCCCATAAGTCGAAACCAGCAACAGTTGTGAGTTTGCATTTGGGTTAAGACAAAGGGGTGGAAACCTCCCACATAGCTACACCTGTGATTTCATCCAGAGATTAGAGTCAATCAGGGGTCCTGGGTCTGAAGGGGAGAGCAGTGGAAGAGGGGAGAGGCGAAGGAATGGGGTAGGGAGGTAACATGCTGCTTTCAGATCTTCAGAAAGCACTCGGTGTGCTCTGGGTCTCACCTGGGGAGTAACCGCCAGCGGCGTGCAGATGAGTGTTCACCACAGCATCACATGGGGGTGGCCTGCTTCCTCCAGTGACAGGCACACTGGGTGCTGAACACCAGCACCTGCTGGGAAGCGCCTGCTTGCATGGGTCTCTGCACTGGGCTCTGGGGACCTCTGGTGGGCATGCCCCCACGTGCACCCTCCTGTCCCACCACATCCGCATCTTAGAAACCCTCACTCTCGTGGGCATCCTTGTCTGGGTTCTGGGTTGCCCACCACCAGCTGTCATCACTGGGACCCCCTTTCCCCCATCTGTCCTCTGTGCTCCACAGCATGCAGAGTCCCCTCCCGGGGCCTGGCCAGCTCTCTGTCCTTGACACTGGCCTGTCCCCTGGGTCCCTCTAAGTTGCCTGTGAACCAGTCCCAGCAGGTTCTCCAGCCCCAGCACTGCTCCCTTCCCCGTTCCTGTCCACTGGGTTCTGACCCCTGTCGCCCCACATGTGCAGAACGGAACTGCCCCCCTGGCTTTCACGGTGGTGACCTTTCAGAAGAGACCACCAGATCTCTCTTCTGAGGCACCTCCAAGGGGGTCCACTCACCTTTTAGCTGGTAGCATGTAACCACCTGCCCAGCCAGCCTCGCCCCCCTGTAATTGCGCTGTGAGTGGCCTGAGGACTGAGAGTTCAGCTGCTGGTGGAAGGTTGTGGCTTCGAGCGTCCAGCACCTCTGCAGGAGAGAGGCCTGACACTCTACCTCCCAGAGTGGAGCCTGGGAAACCTGTGGGCAGTTCTGCTGTGCCACACAGGAGTCCGCTCCATGGCATCTAACACCTGATAACACCTGACTTGTACCGAAGTTTCTGTATCTTTGAGATGGAATGACAACAGCACTGGCCACTGGCCTGGAGGTGAATAAGGGGACACAGTGAACACAGAGAGAGCACTTGGCCATTATCCCCGCCACTTACCCTCCCTCCTGTGACTTGCAACTCCTGTGGGGACAGAGACAAGTTTCCCTGATAACCTGGATGCCCTCAGCCTGCCATGCACCTGCATACACAAACCCAGAGTAGGCACAGTTCATCAGGGCCCCTTTTGTGGCCCTGATAACGGACCCAGAGCAGGTCAGAGGTGTGGTAGATGCCATCGAGTCAGCTCTGATGCCGTGTGGAGCAGCGTGAGTCCTGTCCTGTCCGCTCGGTCTCCGCTGTGCCGGCCGCCGGGTCTGCCCATCTGCTCTTCCTTCCCCTCACTGACCCTCTGCCTTCGCAAGCGCCGTGTCCTTCCCAAGGGACTGACTTCTCCTGATAACGTGTCCAGAGTGCTTGAGTTGAGGTGCCCCATCCTTCTAAGGGGCATTCTGGCTGCCCGTCTCCCAGGACAGGGGTGTGTGTGTGTCCCCATGGCAGACTGCGTCGTTGCTGTTGCATGCTGGTACGTCCGAGCCGACCCGTAGCTGACCTGCGGCGGGTTTTCAAAGGCGGTGAGTCACACAGGAGACTGCCCGTCCTCCTACAGAGCAGCTGGTAGATTTGAACCAGGTGCCTTGGGGATTACAGTGCCCTAGCCCTAGGCCACCAGAGCTCCCTAGCAATCCATTGTTGTTATGTGCCATCGAGGGGCTGTGACTCACAGCAACCCTGTGTCCAACAGCTCTCAGCCCTGCCCTATCCTGAGCCAGTCTCATCAGCCCCAACAACCCAGTGCTGCTTCTCCAGTCACTGTGTCCCTCCATCTAATCCTGGGGCTTCCTCTCCTGTGCTGTCCCTCCGCCCTTGCACGCATGATGTTTTTCTTCAAGGACATCAAGGAGCTGGGAAGCAGTTCCAGTTTTGGCATATAGCTCTCAGGATTCCACTGTTTTACTTCCTTTTAGATTCCAGAAGACAAGATGATCGCCACTTTTAGGTAATTGGGAGGAACTGATAGGGCACTTTGACTACTGTGGACAGATAGAAAGAAAGAAAAAAAAAAAGAAACAGCTTCTGCCTTTGAGGAGAGTTACTATATTCGTAGAGTACTTCCCAGAAGCATCAGCCAGCCTTTTTGTATGGTAGTTCTAATTGATCGCTCACGCTCTGTCCCTGTGTTTCAGTGTGACTGATTAGAAACATTCTACTGTTGGGGAATTACTGTGTATATGTAATTGGCTTCCATTGAGTTTCCAGTTCTCACCTGCTGCAGAGGGTCAAGGACTGCAGCCTTCAGTATGGACTGAGGCTCAATGTCAAGAAGACAAAGATTCTCACCACTGGACCAATTGGCAGCATCAGGATGGATGGCGAAGAAATTGAGATTGTTCACAGCTTCAGTTTGCTCGGCTCCATGGTCAACACTCTTGGCACCAGCAGCCAGGAAATAAAAAAAACGTATCACGATGGGAAAGTCTGCTGTTAGGGACCTCTCTAAAGTACTTAAGAGTAACAGTGTCTCTCTGGAGACTAAGGTGTGTCTGATACAGGTCATGGTCTTTGCAATCGTTTGTTATGCATCAGAGAGCTGGACAATGACTAGGGAGATAGAAGGAGAATTGATGCCTTTGAGCTGTGGTGCTGGAGAAGAGTGTTGAATGTACCGTGGACTGCCAAGAAAGCAAACAGATTCAGCCTAGAGAGGGTTAAACCAGGCTACTCCTTGGAGGCAAGGATTCTGGGGCTTCGTCTGACTTACTTTGGACATGTTGTAAGGAGAGACAGGTCCTTGGAGAGGGACATCATGCTTGGTAGGGTGGAGGGACATCGCAGGAGGGGAAGACCCTTTATGAGGTGGAATTCAGTGACTGGGGTAATCGGGATGGGTGTGTCAAAGGCAATGTGATTGGCACAGGACAGACCAGGGTTTAGGGCTGTTGTACATAGGGTCGCTGTGAGTCGCAAACAACTCAATGGCACATAACAACAACAACAACAACAATGTATTTCATTCATATAGTTAATATATTTCAGTATTTCAAGGACTAGTCCCTCCTTGCCACGTGCCCAAAGTATGTGAGACGGAGCTTCACAATCCTAGCCTCCAAGGAGCACCTTGGTTTCACCCTCTCTAGGGTTGATGTGTTTGTTCTCTTGGCAGTTTAGAGTATGTTCAATCCTCTTCTCCAGCACCACAGCTCAAAGGCATCTATTCTTCTCTTATCGTCCGTAATCCTTGTCCAGCTCCCTGACACATAGCAAGTAATTATGAAGACCATGGTCTGTATCAGGCTCACCTTAGTTTCCAGACTGACATCATTACTCTTCAGCTCTCTTAGAGAGGTCCCTGACAGCAGACTTTCCAAATGCAATTCATTTTTTGATTTCTTGACTGTGAAGCCAGCTAGCTGGAGTGGTTAACACTATCTCTTCTTGATCATGAAGCTCTCAGTTGGCCCAGGGGTGAGGGCCTTCTTTTCCTTGATGGTGAGCTCCAGTCCATATTGAAGACTACAGCATATGCAGTATTCTTAGCCGACACCACAATTCAAACACATCAGTTCTTCCTTGGCCTCATTCGTTGTCCGACATTCACTTGCAGGTGAAATGGCTGAAGGGGCCCTGGCGTGGCCCAGCCAGGTGCAGCTTGATCTTTGCCATCTTCATAGGCCATTTTCTCGATTTTATGGGCTTGGCTGACATCATTAATAATTTAGGAAGCCCTGGTAACAGAGTGTGTAATGTGTCAGATTACTAACCAAAAATTTGGCTGTTTGAATGTACTGGCCACTTTCAAGTGGAAGATGGGCGGGCGGTCTCCTCCCAGGGAAGGGCTGTTGTGAGTCAGAACCATGCTGATGGGCGTGGGGTTTGGTGGCATAGTGGGTTAAAGCATTGAATTTGTAACTGAAAGATCAGTGACTCAAATCTACCAGTCATTTCACAGGAAAGCTGAGACCGTCTCCACCTCATTGAGACGCAGTGTCTCAGAAGCACAGTGAGGGGTACACGAGCTGGAACTGAGTCCACCGCAGTGAGGTAGGGGGGGAGGGGGGCTTAGTGGCTAAAGAATTTAGCTGTTGGTGAGCAAGAAGGCGGCTCTAACCCATGCCGTGGGTCCGCGAGACCTGGTGCTCCGTCCTGCAAAGGTTACCCTTTTGGAAACCTTGTGAGGCAGTTCTCCGCTGTCCGGGTGGGTCAGGGCATGCAGAAATCCACTTGGCAACGAGTTACAGTTCAGCTCACCATATTCTCTTCCTGTTTTACTTGTCCAGAATCCATGAGGTCACATTCTTCTTTGTCTGTTAAAGCTTGCCCAGTGACCTGAAGGAGCTGTCATCCCATAATCCCTTACACCTTTTTCTTTAGAACACAGCTCCAGTTTACAAGGCTTCTCTGGTATCTGTGCATACTGTTACTAGGAACGGTGCTTAGCATCTGTGGGGAGACAAGAAAGCTTGGTGTTTTCACAAGTGACCCCATGCGGGGCTTGGGGGCTGCAACCTTCCTCATTGAGGATGAGTGAGGTGGCCTGACCCATGACTTGGAAGTGCTTCTTCCTTGGCAATGTGTCTCTAGCCTGGGCCAAACCCCAGGGCTCGGCATGGAAGCTTTTGAGGTGGTGAAGGGAGATGTCTGGGCCATTCTCCCTTTCCCGGCCTCCCAGCTGGTCAGTTGAATGCTCCCTGGCAGGAAGCAGCATGGGAGCCTCCGCGGTGCACCAGGAGAGCCTCTCTGAGGGGTTTACTGCCCTCTGGGGGACGTTTGGAGATTGTAGATACTTTTCTTCATTGTCAGACAAGCAGGTTGAAGTAGGGAAACACATGGTTTTCTGGGGACCCGCGCGTCAGCCAGAGCTGTGCTCCCTGGAGCTTTGATGCCTGATCTGTGGAGAAGTGAGTCACCCGGCTTTTCGCCGAGCCCCTCTGGGTGGGCTTGGAACTCACAGCGCACTGACTGAGAGCGCCATTCGGGGACTCCAGTGAGCTAGAAAAGAAGGGACCCTGGGGAGGCTCTCAGCAGGAAGGACAGTTCTCAACAGAGGCCCCGGAGGCCCTGCTGGACTGTGCTCCTCTCACCTGGAACAAGGCTGGTGAGACTGGAGGGCCGTGTGTGAGCAGCAGAGGCTTCCTGGGAGGCATGGCCTCGGTTCCCCCCACCACAATCCTTTGCGCACCACAGTAAGATGAGTCACACAACTGGTTTGGTCTCCCAGGGCGTGTGAAAGTTGTTACCTAAGCTGTAGTCCGCTGAGGGGTCCTGATGATGCGGTTGGTACGTGTTGCCCTGCTGACCAGAAGGTCCATGGTTTGAATCCCCTGGCCGCTCTGAGAGCTGAGGGTGGGCTGGCTGCAGCTGGAAAGGCCCGTTCTGGTACCTTTGCCCCGGGGACACGCCTGCAGGTGCACGCTCACACGCATGCACACTCACACACACTCTGTCCTCTTGGTTCCTGGGTCTGGGCTCTCTAACCCCAGCCAGGACCTGCCCCGGTCAGTCCCCAGCGCCACGTGGGAGTTGAAGCCCCACAGAGGGAGGAGAACCTCGGTCCCAGGGAGCCCTCAGTGCTGCATCTCTTGTGGCTTCGTGCACACTTCCACTGACCCCTGCGAAGAGCTCCGGTCCTGCTGGCCCCTCCAGCCCAGGACACGTAGCCCCCACGTGGCTCCCCCACAGCTGCCCCGGCCAGGCACTGCCCGGCCTACTGGCTCCCTCTCCATTATCCAATGAGCACCAAGGTCAGAGGTCAAGGTGCTGCCCCCACCCATCTGAGCCCCTGAGAACGAACCCACAATCCCTGCCTCCTGTGGGACCCCATTCCTCTGAGGCTTTTCCCAGGCCCCTGGGAGGGCCCAACCCACAACCTTCATCCTTATGACACACCTCCAAACCCTTTCCCTGAAAGACTGATTTTCGGGGTCTGTCTCTGAGTTTCCAGGGCCCTACCTCCTCAAAGGCTCTTTCTGATCTCTCCCTGTGTTTGTGGCTTAGGAACTGCTTCCCAGTAGGACCGACGACCCGTAGTGTCCTTGGACATGTGCAGGACACAGGCTCAGGGTCCCGGCGATGGAAGTGAGGGAAGCAATACATGGGCCAAACACAGGAGCAGCAGGGGTCAGCAGAGGCGCTCAAGCAGCCATGAGGGACATGACCATGACCATTCTCTGTGAGCACTGCTCTGTATTCTCTCTGTGCCTTTGACCTCCGTTCAGCTGGGAGCTGACCAGAATAGGTCCTGACTGGAGTCAGAGGCCCCGGGCCCTGGCACTTAGAGAATAGTGAATGTATGTATGGGGAGAGGGGTGTGTGTGTGCGTGTGCGTGCATGTACTGGAGGAAGAAAGAGGTTCAAGGCTGGCCCGTGTCTGGCCTGGAGGGGCCTGTGTACACAGACCACTCCGAGAGGCAAGTGTTCTTGTGTGCTTATTGTTTAGTGATCAGCAGACCAGGTCAGCAGAGTTAGCTTCCAGGACTGAACAGGGAAGAGGAAAATCAAGGCCTGCCCTTGAGCAAATAAGAGAGCCAAGGGCAGGACACTCTCACCAGGGACAGACGTGTGTGGTCACAGAGGGGACGGACACTCTCACCAGGGACAGATGTGTGTGGTCACAAAGGGGACGGACACTCTCACCAGGGACAGATGTGTGTGGTCACAGAGGGGACGGACACTCTCACCAGGGACAGAGGTGTGTGGTCATAAAGAGGATGGGGCATCTCAGCAGGGACAGATGTGTGTGGACAGAGAGGATGGACACTCATCAGGTCACAGAGGAGATGGGGTATCTTGCCAGGGACAGATGTGTGGTCACAGAGGACGGGACATCTCAGCAGGAACAGATGTGTGGTCACAGAAGGGATGGTCTTGGAGCAGGGCCCTACCTGCCTTTAGCTGGTGACTTCTGACAGGTTGCTTCCCCATGCGCGTTTTTCTGTCATTGTCCTTGACATGAGGCCCAGGACACATGTTAGCCAGACCGGTCTGTCCCAGGGCAGGAGACAAGCTGGACAGGAGCATTGATAGCTCATTAAATTCTCTGGGGGGTTATCCAGTTCCTGACCGGGGACTAAAGAGGCACAGGAGAGGGGGTTACCCGGACATGAGGGAATCAGAGAGAAGATGTGACCTCTTTTGTTTGGAGGTGGTAGGGTTAAGTGAAGGCATGCACGTATGGCACCCAGGTCCAGGCCTGGTCCACGGTGTTGTTGTTGTTGTTGTTGTGTGCTGTAGAGTTAGAACCAAGCCTTCGCTGCCTCTCCGGCAGATTTTCAGGGGCAGTAGATCACAGAAGAGGGAACAGATGGTGCATTCGAACTGCGGACCTTTGAGTTATCAGCACAGTTCCTTACCACTGCACCACCAGACCTCCCTTTACACAGAAGGTGCTTATAAGCATCAGCCATGGTGAAGGGGATGGTGGAGCTTTTAGTCACGTGTGGGAGATTCAGATATTTAGGGCGTGATGAGGACGGGATGGGGAAGGATCTGGGAGCAAGTCTCAGAGCACCCAACACCCAGCAATGAGGTAGAAGGTTGTTTCCTGCTTTTCTAACAGTCTGGTGTGCGGAGACCAGGCTGTCCTCCAGCCCTCTCTCCTCTGTCCTACACGGCTTTGAACAGGCAGAGAGGAGGCTTCCAACCTTAGGAGGGACCAGCGTTGCATGAACTTACATCTCATTGGTGCAAATGGATCACGTGAGCTTAGCCAGTGCATGGGAAGCTGGGAAATGTAGTCCTTGGTCAGATGGCTGCGCCTTGCTGCTTAGGAAAAAAGAGCATGCAATTGTATTGACTCTGCACTGGGTTTCCTGAGCGTAGAGGAGACCTGGAGATGTTGATGTTCCCTGCTGCCCTGCAGTGTTCACCTCTGAATTGCGAATGTGTCCTGGACTTTGAGTAAAAGCATATACATTGTGTAGTAAGGAACTGGAAGGAACAGCAGAGCCGTTTACAAAACTTTGTGTTAGATTCCAGCCCCTGAAGCCAGTGGCACAATGTCCCTGCATTTCCTGCAAGGTTGGGGAAGGAGATTGTGTGGGAAATTGTATTAGGGTTAAACTGACCAGCAGCGCGAGGGCCTGCTGTTCTCAGGTTTCCCTTTGAGTTTTTATGAGCTGTTTCTCCTGCTCACCTGCCCCGTTCAAGCCCTGAGCTAGCTACTCGATCTAATTACATCGTTCGTATCATCTCCCCGTGAAATTTGCATCAATATCTGCTGAGTAAGGGAAGCCAACAGAAGACTTCATTAGGAACGTTGACCATGTTTGTTTGGATTTATTTTTCCCCAAATGAGAAGCAGATATCTTCTGGAAAGCGATCATAAACATCGCTTCTTTACCCCAAGGCCATCCTCGGTGCGTTCGTAGCCTGGCGATGGGGTCAGCTGCCCACTTCCGAGGCTGCTCTGTGCGATGCCACCAGCCACGTGGATGTTGTGGTTGCAGGGCCAGCTCCAGGACACTGTTCTCTGCACAGTCTGACCTCCTGGTCCCTGTGTGCCCAGGCCCAGGGCTTCAGCCTCTGCTTTGAGTTGTTCCGGAAGCTGCTTGGGACTCCCCATTCGGCCTGCCCTGGGCAGACCCCAGAACAAGGCCTCTCTCTCTTTCAACTCCTCCTCACTCCTTGTGGGTCAGACACCTCCAAGCCCCCATATGGTCTGGGCTGTCCCCTTTCTAATTATCTGCCCCCTTCCTTTCTATACAGAAACCCGTTCGGATCGCAGCAAGAAACTCTTCAGGCATTACACGGTTGGCTCGTACGACAGCTTTGATGCAGCCAGGTAAGAGACATTTTTTTCCTTGGCCAGGCCCTACCTGGGCTGAGATGCACCAATCCTCCAGGGAAGTGCTGATCCGTTCTGGCCCAGTTCAGAGTGCGCTGTGGCCCCGAGCACGTGGGTGCTGGATGAAGGGACCCGTCTTCAGAGCGCTACCTGGAAGGTTACACCTGGGTGGCCCGCAGTGTGGAGAACAGCTATCTAGGTGGGCCAGGAATATCTTTCCAAAGAGTAGAACGGAGCCTTGTCTAGGGGAAAGCAGTCAGAATGTGGAAGAATGTGGAGACTGAAGTTGGGCCCAGGAAAGATGGGGTCAGCATTCCCACAAAGCATCTCCTCATAGAGAATATGGGGGTGCTTGGCTGGGGGACACTCAGGACATCCACCCCAGGAATACAAGAATGCTGGGCTGGAGGAATAGCAAGCAGGATGTCCATTCACGGGGACTGTAGGGATGCTGGGCTCGAGGACAGTGTGCAGGACATCCCCTCACGGGGAATACAGCTGCGCTGGGCTGAGGGGGGCAGTGTGCTGGATGTCCACTCATGGGGAATTTGGGGATGCTGTGCTGGGGGGCAGTGTGCTGAATGTCCACTTACCGGGAATTTGGGGACGCCGTGCCGGGGAGGCAACATCCTGGATGTCCACCACTTATCAGGCATTTAGGGACGCTGTACTGGGGAGCAGTGTCCTGGACATCCCCTCACAGGAAATATGGGGACGCTGTGCTGGGGGGAAGCATCCTGGATGTCCACTTACCAGGAATTTAGGGACACTGTACTGGGGGGCAGCATCCTGGATGTCTACTTATGGGGAATATGAGGGCATTGTGCTGGGGGTCAGCATGCTGGGCGTCCACTTACCGGGAACATGGGGACAATGTGCTGGGGGGCAGTTTCCTGGACGTCCCCTCACAGGGAACATGCAGGCAGTGTGCTGGGGAACAGCGTGCACAGAGTTTCCGTCCTCGTAGGACACCTTCTCTGAATTTTCTCCTTCTCCCTGCCCATGCCCATTCTCATGCTCCCGCCATGTTGGAGTTTGTGTCAAGTCAGGCTTTTCCCTCAATGGGCGGTGACTCAGGTGGCAGGATCTTCTCAGCTTGCAGAGGGAATGGTGGGTTGGACCTGTGCCTTTGGTAACGCCAAGGGCCATGGTTTGACTTCACCGTAAACCCCTTGCTTATGCAGCCAGTGCAGTGGGTCATCAGCAGGTGTCCAGACACCCTTCCGTCCGGCACAGGGGTGCTCCAGGGTGGGACCGGGTGAGAGTCTTGCTCAGGTGGGGGGACCCTGCACTCTTTCCTACCTAGGGCTTGGTGAGCAGCAGGGAGCAGGAAATAGTCTGTGTCTGTGCAGCCCCAGGTCTCCCAGTGCTGACGCCGCTGGAGGGACCACCATGTGTGGATACAGACCCTCCATGCAGACAGTGGTCCTAAGGACAGTCGGCTCCACAGGGGTCAACATGGCACAGAAAGGGGATGGAAGTGGACACCATGGGGCCTGCTGGGGGCCAGAGAGCCTGCTCTCAGCCCTCTACAGCACCAGCTTGAAAACATCACAACTAAATGCCCCTCAGAGAGGACCCAGGGCACAAAGGGTTTATGACATACTTCTCAGACGTAGCTCCCAGCTGCTGTGGAGGGACCAAATCTGGAGAGGGGGTGGTGTGTGTGCGTGTGTGTGCGTGTGTGTGTGTGTGAGAGAGAGAGAGAGATGGAGGCAAAATTCATAGACCTGAAATTTACCTTTGATTTTTTTTTTATGACTGGAATGAAAATTTCTGGAACAAGCTGGTTTTCCATTCCATAATTCGGACTCATTTTCATTAGTGGTGTTGATGACAATCCTCGCCACGTTGCAGGACTCTTCCCACTTCCCCTTTGAATGTCGTGTTTCCATTCAGCCTTTTTTCCTCTTTCTGTGGCTGACCGCTGGGCATATGCTGTCCTGCTGCTCCTGTGTGGCTGGCTGTTCCAGGGACCCTGCCTGGTGTTATTGTTCACCTTATGAGCTTAGCTGAAATTTGAGCCACTGGGTGGGTGGAGGCTGAGTAAGGTCATCATCTTGGGAGTCTGGAGACCACAGCCTCATGGCCTCACCGGTCTCCATCAGGCCTGATTCTTGTTATCATTCATTCTAAGCTCTGACCCACGTTTTTCTCCCACTTTACTGGGACCTTCTCTTATGATCCCTTATTGAGTGGTCTGCAGAGGTGACTGGGCACCGTCGCCTCAGTGGTATTCCAAGCCTTGCGACCATCACCTCCAGGTAGTTTCAGAACATTCTCATCCTCCTCCAGAGGAGATCCCAGGCCCACAAGCAGTCCCTCCCCGTTCCGCGTGACCCCAGCCCCAGAAACTGCAAATGTCTCTTTTGTCTTTGTGGATCCCTGTCCTGGACATTTTATAACAGGGAATCATAAGACACATGGCCTTCTTTCACACAACGTAGTTTTTCATAGTTCATTCGTGTTCTGATGTAAGTCAGAACTTCCTTTCTCTTTATGGCCCAGTATGCCTTCCAAGACAAATTGGCTTATTCTTTTTTCTTTTAAATTTTATTTCATTTTTTTTTGTGTGTGTGTGTGTGTGTGTGTGTGTGTGTGTGTGTGTGTGTGTGTGTACCGTCAAATCAGATCTGACTGGTACAGGAGGCGATTACCCCAGCTTCTCCAGCAGAGCATCTGGTGGATTCGAACCTCTTACCTCTGGGATTGCAGTGCAGCTTCTTGCCACCAGAGCTCCAGATTGGCTTATTCTGCGGCAGTCCAGGGCATGTTCAGCTTTCTTTACCACCATCCAAATGCACCAGCTCTTTTTCTCTCTTCCTTTGTTAACTTCATTGTTCACTTTCCATATGCGTATGAGACAATTGAAAAAGCCGTGTTTCGGAGCAGAAGCGCCTTGTTTGAAAGGGCCGTGCTTCCTCTTCCACCCTGTGAAGAGGTCCTTGGCAGCAGCTTTACCCGATGCAGTATAGGCTTGGATTTTTTGACTGCTGCCTCCGTGGATGTCAGTCCAAGTAAAATGAAATCCTTGACAACTAAGAGCAGTGAGAGGACTACTTATTAATGTTCCGCCTTGAACTGCCAGGAGAACAAACAAATCTGTCGTGTAAGAGGCGCGGCTGGAATGTTCCTTAGATTCAGGGAGAGACAGACTTCATCTCACCCTCTATGGACATGTTGTCAGGGGGAACCAGTCCCTGGAGAAAGGCTTCCTGCTTTATAAAGGGGAAGGTCAGGAATAAAGGGGAAGACCTTCAATGAGATGGACTGACACAGACTCAGAGTGGGTTCACACATGGCATCATTGTGAGGGTGACGCAGGGAGGTAGTGCCCTGTTGTCTTGTACTTGGGGTCTCTTTGAGTCATAGTCAACTTGATGGCTCCTCTACACAACCTGCTACGTGCACACCCCACCAATTCACTGGCTCATTGATTCATGCTCACTCTTACCCACCCATTCATCTCCCGGTTCATTCACTCATTTGTTCACCTATCCGTCCATCCTACATGCATACATAACACTTACACATATGTACGTACACACCTACCCGTTCATCCATTCATCCACTCACTGAATCATTCTTTTTATCCATCCACACTGATTCATCCACACACTCAGTGATCCAACCTATTCATCCAGTTAAACAACCAATAATCTAGCCACCAAACCATCAATCCAGAAACCCATTTGCCATCCACTCACTCACACATCCTTACACCAAACCATCGATCCATTCATTCATACCTGCCCTTTTGTGTGTTGATCAAGCCAGTCATCCGTTAACGCTGGCATCCATCCGTCTTCCGGTCCATCACTCATCAGTTCTTCCATCTCCGGTCTCACCCTCTGTGCTTTCACCCACCTCCCCTGTCCATCCGTTCAGCCGGGATTTACTGAATTCCGACCTACTCAGTGAGCTCAGATACAGAGTAAACACAGTCTTATGCAGGTTACATCAACTGGTGGGAGAGAATTAAGGTTAATAAGCAAGCCATAACGTTTCGTTTTGTTGCTGATTCCACAAAACAGATTATCAGCACCATCATAAGACCACTTGGGCAGTGTGAGGGTTAAGCTTGTGCGTTAACTTGTCCTGGACCGTTGTCCTCAATGATTTGACTGTTATACAATGATGATGTTGCTGTTGTTAGGTGCCATCGAGTCGCGTACAACTGATAGCGAGTCTATGAACAGCTGACCCGACCCCTGCCCTGTCCTGTGCCGTCCTCATCATCTCTGACACACCACAGGCCGTGGCTGACGTCACTGTGTCAACCCATCTCATTGGGGGTCATTCCTCCCCTTTGCTGAGCCGTCATCTTTCCAAGCCTGACATGATACACATTTGGTTTTTTTTTCTATAATTATATTTTATTAATTTTCATAAACATTTACAGAGATTTTGGGCTTCCACTCATTCATTGTTGCACTATTCTCTCTACCCTCCTCGCAGTTTGTTCTTGTCCAAATGCCACAGTGCTTGTCAAAGCCAGTTCTGATTAATCTTCTTTGTCAGTGTATCCCTTGCCATTCCCTATCACTCCTCCCTGAGAGAGACTTCACCCTGAGTCATAAGGAAAAGGGGATGGCGTATTCTCTTAGCTACTTCCTGCTGAAAAGGGACGCTGTGGGTTTCAGGGTGAAGATCTTCTCTCACTACTCTAAAGGGCCCCTTTGGCAGTAGGAAACACATAGACTATTATGGAGATTGATTTTGGAATTTAGATGCACTCTTATTGATTGTGCTTGGCTGTACATGTTCATATCCTTGAAGATGTATCATGGGGGTGTTGCAACCTAGAAGACACAAATTTGACTAATAAGTTATAAGTACATGAGTCCAGAAATTATGGAAAGTAAAAGAAAAGATTCTTTCATTGTTTTACAAACCCTCCCCCAGGTCCCCTCCACCATGTAGCCCTCGCTCTAGTCTCCTGTGATGACAGACATGATACACATTTGTAAGGATGAACTTTGTGATTCAGGAATGATGTTATCATCCTTCATGATGTGGTTGGCCAGTCGCTGGGTACCTGGGCCTACACATTCTTATATCCATTTATATCTATGTAATTTATGAACTCTTGTAATCATTCTTTTTTTTTCCCAGAAGTTGCAAGAGAGTTTATTATACTAATCACTCTGATTACTGTAATAACATACTACGCTCTGATGGCCTAGTGGGTAAGGAGCTGCTCTGCTAACCCAAAGTATGTAGTTCAAATGCACCAGCTGCTCTGCTGGAGGAACGCGGGCAGTATTTGGAGGGGCAGCCAGGGGTCAGTTCCAACTTAAAGGTACATAACAACAACAAACATACCCGTCAGTGTGAATCTTACATTGCAAAGAGTTACGCAGATTTAGAGTTATGTACAATCAACAGTTTATTTGTTACAAATACATTTTTTTTTCAGCAGCCGTGGTGGGTCCTGTTACATTACCGTTTTTTTTAAAAAATTTTTTATTAATGTCAATGAAAATTTACAGAGACTTTGGGTTTCCATTCATTCATTGTTGCACTTTTCTCCCCTCCCAACCCACCCCGCTAGTACACGACCCTCTAGGAAAAGTAAAAGAAAAATCTTTCATTGTTTTACAAACCCTCCCCCAGGTCCACTCCACTATGCAGCCTTCGCTCCGAACTCCATGTCATGACAAAAATACCTAATCACATATCCCTTTTAAACCGTTTTCTCCCTCATCTGTTTCAATGCAGTATACATTATTGAACCCATCATTCTCAGTGTCCCTCAACCCCAAGGTCAGTCCTGTTTTACAACAGTGGCACCATGCAGAATTTGTCCTTTTGTGACTGAGATACTTCACTCAGCATAATGTCCTCCAGGGTCACCCATTCTGAATAATACTGCATTAGTTCCTTGGTTTTCAATGCAGCATAGTATTCCATTGCGTTGATATACCACAGCTTCTCTATTCATTTGTTTGTTGATGGGCACTTGGGTTGTTTCCAGCTCTTTGCTATTGTGAACAAAGCCGTGATAAACGTGGGTGTGCATATATCTGCTTGGATGTCAGTTATGGTCTTTTGGGGGGTATATTCCCAGTATTGGAATTGCTGGGTCAAATGGTATCTCAATTTGCAACTTTTTGAGAAAGCAACACACCACCTTCCAGAGTGGTTGCACATGTAATCATTCCTTTAGAGTAAACAGTTTCTGGTGTATTTGTGAAATAGTGAATCAGTCACCACTCTCTCTGATGGTGTAGTTCTATAGAGAGCTGTGCTGATAACCCCAGACTGTCTCTCTGGTGGTTCAAATCTGTCAGTAACTTCAAAGGAGGAAGATGAGCGGTCTCCTCCTGTGTGACTTAGAACCTTGGACACCCAATGAAGGCTCAATTATGAGTCAGATTGACTCAAAGACTATGCATTTTCAGTTAATCCTCAATAAAGAATATTGCATACACCATGAACTGCCAAAAGAATAAACAGATCTATCTTGGAAAGAGTACAACTGAAGTGCTCCTAGGAGCGAAAGTGGTGAGACTTTGCCTCACATACTCTGGGCGTGCTGTCAGGAGAGGCCCGTCCCAGCAAAAGGTCATCACGTGGAGTAAAGCAGAGAGCCCGTGAAAGAAAGGAAGCCCCTCACTTAGCTGGGTCCACACAGTGACTGCAACAGTGGACACGGAGCCCAGTAGAGATCGTGATGCCGGTGCAGGACCTGGCGGATTTCTGTGCCCTGGTGCAGGGGTTGCTGAGGGTGGGGGCTGACTAAACGACAGCTGACAATAGTCCCTTGGTGGTGCAGTGGTTTAGCATCCAGCTGCTGTCTGGTAGGTTAGCAGTTCATACCCGCTGAGCAGCTCTGGAGGAGAAAAGACCTGATGATTGGCTCCCAACAAGATTCTCGTGCAGAGAATCATTTCCTCAGTCACATGGAATTGCTGAGTCAGAATCAACGCGGTAGCACTTAACAATGATTTCAGAATGTTCCATCACCCCAAACAAGAGCCCTATTCTCACTAGCAGGCACTTCTTACTCACCTCAAACTCCAGGCCCCGAGCAGCCACTCATTCGCTTCCCTGTCTCTGTCAGGATCGCATAGAGCTGGACCCCAACATCAGAAGACCTCTTGGCTCTGACTTCTGTCACTAAGCATGTTTCCAGGTTCATCTGTGCTGTGGCATGTTTGAGGACTCTGGTTCTTTTTTATTCTGTCTGTCTGTCTCTCTTTCCCTTTCTCTGTTTCTCTCTCTCTCTCCCCCCCCTCTCCTCTCTCTCTTTCTCTTTCTCTCTCTCCCCCCCTCTCCTTCTCTCTCTCTCTCCCCTCCCCTCTCCCTCTCCTTCTCTCTCTCTTTCCCTCCCCTCTCCTCCCCTCTCTCTCCCTCTCTCTTTCTCACACACACGCCTTGTTCTGTTCCACCTTGTGCCGGGAGCATCTTTCTACCGAGCCTCTGGTGGATATTTTTAGCCGCAGGCCTCCTCCTTGATCAGGGGGTATGCGTAGGAGAGTGTGTGAGTGTAATTAAAAGTGATTAGAATTTTGTTTTGGGGTTTTTGTTTTTATTTTTTGGGTTTTCTTTTTTGGCTTTTATTTAAGGAAGCCTGAATCTGGAGCAGCATAGTAATCCCAGCCTAAGATCTCGGGGAAAGGAAGGGCTACGCGTCATCTGGAGTGGGCATTTGTTTGCAGGCAGCCGGCCAGGTGCGTTCGGTACCGAACGTGTGTGCTCTTCAAGCTAATGACCCTCGCTCGGGTCCGCCCAGGTGGCCTGCAGCTCTGCTTTCTGTGCTGGGGTCCTGGGAGTTCTGGGAGTCAGGCTTTGGTTAGCAAAGCTTCCCCAGCCTAAGTGGCAAGTAGGTGAGGGGCTGGCCATCCGATTCGTTAATGGGCACTTGGGAGGCTTCATTTCACCAAGTGAATGTTTTATAACCTCCCCTAATCCTCAGTGCCTCTGACTAGCCACTGGCCTGTGAACAATTTGCTGCCCCTTCTGCTAAGCTGTGCCTTCTGTGTTAATCCTCCAAATGTCCAGCTGCATCTGAAGTGGTGTGTGGCACGCGCATGTTCTAAGCAAGCCAGAGGCATGCCCTGACCATCCTCTGGGTGCAGAGCAGGCGCTCTTTCCTGTGTTAATAACCAGAGGACGCCTTCCCTCAGCACCCCCCCCTCCCGTCGCCATGGTGATGGTAAACAGGAAGCTGGCGGGGAGAGCGCTGGCTCCGGTACATCTGCCTGCTCTTGTCTTGACACCCGTTTGTGTGTTCATTTATTCTCCTTACTTGAAGCGCTTACAGCAGCCTTTGTCGAGTCCTGTAAATAACGTCTGCGAAATGCCAGCCAACAAAACGGTCACAGAGCTGATCTGCGCAAGGAGGGTCACCCTGTGGCTTTGTAGGTTTCCTTCTGTAAGTGTAAATGTTTGTGCACAGAGGTGTGGACTTGTAGGTTTCCTCTGTGAGTGTAAGTGTTTGTGCACAGAGGTGTGGACTTGTAGGTTTCCTCTGTGAGTGTAAGTGTTTGTGCACAGAGGTGTGGAAGGCCCACAGTCCCTGTAGACCACTCGAGGAAGACGTTCGTTTTGCCAGCCCACCATCTCAGAGCCTCCAGGTCTGGCCGATCTTTCTTGAGCTCCGGCAGGTCAGTCCTGAGCACTTATATGGTGCTGGATTTTGATGTGGGGTCCCCTTTCCATTTCCTAATGTCCCCACATGGGCGCCATGCTGAGGTTACTGCATCCACTCCATAAAGGAGTGGGCAGAGATTGTGATGGTCAAGGTCATGTGTCCACTTGGCTAGATTGTGAGTCTCTGTGGGTTGGCACATTTTATGTTATCATCTTCATTTGTGTTGTGATACGAGCAGCCAGTCTGTCCAAGGGCATGTTTCCTTGGGACATGACTTCCATCCTCACATATGGAGGTTCCAGTAAACCTCGGTCTTGCATCCAACATGTGATCCATTCCCTTTCAGTTGTTGGGATGTGAACGTGCCATCTGACATGCAGATGTTGAGATTCACCGTAGCTGTGATACCTGACTCAGGAGAAGCCTCTAGCCTGACACCTGACCTACAGATTTGGGACTTGTCAGTTTTTCCAACTACAAAAGCTTAAAATAAGTGTCTCTCTTGCTCTTGCTCTCTCTCCTTCTATCTCTATAGATAGATCTCTGTCTCTTGTCTGTCTGTGTTGTTGTAAAAAGCCATCCTGTTGGAACTGACTCACAGCTGACCCTCCAATAGATTTTCACAAGCCATAAATGGCATGAGAGGAAAGACCCCATCGTTCTTCTGCAGAAGAGCTGATGGATTCGAACCACATGCCTTTGGGTTGACAGTGCAACTTCTTACCACCCAAGGACCCGATCTCCCTATATATCTGCTGTGTGTGTCATTGGTCAGAACCGATCCATAGCTGACACTCCAGTGGGTTTTCAGAGGCAGTTAATCATGCAGGAGGAGATTGTCCAGTCTTCTCCCATCGAGCAGCTGGTGGATTCGAACTGCATGCCTTTAGGCTTTTTTTACCATTAGGCCTCCAGAGATAGGTAGGTGGGTGGATAGATGGATGGACAGATGGATGGATAGATGGGTGGACGGACAAATAAATCCACCTGTCTATAGATCTATTTACATCTATATCTATAGAGATATATTTTTTTCATTAGTTTTTATCTTTAGAAAACCCAGCTTAAGATATTTGGTACTGAGAGTGGTTCTAGAGGAAGGAATTTCTGAGGGTGAGCGTCTGAGTTTTTATCGAGTCTGTCTAGTCTTAGAGACACGGGTGGCAACCTCTAGTAGTAGAGAGAGACTCAGTCACAGTGTGAGGTGTCGATAGAATTACACAACGCACCACTATCATTGGATCAAGTGTTTGTGAACACAGACTCCAGAGGGTTGCGTATTTGGTGCTTTCCTACTATTTGGTCATAATGGCAAGTGTAAAGAATCTGGTTGGTTGATTCTATTTTTGTTAGATGATGTGGTAAAAGAAAGAGTCGAACTCTGAGTTTCCAGACCTGAGCTCAAGTACAGCCTCCAGGACCTAGAAATGGTCACCTGTGCCCTGAAAGAAAGCCTGTTTCTTCTGGTAACAGAGCAGATAGTGCCAGAAACCAAATCTAGACTCCTATCCTCAGGGTGGCCGGGTTACTGTGCCAGCTGGATATCTAACCTCAAACAATATCTGAACCTAAAGTGAAGGCAGAAAGAAATGAGATCGTAAGAAATGAGATCCTGACTTGGCCAGGGACTTGCAGCGGGTCATCAGGAAGCTGGGGACATTTGTGGTTGCTGTTGGTGCTTTCGAGGTGACTCAGTCACAGCGACTGTGCGTACAGCTCGTCACACTGTGCCCAGTCCTGCGCCGTCCTCACAGCGTGCTGTTTGTGTAAGCCCGTTGTTACTGTCGTGAATCCTTATCACGGGGGAGCTTCCTCTGTCATCAAACACTGCATTCTTCAGTATAGATTCTATCTCAACATTAAGAAAACAAAAATTCTTAACCCTGGATCAATAGGCAACATCATGATAGATGGAGAAGGATTGAAACTGTCAGTGACTTCGCCTTACTTGGATTCGCAGTAAGTACACTTGGCACCAGCAGTCAGGAGTTCAGGGGATCTGCAGTACTGGGTGAATTTGCAGTCAGGGACCTCGCCAAATTACTGACGGAGCAATGATGTTAGATTGAGGACTAAGGTGTGTCTCATTCAGACCATGGCCTTTTCTTTCTTTTTCTTTTCTTTTTTTCCCCCTACCATGATCATTTCAATCACTTGCTATGTATCTGAGAGCTAGTTGTTGTTGTTGTTATGTACCATCGAGTCACTTGTGACTCATAGCGACCCTATGTACAACAGCCCTAAACCCTGCTCTGTCCTGTGCCAATCGCACTGCCTCTGACACACCCATCCCGATTACCCCAGTCACCGAATCAATCCACCTCATAGAGGGTCTTCCCCTCCTGCGCTGTCCCTCCACCCTCCCAAGCATGATATCCCTTTCCAAGGACCTGTCCCTCCTTAGAACATGTGCAAAGTATGTCAGACGAAGCCCCAGAATCCTTGCCTCCAAGGAGTAGCCCGGTTTAACCCTCTCCAGGATGAATTTGTTTGTCTTCTTGGCAGTCCGTGGTACATTCGATACTCTTCTCCAGCACCACAGTTCAAAGGCATCAATTCTTCTATCCTCCCTAGTCATTGTCCAACTCTTTGATTCATAATAAGTGATTGCAAAGACCATGGCCTGTATCAGGCAGACCTTAGTCTCCAGAGACACACCGTTGCTCTTGAGTACTTTAGAGAGGTCCCTAACAGCAGACTTTCCCATCGCAATACGTTTTTTGATTTCCTGGCGCTGGTGCCAAGAGTGTTAACTGTGGAGCCGAGCAAACTGAAGCTGTGAACAATCTCAACCTCTTCACCATCCATCCTGATGCTGCCAATTGGTCCAGTGGCGAGAATCTTTGTCTTCTTGACATTGAGCCTCTAGTCATAAGAAAAATTGATGCCTTTGAGGCACGATGTTGAAGAGAGTACTGAATACCCCTTGGACTGTCAAAAGGATGAACCAATATGCTTTGGAGAAGCTGAAGACACACTGCTCCTTGAAAGCAAGGATGGCAGTGCTTTGTCTCACACTTGAGGTGTGTTGGAGAGGACATCATGCTCGGAAAGGTGGGGGGGAGGCAAAGGAGAGGAAGGCCCTCAAGTGGGTGGATTGACACAGTGACTGCAGCAATGGGCTACGTGTCCGGTTGGCACAGGAGAGGACAGGGCTCAGATCTGTTGTTTATAAGGTCTCTCTGAGTTGTGCTTGACTCAGTGGCACCTCATAAATAATAATAAATAAATTCTTCCAACCATGACGTCCTCCTCTGGCCCCACCTGACAGCATGCCCCAAATATGTGACATGAAGTCTCCTAATTTTCACTTCTGAAGATCACTTGATAATTGTAGCTACACTGCTTTGAAGACAGATGTGTTTGTTCTGTTGGTAATCATAGTCGATCCTATATTCTTCACCAGCATCACAATCCAAAGGAATTCATTCTTCTTCAGTGTTTATTGTTCATTGTCCAACGTCATTGAAGATACCATGGCTTGGATCAGGTGCAGCTCATACGTTAATCTGGTATAGCTTACTCTTCAGCACTTTAAGGAAGTCCTTGACGGCGTATTTACCCAGTGTAATACATACTTGAAATGATTTTTTAAAATTTATTTTCTTTATTACTTGTGATTTTAGTGATAGTTTACAGAAGGGATGTGTTTTCGTTCATTCATTCATTCATTGATTCACATTTTCCTCCTTCCCCCTCCTCCAATTCTCTTTGTGAAGCATGTCTTACTGCAGGTTGTTGTCATACATACAATGTCTAATCATCTATTTCTTCCAGATAGTCCCCTCTTCTCTTCCATTGTAGTGTTCATTATCTGTCCATTCCTTCCCTGCTCTCCTCGCCCCCGTGCCCATCCTATTTCTTTGTAAATTTTATTATTTTGTGTGTATGTATACCATCAAATCAGATCTGACTGGTATAGGAGGAGTTTGACCCTCCTTTTCCAGCAGAGCATCTGGTGGATTCGAACTGTGTACCTGTGGGATTGCAGTGTAGCTTCTTGCCACTAGGCCACCAGACCTCCCGCCCATCCTATTTTTCTAACAGGGGTCCTATGTAGTATTTGTTCTTTTGTAACTGAGATATTTCACTGAGCATGTCTTCCAGACTCACATATGTTGTGTAGTGTTTTACACGTTTGTTTTTTCACTGCTGCATAATAATCCATTGTTTGGATTTATCACAGATTTTCTACCCAATCATTTGTTGATGGGTACTTGGGCTGCTTTTCTCTCTTTGCCATAGCAAATAATGCTGTAATAAATGTGGGTATGTATGTGTTTGTCTGCCTCACAACTCTAGTTTCTTTGGGGTATATTCCCAGTAGTGACGTTGCTGAGTGAAGTGGTTCTATTTCTAACTTTTTGAGCAAACACCAGACTACCTTCCACAGTGGTTGTACCATTTTAGTTTCCCATCAGCAGTAAATGAGAATTCCAGTTTCTCTACATCTTCACCACCTTTGTCATTTTTTCATTTTATTTCCTGATTTCCGTGGGTGTGGTTGATTATCAATCCAAGTAAAACTAAATCCTTGACAACTTCAGTCTTTTTCCGTTTGCCGTAATGTTACCTATTGGCTCAGCAATGAGGATTTTTCTCTTCCTGATGTCAAGGTGTAATCCATACTGCAGGCTGTGTATAATATTTGATCTTCAGTGAGTGATTCAAATCTTAATCATTTTCTATAAGCAAGGTTTTGTCATCTGCATAAAGCAGGTTGTTAATGGGTCTTCCACCAATCCTGATGCCACATTCTTCTTCCTCTCATGCAGGTGCTCAGATTATTTGCTCAGCAAAAAAATTTAGTATAGTGAAAGGATACAGTTTTGATGCACCCCTTTCCTGATTTTAAAGCATGCAGTAGACTTTCATTCTGTTTCAACAACTGCTTCATGGCCTGTATACAGGTTTCGTATGAGCACACTTAGTGTTCTGAGACACCCGTCGTCTCAGGATTACCCATGTTTGTTATGATCTACACAATTCAATGTGTTTGCATAGTCAATAAAACTCAAACACCATTCTGGTATTCTCTGCTTTTAGCCAAGATACGTTTACTATCAGCAGTAATATTCCTGTTCTCTGAACCAGTGGCCTCTTCTGAATCTAGCTCGATCTGTGGCTGTTCCCTGTCGATGTGTTGATGCAGCTGTTTGGAGTGATCTTCAGCAACATTTTACTTGCTTGTGATATTAATGATAATGCTTGATAATTTCTTCATTCTGTTGGATCACCTTTTTTTTTTTTTGGAATGGGGACAAATATGACTGAGTTCGAGTTAGTGGGCCAGGTTGCTGTCACCCCAGTTTCTTGGCACAGACAAGTGAGCGCATCCAGGATTGCATCTGTTTGCCAAACTCCATGAATTATCATCCCGTCAATTTCTGGAGCCTTATTTTTTTGCCAGTGCCTTCAGTGCAGCTTGGACTACTACTTCCTTTAGCACCACTGACTCTTAATTATATGCTACTTCCCGAAGTTCCTTAGTGCCAACCAGTATTTTTTGATACAGTGACTCTATGCATTCTTTCCATCTTCTTTCAATACTTTCTGTGTCATTCAATATTTTATCCATGGAAAATGTTAGTAACTTACCTTCAGGCTTTCTAAAAGGAGCAAATATAACATGGTGGTAGCAGAGTCTGACTTCTCCCTGCCTCATAAAGGGAAACTGTCCCCATCAATAAAATCCATAGGACTATACAAACAGCTGCATGGTCAGCACCCCACATGCTCCAACACCTATTTCTGCCAATCATTGAGTCCACTCTTTGTTGCAAATTGTCTCACAGAATTTACTCATAGTTGTGGGGTTTATTGAGGAAATAGATTGGGGAGTCGAGGAGGCAAAGAATATCTCACAATGCAAGTTCAGGTTTAGTCTTGCAGTCCCAAGCCAGATTAACAGCAAGACACAATTCCTCATTTAGTTCTCAGTCAACAAGTGAAAATCTAGGTTCAGTTCAGCAGCACAGATAAACCCCTGGTTTCGTCAGTCATCCAGCAGTTACAAGTCAGCTTTTCCATCAGTCATCCAGCAAGCAAAACCTTTAACTGTGGTTCCGTCTTCAGGGTTCCTCTGGTTACACTTTTCACAGCAGTGGCACAGTCTCTTCACCATCTCTCACAGCCCTTCACCCTCTCTCTACCACCATCTTTCGCACCGTGGAAAGAGTACTCTTACATTGGTCTCACAGCAGCTGATGATTTGTAAGACCCTGTGTCCACAGTAAAGGCAGCTGGAGCTCATTCCCCCATGGAGGCTAGGAAAGCCACTTGTCAAGGTCTGATACCATAGGTTTGAATTTTTTTCTTTAGTTCTTTCAACTTGAGAAATCCCAAGCATGTTCTTCCCTTTTTCTTTTCCTCCTCCGGGTCTTTGCACATTTGATGTAATACTTTGCTTTGTCTTTTCAAGCTGCCCTTTGTTTTCTGAATCCTTGGCACCAGTAGCCAGGAAATTAAAAGGCACATTGCCATGGGAAAGTCTGCTGTTAGGGACCTCTCCAAAGTACTGAAGAGCAGTGGTGTCTCCCTGGAGACTAAGGTGCGTCTGATACAGGCCATGGTCTTTGCAATCACTTGTTATGCATCAGAGAGTTGTTGGACAATGACCAAGGAGGATAGAAGGAGAATTGATGCCTTTGAGCTGTGGTGCTGGAGAAGAGTATTGAGAATACCATGGACTGCTAGGAAAACAAACAGATTTGTCCTGGAAAGGGTTAAACTGGGTGGCTCCTTGGAAGCAAGGATTCTGAGGCTCCGTCTAACATACTTTGGACATGTTGTGAGGAGAGACCGGTCCTTGGAGAAGGACATCATGCTTGGGAGGGTGGAGGGACAGCGCAGGAGAGGAAGGCCCTCTATGAGGTGGATTGATTCACTGACTGGGATAATTGGGATGGGAGTGTCAGAGACGGTGCGATTGGCATAGGACAGAGCGGAGTTTAGGGCTGTTGTACATAGGGTCGCTATGAGTCGCAAGTGACTCGACGGCACATAACAACAACAACAACAACATGGTCAAATCTTTTATTTCATCATTTCTTCCTTTAACCTTAGTGTCTCTACATTCAAGAGTAAGTTTCTGCATCTGTTCTGACATTCATTGTAATCTTCTCTTTCTTTCCCATCTTTTAAATGAACCTTTGCTTTCTTCATGGATGATGTTTGAGATGCCATCCCACAGCTCATCTGATCTTTGGTCATTAGTGTTCAGTGCATCAAATCTACTTTTTAGATAGTTTTTAAATTAAGGTGGTATAGACTCAAGGTCATACTTTGGCTCTTGTGGGACCTTTTGAATTTCTGGCAGCTACAATTTAAACTTGTATTTGAGCAATTGATAATCTTTCCCAAAATAAGCCCTTGTCTTTATTCTGGTGATACTGACCATTTATACTGTCTCCTTCCACAATTAGAGTAAATTTCTGTGTATTCCATTAGAGGAGGCCTATGTATCTACTAGCTATTCATGTTCGGTTGTTTGGTTGTTTTTTCTAAAAGTATTTCCAATGAATAAATCAATGATTGTACAAAGAAGTCCTATGGTACAGTACCTGGCCTCGCTTCTGTCTCCAAAGTAATACTTTCCAACTACCAATCAATTCTTTTTTTTTCCCCAACTTTTGCATTCCAGTCACAAATTATTATTTATGCATTTTGTCTGGGTATTCACTCAATCACACATTGCAGGAGTTGGTTGAAATCTTCTATATCTTCATATTTAGCTTTAATGGTGCATATATTTGGATAATACTCATATTAACAGATCTTCCTTGTATGCATATAGATATGATCCCATCATGGACAGCATTGTATTTCAGGACAGACCTTGAAACGTCCTTGATGATGAATGCAACATCTTTCTTCTTCAATTTGTCATTCCCGACATAGTAGATGATATGATTGTCCGATTCGAATTGATAGGTACCAGTTCGGCACATTAACGTCTGGGATATCAATCTTTGTGCATTCTATTTCATTTTTTTTACAACTTCCCACTTTCCTATATTCATACTCTGTATGTAGGAATTTGTGTTGGGATTATTTTTTTCCCTTTTTTTATTATTAAATTTTATTAGTTTTAATGAACATTTACAGGGATTTTGAGTTTTCATTCCTTCATTGCTGCACCATTCTCTCTACCCTCCTCCCCAGTTTGTTCTTCTTCCCCGCCATCTGAATGTCTGTTTTAATTGGAATTATTAATAAGAGTTTGCAGCTGTCTCTCCTCCTTTTGAGTCAGGCCACGTCAGCAAAGGTGGGACACTCACTGGGTGAAAACTTTTCTCCGTCCTCGCCTTTAAGGTAGCCTCTACGTTAGGAAGCCGCTCTTCCCTGGTCATGCTTTGAGAGCTTCCCTCCCTAAGGGGCTCACCCCCAGGTACTGTCTCAGACAATGTGTCCTTACTCTTTGTGGCATCACTGAGGACCCATTATTCGACAGTTGTGAGGGATTCTTAAGGGGGATATTTTCTTTCTATTCTTGTGCAGAGGTGGCTGGCCTTGTCCTCTGTCTCAGTCTGCCTTACTCTGGAAGTGGCACTGAGAGCGGTTCACCACAGGTAACCTCGCTGGTATTTGAAATAATTGTGGCATAGTGTCCAGCCTCATAGTAACAAGCCAGCCACTGCAGTAAAACAAACCAAAAAAAAAGTCACCCCTGAATGAACCCCTAAACTCTTTTGAATCTGACCAACAGCACTAATCCTTTCACTCCCGTCTGAAGAAATGACTGTGTGTGTCTGCTAACCCATTTCCCCAGGAAATCTTCTTTACCTTCCACTGTCATCTGATGAGATTAACCCTGCTATGCCTGATGAGTCTTTAAGGATCAACGTTGCCTGGGACATCACCTACGGCAGATGTCTTCCAAGACGTTGATGAGTGTCCCTGGCACCTACCCACCTTCCATCTATTTTTACTTCTAGAACTATGAGTAGAGTCTCAGTGAGCCCCAGGAGGTGAGGTACAAGGTGTGGCCCTGGAGAATGGAGTACTCTACACTCCAAAAGAACTGCCTGGTTTTTCTGACATACACAGACAGAAACCTTGGTACTCTGTGTCGGAATGGCTAGTAAGGATGTGAGATATGGTGCAAGGAACGTCAGGTTGGCTAAGTCTGACTTCGTTGATATGGGCCCTCTCAGCATAGTTTCTACGTTCATTCTTTCAGTGTAAGTGGTTAGGAAAGGATCTCATGGTTTGTTTACTTGGTTTACCGAAACATGGACTGGGCTGTGACCTTCAGTAAACCAAGCTGAAATGGCTGGGCTGGCCTGGTACAAAAGAGAAGGCAGCAGCCAAAGACTTGGGGCATTGGCCTGTTAGTGTGGATCTCTCAGGTTGGAGTTACACACCGGAGCACGGAGTATGTATAAGATGCATTTTACCACAGCATTGTGGAACACATTTATGAAGAGTGCCCAGCATCCTTGAAGGGAGCTGTCATTTCATTTTATATAAGCCAGACTCAATAGTGGAAAATGCCCTAATTGAATTAAGACACCTAAGTACACTGGGGCTGGTTGGACCCCGAGGTGGTGCGAACTGAGTGGCTACTCTTAAATGACAATGACAAGGTGAGTTTGGCTACTGCAGTGGACAGCAGTGTCGAAGCAGTAATCGCAGCAGTGTGGATTTATGGAATTGGCCCCTTAGGGTCTCTCTAAGAGTGAAAAAAAATTTTTTTTAATCTACTAATTTAGCTAACAGATGCTGCCCTGGATGTGCTCACCAAGTTGTGCCAAGAAATCTGGAGAACAACCACTTGACCAACTGACTGGAAGAGATCTATATTTGTTCCCATCCCAAAGAAGGGTGACCCAATTGAGTATGGAAACTACAGAACAATATCATTGATTTCACATGCAAGCAAGATTCTACTGAAGATTATCCAAAAACGACTGGAACAGTACGTCAACAGAGAACTGCCAGAAGTCCAGGCTGGGTTTAGAAGGGGTCATGGCACTAGGGATATTGTAGCTGATGTTAGATGGATCGTAGCTGAAAGCTGAGAATACCAGAAGAATGTCTTATCTGTGTTTCATTGATTATGCAAAGGCATTTGACTGCGTGGATCATAACAAACTGTGGCTGACTCTGAGAAGAATGGGAATCACAGAACATTTAATCATGCTAATGCAAAACCTATACTTGGACCAAGAGGCAGTCGTCAGAACAGAGCAGGGCAACACTGCATGGTTCAAAATTGAAAAGGGTATATGCCAGTGATGTGTCCTATCTCCATATCTTTTCAACCTGTATGCAGAACAGATTATCCGAGAGGCTGGGCTCTATGAGGAGAAGCGTGGCATGAGGATTGATGGAAGATATATCAACAATCTGCGTTATGCAGATGACACAACCCTGCTTGCTGAAACTGAGGAGGACCTCATGCACTTACTGCAGAGGGTCAAGGACTGCAGCCTTCAATATGGACTGAGGTTCAATGTCAAGAAGACAAAGATTCTCACCACTGGACCAATTGGCAGCTTCAGGATGGATGACGAAGAGATTGAGATTGTTCACAGCTTCAGTTTGCTCGGCTCCATGGTCAACACTCTTGGCACCAGCAGCCAGGAAATCAAAAAACATATTGCGATGGAAAAGTCTGCTGTTAGGGACCTCTCTAAAGTGCTCAAGAGCAACGGTGTCTCTCTGGAGACTAAGGTGCTCCTGATACAGGCCAGGGTCTTTGCAATCACTTGTTATGCATCAGAGAGTTGGACAGTGACTAGGGAGGATAGAAGGAGAATTGATGCCTTTGAGCTGTGGTGCTGGCGAAGAGTACTGAATGTACCATGGACTGCTAGGAAAACAAACAGATTCATCCTGGAAAGGGTTAAACCAGGTGGCTCCTTGGAAGCAAGGATTCTGAGTCTCTGTCTAACATACTTTGGACAAGTCGTGAGGAGAGACCGGTCCTTGGAGAGGGACATCATGCTTGGGAGGGTGGAGGGACAGCGCAGGAGGGGAAGGCCCTCTGACTGGGATAATCGGGGTGGGTGTGTCAGAGACAGTGCGATTGGCACAGGACAGAGCGGAGTTTAGGGCTGTTGCAAGCAACTCGACGGCACATAACAACAACAACGAGAACCTAGCCCAACACTACTGTTGCCACCAAGTCAGACCGACTCATAGCTGACTCTCCGTTGAGTCTCCAAAGCTGTTGGTTGAATCAGGTCAACTTTAGATGGGGATTCAGAGAAGGTCTCTCTGAGAAAGAGCTTTTTGAACTGAAACTCAAAAATGTGAGGAGACACAAGCCCAGGAAGAGCTGAGGAACTGGTCAGACGTGGACCAGCCAGTGCAAAGGCACTGAGGTGAGACCAGGATCTGACATCCAAGGAAAAAAGGTGGAGGAGGCAAGGTCCGAGGCAGGCCCCATGCTTTGTGGAAGGGCTTTGATGGTACTGCACTTGCAGTTGCGGGTCACTGGAAGGTGTTAAGTAGAAAACCTGATAGACTTTGGTCAAGGGCAAATCACCAATGATAGAATGAGAAATGGAGACCGCCTGGGAGGGCACTGCCGTCACCCAGGCTCCGGAGGGTGGCAGTGTGGTTCAGTGGAGGGGGAGATGGAGCTAGATTCAAGGTGTAGAGATGAACAGTGCGGGGTGGAGTTAGAATCCACAGAGCCTTCCAGATGGTGGGTGTGGACGTGAGGGAGCGTGAGGGGGCCAGCTCTGCACTGCCAGTGAGGTTTCACCGTGACTGGACACTGGATCCAGTCCCTGCAGACAGCCAGATCTTCATGGTCGCTCTCCTGACACACTCAAAACTCTGCAGGCAGCTTCTAATCAGTCAGGAAAGAATGTGTCCATAAACACCGCTCAGCACAGGGGTCAGAGAGAGTGCCTCGCTTTTATTATTCCTCTCTCTCTTGGCAAAACCAATTTTCTCTTAGCGATTGAATTAGGAGGACGGAAAATTATGCCCCTTCACCAGTTGAATATCTCTAGCTACTTATTTTCCTGAATTTCATCCATCATAGCCCAATTATTATATTTTTTAAATTGTTAATAGGAACTACATCCACATGGTTTAAAAATTGAAAATGCGCAGCAAATTGCATAGCGTGAGGCTCCAGCCTCCTCCAAACTCGCCTTCCCACCCCCCAGCTTCTCTCCTTTCTGAGAATCTGTTAACTGGTTTCCTGAGGAGCCTTCCAGAAACGGACTCCTCATGCAGAAGTCTGTGTGTGCAGAGTCGGAAGCCTATGAAAGTCCCTGGAAAATACTAAGTTCCAAGTTTTCTGACACAGGCCCTGCATGGCCTGGGCCACTCTCCTCCCCTCCCTGTCCTTTTTGGTTCCTGACCCCCAAAGCAGGTCTGTTTGCAAAGTGGAGACCATGGCTGCACCTCATCCCAGACCTCCAGTTGTGTTGATATGAGGATGAATGAGAAAATATCTGTTTAGTGCTTGCAGCTCCTTGGAGAAATGTGCTATATAAATCCGAGGGATGCTGAACTGTGAACAGCATGTGTGGGTAGCTGGCTTTCCTTTGAAAACCCTAACTCTGTGTTCTAGAAGACTGCTTCAGTGTGTAGGTAGTGAGAACTGAATGGCAAGAAACATTGACTTTCTCCATCCTTTCTCCACCATTACTTTATATTTTTCTATTTTTTATGATGCCTTAGACTTGAAAAGGACAGATCAATCTCTGAGGATGTTCTCTAGCATGAAGAAATACACTTCTTTTTTTCCTTTTTTTGTTTCTCTCAGTTGGTGGCTCAGCCCAGCAATTAATCGCAGGGCCCCGGAGGCAGCTCCATTCAGGGAACAGACTGGGGTGGATAGGAGGTGGTTTTCAGTTATTACCTCATACATTTCTAGATCTTTGTTTTTTACACATTTGCAATCTTGAAAATCCAGAAAGAGGAAGAGAGGATGTGAGATGAGCTTCTTAGATGATGTTCTGAGCATAGACAAAGAAGGCACCCCCGCACTCCGTGTTAGTCCTGCCCTCCCAGTGTGACCGTCTCCCTTCCTCAGATACATACAGCAGCTGACGGCCAGGTCTCCATCTGGCGGAGTCACAGCCCGCAGAAATCATGCCCCAATCTGAGCCTCTCCGAACTATTGTTCTCTGTGGCCTCCAGTCTGGCGAGCAGGACACCAGATGCCCAAGCAGAAGACCTGGGTTCCCTCCTCACGCTCCTCCCATCTCTTCTCCCCCTCTTTTATCCGGTCACCAGAGTTGGAGGAGTCCTGTCCTCCTCTGGTCACTGCTGCTGACCCCAATTGACTGCCTAGATTCTCGTCCACATCATGTGTGCCCACAGCATCCAGGGATTCTTCAGTGAAGATTTGCCCTCCCTTCACTTACCAGGGCCAGGAATGCATAGAAGTTACCTTCACACCTTTCCCACGTATCAGCCACCACAGCTCCTCTTGGCAGAAGAACCCTTTTCATTTTCTCTGCTTCATTCTCCTGATGGTTGCCTACTGCTATAATTGTTGTGAAGTGCTATCAATTCCTACTCAGAACGAAACACTGCCCAGCCCTGCGCCGCCCTCTCAGCCCCTGCTGTGTGCGAGCACTGCTACAGCCTCTCATCGTCCTTTGAGGGTCTTCTTTCTCGCCGACCCTCTCCTTTACCAACCATGATCTCTTTCTCCAGAGATTGGTCTCGCTTAATGGCAAGTCCAAATGTGAGACAGAGGCTTACCCTCCTCATCTCCAGGAAGCACTCTGGGATACTTCCTTCAGGACAGACTTGTTCTTCTTGAAGCCCATGGTGTGGTCAATATTCTCCACCGGTCTTCCTATCCATCGCCCAGCTTTCATATGCGTATGGGTGGTGGTTGTGTGTGCATATGAGGCAATTGAAAATACCTGGCTTGGGTGAAGTGCACAGTATTCCTCAAAGGGATTGCTTTGGTTTTCAACATCCTGAGATGGCATTTTGCAGATCTGTTTAATGCAACGTATCTTTAATTTCTTGACCACACAGATAGTATGAATCCAAGTAAAAGGAAGTCTTTGACAACTTCAGTCTTTTCTCCATCTATCATGATGTTGCTTAATGTTCCATTCGTTTTCTTCAGGTTGAGATGTAATCCATACTGAAGGCTATAGTCTCTGATTTTCTTCAGAAGTGCTTCAGGGCGCCCTTGCATCCAGCAAGCAAAATTGTATCATTTGCATATCAAAGGTTGTTAATAAGTCTTCCTCCAATTCTGATTCTTCTCAAATTATTTGCTTGGTGTTCAGATGGAATAAATACAGTTCAAGAATTCAACCCTGACCTCCTAAGAATCAAATCCCTATGCACATCCAGAAACTTCTCTAACAGGGTAAAAAGGGAAGCCACAGACTAGGAAAAAGTGTTTGGTAATGACGTGTCAGATAAGGGGCTTATATCTAGAACTTATAAAATACTTGAGCACCACAACAAGATAAAGGTGAATAATCCAATTGAAAAATGGGC
>NW_006399876.1:4250962-4251946 GCF_000299155.1 Elephantulus edwardii
CGGTTGGCGCAGGATAGAGCAGGGTTTAGGGCTGTTGTGCATAGGGTCGCTATGAGTCGCAAACGACTCGACGGCACCTAACAACAAAAACAGTCAGCTGTGAGTTTTCCAGCACTACTTCCCTTTGCTGAAGCATCTGTGTTGATGTCTCCTCAATTCCTAAAGCCTTACTTTTAGCAGTGTCCTTGATACACCTTTGACTCTTCTGTGGTTGTCACTGGTTCTTAATCATGTAATACCTCCTGAAATGGTTGGAAAGTGGCCCATTATCTTTGGGACGGTGACTCTGTGTATTCCTTACATCTTCTTTTGATACTTCTTGGATTGTATAATATTCTGCTCATAGACTCCTTCAGTGTTACAGCTCAAGCTTGCTATTTCTCGTCCATGTTTGAGCTATAATTGTTCTTCCTTAATCCTTAACGTATCTGTATGAAACATTATTAACTGTGCTTAAAAGAGGTGTGTAAAAATGTGACGTCTGAGGGGCGCTCTGGTGGCCTAGTGGCAAGAAGCTGCACTGCAATTTTAGAGGCGTGCAGTTCAAATCCACCAGATGCCCTGCTGGAGAGAAGGAGGGACAATCTCCTCCTGTACCGGTCAGATCTGGTTTGACGGTACACCCACAAAAAGTAATAAAATAAAATGAAATTTTAAAAAAAAAGTGAAGTCTGTAAAGTCTTTCACAAGGACTTTCACAAATTCCAGTCTTGCATAGTGACTGGCATTCTGCTGCTTTACTAGTAAATGTGGTGGTTGTGTTACCAGTGGGCACTGACTCAAAACTGACCCTCTAGCAGTTTTTTCATAGGCGGTAAATCACATGAGAGGAGATTCCGCATCTTTGTCCTACAGAGCAGCTGGTGAATTTTTTGTTTGTTTCATACTCAATCTTTTTATTATTATTTTTATTAAATTTTATTAGTTTTAATGAACATTTACAGGGATTTTGGGTTTTCATTCCTTCATTGTTGCACTGTTTTC
>NW_006399876.1:4252396-4280634 GCF_000299155.1 Elephantulus edwardii
ACATGAGTCAAAAATGAACAAGCAATAATATTCCGAGTAGAGGTTCTAGTAGTGGCACAAATCAAGTTACAGAGGGAAGGTGGTTCTTACAATAAAAGACCTATAGACTAGCACTTTGTCTATTATAGTGTACAGGTTAGGAACCACAAGATGTAGAGGCTTGCAGCTGGCTGGTGAATTTAAACCACACACATTTGGGTTGACAGCATAACTCCTTACCACTAGGCCACCAGAGCTCCCTTACTCTTAACTAGTATTCTTAATCTCCTGTTACGTTTATTTAACTTTACAGACTGTCACTTCAGTCTTTATTATGTTTATATTGATATTTAAGTCTTGTAGGTTCTGTCTATAAACTGTTTTTGAAAGTCAAAAAGCAATGCAAACATTGCATTATTATGTTGACATCAATTTTGTTTATGGGAAAACAAAGGACTGGTTTGGATTTAAATCTCTCTGTTGGTACACTTCTGCTGACATACTTTTTTTTAAAAAGACTTTTCCTTAAAAAAAAAACACCAGAAAAACCAATAAAAAAGGCTTTTCCTGACGTAACTCAGTAAGTTCTTCATATTCCCTTACTCTTCATCACCTGTGCAAAGTAATATCAAAGTTTAGTTTAATATCGAATCATGATTTTTAATGTAAGTGTTGCCTTTTCTGGGTCTCTTTTCCTTCTTTGATTGGAGCGTAATCATGTCTTGTTTCAGCATATCACTAAAATAGCTTCCCACTTATTCTGTATTGTTGGCACCCATCCATTCCTGTTGGAGATATTGGACTGGTGTTCCAATCCGGACCCGTTGTTCCTCGGTGTTCAGCAATCACTCTGCAATTCCCCTTCATGAGATGCTGCGTGAGTGCAGCTGCTTCTCAGTTTCACCTTTGTTCTGCTGGAATGCAGCCTTGAAGAGGTTCCCTCAAGAAAGGTACCCAGAGTATAAATGTGTATGTCTGCAAAGTCTTTAGTATTTATATGTGCTCAGTGCTCTAAAGTCCCAGGTTCACATTAGACCTTTTCTCTGACCAGTTCTAAGTGATCAAGGAGAGAGAGAGAGAGAGAGAGAGAGAGAGAAAACACCCCCCCTTGAGTGTGGTAAGGAGGATGCAGCAGGGGAAAGGTAAGCACCAGATTGTGGAAACATTGCTTTATTTTTGTCTCCCATCTACTCACTGGTGAGAGGCTACGATGCTGGTTCTCCTTCCAGACTAAGTGACCCTTTGCTGTCCTCTGTGGAGTTTACAGGCGTGTTTATGCACGTGGAGTTTACACACACGGTCACCATGAGTCAAAATCAACATGATGAAAGCCAGCACTAACTACATACCTGTCTGTCCGCGATGTGCTGCAATGTTGTGGATTTCTTCTCTGTTCATTGTGTGCAGCCTCTTGGAGGCTCCTTCGGACTGAAGCAGCTTCGTTTTCAGTAGTTCCTTTTATTATTCCCATCATGATTCCTGCACCGCTGCTATCCTAGTTGAGGCTTTTGGTGCTTTCTGCCGGACTGTGTGAGTTCAACCCCATCTTGTGGTCTGCTGCGCTTTCTTCTTTGCTGTGTGTTCTGGAGAATACCCTGTCTGTCTAATCTGTGATCCTGCAATCACATCATAATTTTCTGGGAGCTTTTCCGTTCATGAATGAAATAAGCCTCTATGCTTGAGAGAAGTGGTTTGTGGGTGCATAGCACACAGGTCTCCACCCTCCACTGGCCTCCCTGCAGAGCTGTGATGATTATGTGAACCTTCAGGTCAGATTCCACGAAGGGAAACACCCAGACGTGTGTTCTTGGCCTGTTCCTCCCAAGAGCTCATGACAAAGAAAGACAGGCATAGATTATGCCCATCTGCATGACATAGATGTGCCCACCTACTCCACAGACCGAACGATGAGGGAGTGGTGAATACTGTATTTGGTTTGTGACGACCATGCACATGACCATGGAGGTGTGTCATGATGTGAGAGCAGGTCCCACAAGCTTTGAGACCACAGTTGGTGATGAAAGAGGAAGGGCTTCCTGGTCAGGCAGTGGGCAGGGCCAGGCAAAGTGCTCAGGCTCCGAGAAGAACCCTGTTCTCACCCAGCCTGGCCACTTCCAGTCTTGTGAGACAGGACCAGCTCTTTAAGAGGTTTACAAAGAAAATGGGCCTTGGTTCTTGGAGCAGAATTCCATGTGAGGCTAAGGAAGGGAGGGCAGCCAGGCCATGAGGGACAACGTGGGGTCCAGTGTTGAGTAGACTTCAGGAGTCATGATGTAATCTCTCATGGCCATTGAGAAGGTCAGCAAGAGTCGTGGAGCTGAGATACACTTCCGGGGTGGGGAGAGCTTCCTGATGGGTGCCCATGCGTGGGAGAGAACAAAAGGTCCCTATATAGGACACAGAAACTCCATGCCAGGACCTCGCAGACCTCTCCCTATCCATTGCTTTGTCTGTATCCTTTCTGATTATAAAACATCCATAATCTTAAGCATGGTGTACTCGTGTTGAGATTCTGTGAGTCACTCTGAGGAGTTCATGAACGCACAGGGACAATGAGAGCCAGCAGGAGCTGACATCTGCTTGTTTGGAAGTCCTTTTAAGTGACATCTGACCCAACTCTGAGTGACCAGGATGAGAGAAAGGGAGAGAATGTCACTTGAGTGAGTGGCTGGTAAGGAGGATGTGGAAGGGGAAGGTGGGCACTGGCTTTGGGACTAGACTGATGCTGGTCTTGACCAAAGTAGGATTTGCACCCTCAGCTCCTCCCTGCCTGTGTCATCTGAAAATCGACAGTGTGATCCTGCCTCTGACCCCAAGGACGGAGACCACCTGAGGGCTGGATGTGTGAGGAGTGGAGCCTGGTGCCGTTTGCCCGGGAGCTGCTGGCTCAAGGGACCAGGTGTGGTTCCTCCTTCTCGGTACACAACTGATCCCACATTCGGTTCACTCTGACCCCTCACAGCCACCGTACCAGATTGTGCGTGGTGTGAGTGCCTGACTTTGGGTTTGCACTGTCCTTGACCCCCAGGGTCCAGAGCAATGATGGGTGCTTGCAGGCAGAGCATTTGAAGGTGGGAGAGGTGGAGAGGACTCCTCCAGCTCACCTAGGGTCCCCACTCTGAGGTACAGGAGATGGGAGCTCCTGGTCTTCCAGGCTGGGAAGGGGCCCTGTATTGGAGTTACTGCCAGCAGAGGCCCCCCAGGACCACCCAGGGGCCTGGGCAGAGAGGCTGAGCTCCTGTGCAGCCAGGCAGGCAGCCCTGCCACCATCCCTGTGGCTCAGCTGGGGCCTGAGAGACGACTTCTCACCACCAGGGAGGCTCCTGGCTCAGAGCGTCTTCAACCACATTTAGTGCATCTCCCAGGTGGCAGGTGGGTGTGCGGGTGGGCGTGCGCGGGCGGCTGGGTGGGGACGCATGGCACAGCATCAGAGGCGGAGCCGGGAGGCCGGCATTTCAGATGCACCTCAGGCCTTCAGACCCAGCTGGAGCTCTTTGAGCCTTGGTGCCCGGTGGGAGGCACATCACTCCTCCCAGAGGAGCAGATGCCAACCAGATGGGCAGAGGCTGAACCCACGGGCACCTCATCCTTGGCCACCAGCACCTCCTGCAGCAAAGAGGGGGACTTGGCACTGGTTCTTGCTGAGGCTTTCATGGCCCACGGCCAAGGGCCATGTGTCCCTGTCCTCCCCCACCCCTGACCTGGCCTCCCCACCCTCTCTTGCCTCACGCTCCATCTGTAGCACTTAACCAGCTTTCACATGTAAGTACTCTCTCCCTGACCAGCCTTGAGACACCAGTGTGAACTGGCTGAGCACCAAGCTGGTAGAGGTGGTCAGAGACCCCCAACACCAGTACTTGGTCCCACCTCTCATTCCTCCAGCCTCCCTCCCCACGATGTGGGTCTGGGGTTCACTGGGGTGCACCTTTCACCCTGTCTTTACCTGTGCTTTTTGAAGTACGAGAGAATCAGCTTCCAGTCTGGAAGCTCCGCTGCTGACCTCTGGGCCTGCTTCTGACGCTAACCTGCTCTAAAGACTTGTGTCCCCAACTTCCAAATGAGCTCATCCCTCCGTGGTCTCTGTGGCTGTTGGTTCTGTGTCGTCTGCTGAAGACAGCTCTAACCCACATCTGTGGCCACCAGGGAGTAAGCAAGCTCTGAGGTCACCTGCAGCCTCTGAGGCAGGCCGGGCAGGGCCTGGCATTCCAAGGCGCAAGCTGGAATGAGAGAGGTGGTCACACAGCAGCCAAGGTGGTGAGGATTGCTCACGGTCACAGAGGGTCTTCTGGCTTGGACTGGGGCCGGCAGGGGTGCTGGGGGCCATTGCAGGAGAAGGAGAGAAGACCACTTCTGAAAGTGCACCCAGGGCGGTACCTGCATCACATAGCCCTCTGAAATGTTTACATCGGACGTTCATACCTCCAGCCAATGCCTGGCCCTCACGCTCTCCTCCAGGAAGCAGAAGAGTGTTTGGAATCTGACCTGACAACTCACAGAAGGAGGGGGACATGTTACCTGGCCCAGGGAGCATGGCTGTCTCTGCTCCCTCTTCCCCTAACCCATTTGTGTCTGCTTCAGAACAAGACTCGTTTTTCAGATTGATCAGCAGCTTGACAGTTTTTCCACGGGATTTGATGCAGGGCCTGCCAGATGTTCAGCTTTCAGAGAATTCAAGAGAAATGGGGCCGTGGACAGGAGGAGGCGAATGGATATACGGATGGATGCATGCATACATAGTGGGGGGATGGTCAGCTGAGCTGAGAGAGCAGATTAGTGTGTGGATGGATGGATGGATACTTGCTAGATGATAAATTGATAAATAAGTGACATACAGGTGACTCAATGGGTGAGTACATAGAAGTGGGAATAAATACGGGGGTGTATGAGTGGATGTATTGAAGGATACAGGACACATCCCTGATGCACTCCTTTCCTGGTTTTGAACCATGCAGTGCTTCCTTGCTCTGTTCTAATGACTGCCTCCTGGTCTGAGTATAGGTTTCACATGAGCATAATCAAGTGTTCTGGGATTCCCGTTCTCCTCAAGGTCAGCCACAATTTGTTGGAATCCACACAGTCAAATAACTTTACACAGTCAATGAAACACAGATAGACATTTCTCTGTGCTATCTGCTTTCTGGAAAGATCCATCTGACATTGGCAATAATGTCTCTAGTACCATGACCTCTTCTAAACCCAGCCTGTACTTCTGGCAGTTCTCTGTTGATGTACTTATTCCAGTTGTTTTTGGATAATCTTCAGCAGTATTTTGCTTGCATGTTATACTAGTGATTGTTCAATAATTTCCACACTCTGTCGAGTCACCTTTTTTTGAAATGGAAATAAATATGGATCTCTTCCAGTCAGGGGGCCAGATAGTTGTCCTCCAGATTTCTTGGCACAACCTGGGAGCATATCCAGGGCAGTGTTAGTTTGTTGAAATATATCAGTTGATATTCTATCAACTCCTAGGGCCTTCTTTCCACCCCCCAAGTCATTCAGAGCAGACTGCACTTCCTCCCTCATCACCATTGCCTCTTGATTATATGTTGTTTCATGAAATTCTTCTGTGTCAACCAATTCTTTTAGGTTCAGTGACTCTGTATACTCCTACCATCTTCTTTAAATGCTTCCTGGATCATTCAATATTGTGCCAATAACATATTGCAACTCATGGCTTGAATTTGTTCTTTAGTTTCTTTAGCTTAAGAAATATCAAGCAAGTTCAGCCCTTTTGATTTTCTGACTCCAACTCCTTGCACATTTCATTATAATACTTTTCAATCTATATGCAGAACAGATCATTCAGGAGGCTGGGATTTATGAGAAGAATTTGGCATCAGGATTGGAGCAAGACTCATCAACAACCTTGTTTACTGAAACTGAGGAGGACTTGAAGTGCTTGCTGCAGAAGGTGAAGGACTGTAGTCTTCAGTATGGATTGAAGCTCAACATCAAGAAGACCAAGATTCTCACCACTGGGCCAATTGGCAGCGCCATGATGGATGGAGAAGAGATTGAGGTTGTTAATAATTACAGCTTGCTTGACTCCACAATTAATACTCTTGGCACCAGCAGTCAGGTAATCAAAAGACTAATTGCACTGGGAAAATCTGCTGTCAAGGACCGCTCCAGAGTACTGGAAAGCAATGATGTCAGTCTAGAGACTAAGTTGTACCTGCTCCAGGCCATGGCCTTCACAATTACTTGTTGTGCATCAGAGAGCTGGACAGTGACTAAGGATGACAGAAGAATCAATGCCTTTGAGTCATGGTGCTGGAGAAGAGTCTCGAACATACCACAGACCACCAAGAAAACAAATAGGTCTGTCTTGAAGTGAGTGAAACCAAGTTTTTCCTTGGAGGCTAGGATTTTGACCCTCCATCTCACATAGTTTGGGTCTGAGGCCAGGAGGGACCAGTCCTTGGAAAAGGATATCAGGTTGGATGGACAGCATAGGAAAGGAATACCCTGAATGAGATAGATTGATACAGTAACTGGGGCAATGGAGGGTAGGTATGTTGGAGTCAGTGAGACTGGCTCAGAATAGGGCAGGCTTCAGAGCTGTTGTACACAGGGCCCCTATGAGTTGCAAGTGACTCAATGGCACATAACAGCAACAACAGCATAAGTGAGTGTATGGTAAGCTTGTGGGTAAATAAATGGGTAGATGGATGAGTGAGTAAGTGAGTAATTGGATGGATGAATGATGACATGGGTGGATGGATGGATGGATAGATGGATAAATGGATGGATGGGTAGATGGGTGGGTTGGTGGGTAAACAGAGAGGTGATTGGATGGATGTATGAATAAGGAGATGGTGGACAGTTGGATAGGTGGATAGAGAGATGTGGACGGATGGATGGATGGATGGATGGATGGATGGATGGATGGATGGATGGATAAAAAGAAATACAGAGATATGAGTGAAATTATGGGTAGATGGGTAGATGGATGGTTGGATAGATAGATAGATAGATACATGGATAGAGGATGGATGGATGGATGGATGGATGGATGGATGGATGGATGGATGGATGGAAGGAAAACCAGAACCTTAGAACTACCCTCTCCAGGCTTTCTTTGTCCCCTGTGTTCTAGAACAGAATGAAATGTTCCATCTTATCTTGGTCTCAGAAGGACCACAAGACAGCACTGGTATAAATGCAACCCATATGGTCTTTGGAAGACACAGTTAGAGAGATTGTATCTCCTTCCCTCCAAGGAGTGCAGTCAGACAGATCAGCTCTCCAGGACTCAAAGTCCCGGGATGCTCAGCCCAGGCTGCTCAGGCTCCTGGGCCACTGCTGGCCCCTGCCCCTCAGGTCCGTCCTGATGGAAACCTACCTCCTCTGAAGGCCTGGCCTGTCAGATGGCTTCACGGTGGCCCTGAGCCCCTGACCTGGCTTTAACCCATGGAGCCTCTCCTGTTTGCAGATGAGCAGAGACTGTGGAGAGAGCTGAGGGAGGAGCTGAGTACGGGTCTCAGAGCATTCCATGCAGACTCCCAACCTGGCAGGGGTTAGGAGAGAGGAGACCAGCACTTGGGCAGGGCCCAGGCAGGAAGTGAGGCTCTCCTGCTCTGCTTGTGGACATGCCCATTTCCTGCTTACAAAGCTCATTTCTTGCCAAACCTCCAGAAGGCTGACCAGGGCTCCTAGCAGGGAAGGTGGGAATGAGGCTGGACCACGTCTAGCAGCCTGGAAGATGGTTTAGATTGAGGTTGGAGATCGGAGCCAGACACTGAGGGAGGGCCGAGGCTCTGGATAAGATCCTGTTCCCTCCCCATGTGTGCTGAAGTCCTGAGACCTGGATCTGTGACTGTGACTGTGATTGCTTGGAAATGGCCATTCGCAATTTTGTGACCACATGATGACAAAATAACAAAATAGGGGAACAGCCATTTCCAAGCAACAAAATAGTTGATAACTTCAGTCTTTTCTCCATCTAGCATGATGTCGCTTATTAATCCAGTAGTGAAGATTTTTGTCTTCTTGGTAGTAAGATGATACTGAAAACGTTACTGTTTTCTTCGGTAAGTGCTTCAAGTTATCTTTGCCTCCAAAAGTAAGTGTGTGTGTGTCATCTATGTAACGCAGGTTGTTGATGAGTCTTCCTCCTATCCTGTTGCCACATTCTTCGTCATAGAATCTACCTTCTCAAATAACTTTCTCAGAATACAGACTGAGTGAGTATGGAGGAAGGATACAACCCTGAAACATGTCTTTCCAGATTGAGTGTCCCCTTGCTCTGTTGGAACTGCTGCTTCTTGGTCTACATACAGGTTTCGCATGAACACATCTAGTGTTCAGGAAATCCCGTGCTTCTCAGTGTTCTCCGTCCTTGATTATAATCCACGTGATCGGATGTGAAACACCAGCAAACATTTTTGCGGCATTTCTTGCTCTCTTATGTGTCCTTTTGGGGGTTCAGAGATGAAGTTACACAATGGAGAGAAAGGTTTGTGAAGACGGTGGTGGAGATGATGCCACCACAAGCCAGGGAATGTCAGCAGCCACCCAGAACTGAAGAGGCAAGGACGAGTCTCCCCTAGGGCCGCCCGACAGAGTCAGCTTTGCAAACAGCTTGACTTTGTCCTGGGGGTGCTGATTTTGGATACTGAGTTCTGATCTGACGAAGAGATGACGTTTCTGTCGTTCGGGACCAGTATGTCGTTCAGGAAGGTGTGTGATGGTAGCTATACCTGTAATGAGATGGATTGATACAGTGGCTGCAGCCATGGGCTTGATTGATGGGCAGAAGTGATGAGGCTGGAGCGGGGTCAGGCAAGCTTTCAATCTGTCGTAGGTGGAGCCACAGAGTCAGAATTGACCTTGTGGCATCTAACAACAACAACATAGTTGTCTGGCAGCTGTGCCTTCCCCTGTGGACAAAGCCACTTGGCTGGTTTATGGTCAGAAGGAACTCAGGGTGCCCAGTGTGTAGCACCAGAGTGGAGGGAAGGCTCTGCTATGGACCCAGCCTTCCCCTAGCCATGTCTTTCCTCTCTTCTTCAAATCACGTGACGATCATCAGCTGTTGCCTTCGCCCTGAGCCAGTGTGGAAGTTCTGATGGATTCGGCACATTTAACAGGATTTCGAGGTGCTTTCTGTTACTGAAGCTGAGAACCTTAGCTATCTCAGGAAGATGGAATTTCTCAGGGGTCCATCTCCATGCTTCCTTTCCCTGAGAGAGCAGGGTAATAGGTTGGATCTAGGTCGGACAGCCTCCTAACCCAGAAGGAAGGAACAGTGGCTGTCGGCTCCCAAAGGTGGGAGTGAGACGTGGATGTCTCAGCTCCTGTGAACAAATGAGGTGGTATCTCTCCCAGGAAGAAGCCGTGGGCACCGTAGGTGAGAACCCCGGTATCCATCTTCCTAGGCTGTTGCCCTGGAGCTCTGGTGTGCAGTGTGTGATGTGTTTCACTGTGAACCCTGAGGTCAGGAGTTCGAATCCATTCGCTGCTCCTCAGGAGAAAGCTGGACAGTCTCCTCCCATGATAACCCACAGCCCGGGAAGTCTGATGAAGGGCCTGCGTGAAGCGGAATTGGCCATGGATTTGGCTTTGATTTGTTTTGTTGCTAAGGCAGCGTTGCCCAAAACAACAGCCAGAAGCTCCAGTTCCCAGGAGCTGAGCCCATTCCCACCCACAGCAGCCCCGTGGGCAGAGTGGCACTGCCCGTCGGTTTTCCAGAGCTGTGAATCTCTGCAAGGAAACGACCCCATCAGCTTCATGGGGAGCAGCTGGTGGGTTCCAACGGCCGACTTGTTATTAACAACCAAATGCCTTAACCACAGCACCACCAGTGTGCCTCAGTACCACCCAGTGGGTCCACTTTCCTGGCCTGGCCAGGAGGACTTGGAGAGGGCGATCGCTGTCAGCCTTCCTGGGGCTCCTCCACCCGGGCCTGAATCTCATCTTTATGGGGTTGGGTATCTTGGCCTTGTGAGGTGAGACCTGCTCTCGGCTCCCTGGTGCCTGGCTGCCGTGCGGTGGCCCTGTGCTTCCCGAGCTCTGCCGCCTGGTCTCCACGGCCATGACCCTGCAACACTGAGCCTTTTGTGCAGAAAGTGTTTAAGTGCTGGTTGCCATGGTCCAGCTTTGCTGAGAAAGGGAGCCCCAGGGATAAGAGCTGAAAATTATCCAAGCTTTGAAGGGGACAGTATCCTGGGGTCCTGGTGGCTCCCCACAGAGATGCAAAAATGATCTGAGTGGCCGATGTGCTGTCATGCAGATGTGCGTCTGTGGGGGCCACCAGGACCACGGAGAGTGGGGGCCTTGTCAGTGTGGCAGGCCTGTAGGCCTGGGAGGGGCCAGGCTGTGTGATTTACGAGAGAATGCAGGAGTGTCTCTGTTGTGGGCACTTTAGTGTTTCTTGGCTGGTCCCCATGCCAACGGGCCCTCCATCCGGCAGGCGGCTCGGGCGGGGCAGGGCTGGGTAGTGAGTCATTCCTGCCGTCATGGAGGTTTGTTCTTCTCCAGCCCGCCTCCTGAGCCAGCACCCCACACTCATCCTCTCACGGGGGAGGCCAGGAGGAGAGGGAAGGGTGTGGCGAGCTGAATCCTACCCACCCCCGCCCCGAAGACGCCCAAGTTCCAGCCTCAGCTCCCAAGCGACACAGCTCAGCAAAGGGGACGAGGACTGCTTTCAGGATGAAGATGCTACAGGAGGCCTGGTGATGGGCGGGAGGTGAACTATCTGAGGCCCTAAATGTAACACCGGGGTCCTGAGAAGAGGAGGTAGAGGGAAGCTTGGCTGCAGAGGAGGGAGCAGGAGCTGTGGGCACAGAAACAGGAAAAGACCCCACGCCAAGGAGAGCAGGCAGCCACCTTGAGCTAGAGAAGCCAGTGGACTCACTGTCCCCACAGTTTCTGGCGGGAGCTGGCCCTGTAGTGCCCAGGACTCTGAGCTGACATCTGACCTCTAGAATTGTGACAGTGTGCTGTGTCCGGGTCCATGTGTGTGCTGACCCGTCCCAGCAGCCACAGGAGATACTCACAGTGCCTGGAAGCCGTCCGTGCACTAAGCTAACCCTCCGAGAACAGCCTGGTTAGCTGAGAGTGGGTCCCTGGTAGTGAACTCATTCAGCTCCTAACAGAAAGGCTGGAGGTTCAGTTCCACCCAGCAGTGCTTAGGGTGGCCCGGTGATCACATCCTGGAAAGCACACATTTCCAACCCTGTGGACCACGGTTCTACGGTGATGTATGTGGGACGTCGTGTGTCATCGTCTACTCAGAGGGTGCTGGTCAGCTGGGAGTGTACTACTCCCCGGGACAGGAAGCAGCAGGTCCACTCTCCAGATGAGGCTATGCCACGTCGAGTAACTTGCCCATGGCTGGACATTAAGCAAGAGAAGGATGTGGGGCTCTGGCCTTTTGCCTCCTTGCCAAGCTTTGTCCTCCAGGACACAGAACTCGGGCAGCAAAGGCCCCAAGGCTTGGGCGCTGACAGGGGTCATTGAGGCCACAGAGGCTGAGAACCACGGGGAGATGTCTACTTCAGGAGCGTGGCCTGGGGAGGGGACAGGCACTGCCCTGCCTGCTGGAGGCTCCAGCTCAGTGGCCGAAGGCCCAGCGGAGGTCAGCGTGGAGGAACTGACAGGGCAGATGGGCAGCAGGTCAGGCAGGGTGGTAGGTCGTGGTGTCTCACCAGGAGCTGTACCTGTGATGGTGAAGCTCGCACATGGACTCTTCCTTACTCGCCTCCTCACCTGCCCCTTTGGGAGGGGGGTGTCCAGTCCTGGCCCCTCCTCCTCGGCACCGGTGAAGGCGCAGCAGCCAGTGTCATCCAGGGGTGATACTGCCCCACACTGCCTGGCACCGAGCACTGCCTCAGCAGCTCCATCTGAAGGACAGTGTGGGGTGGTCTCTTCTGCCCCTGTGACAAGGACAGGCCTGGCTCTCAAGAGGGGGACAGGGCCCTGCAGCTGCCCGAGTCGTGGGACCCCTGCTCTGTCCATGGCATCTGGGTCACCTTGAGTATGTCCTTGGGCTTCCTGGGCCACAGCTCTCTCCTAGGGTGAGGGTGAGCACAGTGTCTCCCCAGGTGAATGGCGAGTGGGGGCCGTCTTGCCGCCGCTGCCATTGATGATTCTTCGTTCCATGTGCATGAGAAGCCTGGGTGTTTACCTGCTGTGGGCCTGTCATCCTGTTCTCAGAGGCAGGAGGGAGAAGGAGAAGAAACAGGAGGATGAAACGGGGCGGTGGGGGGCACGAGGCGGAGGGAGGATGCGGAGTGCAGACGCCCCTGAAGTCCCCTCAGATGGAGGCCCGGGTGCTGAGACTCCCTGACCAGTGAGTGAGCGTCTGGGGGGCTGGCCATGGGAAGGGGCATGCATGCAAATGGGACAGTCAGGCCAGGTGTCTTTTGGGGCCAGTTGTCAGGAGGACCCGTCCTTGGTGGAGCGGAGGTCAGAAAGGCAGAAGAAGACCCTCTGGGAGATGGGCTGGCATGGTGACTGCAGCAGTGGACGTGACAATGGTGGGGACAGAGGACGGCCCAGGACCAGGCAGTGTTCTGCCTTGTCACACGTGGGGTTGTTGTGTCAGAGCTGACTCCCAGCACCTAACAGCAGCGCAGCCCATCCTGTGGGCAGCGTGGCATGGGACACAAGCAGCCTGCAGTCAGGAGAGGGCCCATGTGGGGCAGACTCGGAATAAGCCCCCGTCATCAGGTCTCAGCAGATCTGGGCTGCTGAGAAGGTGGGGACAGTCAGAGGACCAGCCAGCACATAGCAGGACCTGGCTTTAGAAGGAAATGAGGGTTCAAATCCACCAGATGCTCTGCTGGAGAAGGAGGGGGCAACCTCCTCCTGTACCAGTCAGATCTGATTTGACAGTACACGTAAAAATAATACAATAAAAATTTAAAAAAAAAGAAGGAAATGAGGAGAAAAACGAGGAGGGATCGAGAGATTTTAAGAGAGAGAACATTAAAAGAAGAATGTTTATGGCCTGGCCAGTGGAGTTGGCTGGGTCTAGGGCAGCTCTGTTCAGACACTGAGGAAAATGGCAGCCGTGGGGAAATACTGAGTAAGAGTTGAAGGACAAAAGGCTGGAGACAGCTGTGCCTGCAGGAGACAGCCTTTGCCAAAGAGTGGGAGGTTCCAACCCAGAGGGCAACGAGGGGAGCCAGGACAAGAGCAGGGCCAGGCCGGGTTCTCCATCACCCGTTAGGGTCCCTCCTGTCAGGGCCAGCTCAGCGGCACCTCACGGCCACGGTGCGTTGGGCCGAGGCACTGTACTCTGACAGAATGCATGCCTTCCGTGTGAGGGTCCTGGACAGGGCCTCTTACAGGTGGGGAAATGGAGACAGGGAGAGCTGGAGTGTGATCCCAGAGCACCCATGGGTCAGCGACTGGAGCCAGCACCCTCAGGACCACGTGACAGGCACACTCACGGTCTCATATGGTCACCTGAAAACTCCAGTTGAAATCTCCCCAGTACCCGGCATGCTCTTGGAGGGTGTGTCGTTGTTGTTGGTATTGTCGTTAGGGGCTGTTGAGGGGAGCGTGACTCAGAGACCCTGTGAACAATAGATCTGAACCCTGTCGTGTGCTGTGCCGTCCTGACTGTCTCTGACATGCTTGAGCCTGTTGCTTCAGTGACTATATCAGTCCATCTCGTTGAAGGTCTTCTCTTTTGATGACCCTCTACCTTTTTTTTTATAAATTTTATTTTATTATTTTTTGTGCATGTACCATCAAATCAGATCTGACTGGAACAGGAGGAAATTGTCCCTCCTTCTCCGGCAGAGCATCTGGTGGATTCATACCGTGTACCTTTGGGATTGCAGTACAGCTTCTTTCCACGAGGCCACCAGAGCTCCCCTACCCTCTACCTTTCTAAGCATGAGTTCCCTTTCTAAGGAATAATCTGTCCTAGCAACGTGCCCAAAATATATGACACAAAGTTTCACCATCTTTGCCTCCAAAGAGCACTCTGGCTGCACTTTCCCCAAGACCTATCTGGTTTGGGGTATTTTGTTCTTTGTTTTGTAATCCACGACATATTCAGTGCTCATCTCCAACACCACAGCTGAAAGGCATCAATTCTTCTATCATCCTTATTCATTGTCCAACTCTTAGATGCATAGCTAGTGATTGAAAAGACCATGGCCTGGATCGGTTTTTAAGCTGACATTATTGCTCCTCAGAAATTTGGAGAGGTCCTTGACAACAGGCTTGTCCAATGCAATATAATCTCTTGATCTCCTGACTGCTAGCACCAAGGGTCTTGTTTTGGTGGTGGATCCAAGTAAGAGGAAGTCATTGACAATCTCAATCTGTCCTCCATCTCTCAAGATGTTGCCTATTGGTCCAGTGGTGAGAATCTTTGTCGTCTTGATATAGACTGACATGCAGTCAATATTGAAGGCTTTAGTCCTTGATCCTCTGCAGCAAGCATTTCAGGTCCACCTCACTTTGAGCCCTCGAGGTTGTGTCCTCTGCATAAGGCAGGTTATTGACTGACGCGTCTTCTGCCGGTCCTGATGCCACATTCTTCATAGAGTTCAGCTTCTGAATGGAATGTAAGAGAGTGATAATGACTTTGGCTGTTGTTGGGTGCCATCAAGTTGATTCTGACTCACGTTGACCTCACAGGATTTTTCAAGCTGTGATGAAAGCAGATCACTCGATCTCTTCTCCCTGCAAACACCAGTGGGTTCAAACCACCACCCTTTCCATCAGCAGTCAAGCACTTCACCACTGTGCCACCATGGCACCTTCTTACAGTGAAGCTTGTGAGAGCGGTGAGACGGCCGTGGGCTTTCCTGGGCCTGACGGCGTTCCAGTTCTGACACGGGCCGCTCTGACCACTTCTCTGCCGCATCAGTGGAAGACCTTTGGTTTTCCTTCTCTGACAAGTTTCTGCCTTAATGCTGGTTCGGCTTCCACAGGTTTTACTGTCTCACTAATTACACCAGAATCCAGTGCGACCTCATACCCTATACAGGGAGCTTAGGAATTCTGACCCAAAGACCACTCCTCTCTGATGGTTCAAATCCACCAGCTGCTCTGGAAGAGTGAACATAGTGACCAGATTCCAGTCTGCCTTGCCATTTACAGCCTCTAAAACCTGCCTGAGGGTTGATGATGGAGGGTCTGACTGCAGTTATTTTTTCGTTTTTCACCCCTGCATAAAAACCCAGACACAACAAGGGGTGTGTTTCTTTGTTGTTCAGAAAGGTACACAATCTTTCTAGGGCATTTTGCACATGACCCTGTTTGTAAAATCCATCTTCCTTGGGTTTTTGTCCCTGGAAGGAACTCTAATGGTTCCTGGAAGGAACTGAAGGTGGGCAGTTTGAATCCTCCCGGTGCTCCACAGGACACAGGTGGACTGTCTCCTCTCATTAAGATTCACAGCCTCAGAAACCCGTAAGGGGGACTGGCCCCCGTCGACAGTGGGTTTGGGTTTGAGTTTTGCGTTCTGAAATTCAGGTTGTCACAAGCCAGGCTCTGATGAGGCTTCCCTTAGCTTTTACTGCATGTGGGAAGCCGTGGTGGTTCAGGGTCCAGTCCCCTCCTCCCACGTGGGGACTTAGCTGTGGTCCCTGACTGACACTCCTGCTCAGAATTGCCCTGTGTCAGAGGAGGCTTACGTGCCGCTGTGTGACCAAACAGCTATCCAAGAGGAAGAAGGACTTGGCTACCAACATCCGAAAAGCAGCGAGTGGAACCCCCAAATCACAAGGATCCCATTGGCACCGACTGTGGGGACAGAGTGGGGCCAGGCCTCCTCTCCTTCCCTGTGTGAGGGGTCCCCTCGACGGCAGCACGCAGTAACAGCCTGTGAGGTATTTTGAGACACTGACATTCTTGTATATGTCAACTTGAATGTCTTCAGAACAGCAGTCTGCAGGCTTCCACACACAGGCCAAGTCCGGCCCCTGTCTGTTTTTATAAATAAAGTTTTATTGGTGTGCAGGCACACCCGTTCTTTTGCACACCATCTGTGGCTGCTTTTGCACTATTTTCTGCAGGATTGGGTAGTTGCAACAGAAGCCACATGGTCTTCAGACCCTAAAAGCTGTTCTCCAGGGAGAACCTTCTCAGGGAGTGGTAGCCCGCCTCGGCGGATCTGCCACGTCTGTAAGGGGCTTCACTGCTGCCTCACAGGTGAGGCCCCTCTGGCGGTTCTGATTTCCCAGCAGCTCCTTGGGAGAAAGGCGAGCAGTCCCCTCTGTGTCCCTCCCGGCCCTGGAAAACCCTCTGGGGGTCAGCAGTGAGTCAATCCCTGAGTGGCAATAATGAGTCTGAGGTTTGTTGGTTTTCTTTTTTTAGTTCAAAGATCCTACTAAACTATGTCACATGCATTTCCATCTCCTTTTAATGACTTTTACAACTGCACCCTGTACACCTTAGCGGCCCAGGGGTAAAAAGCAAGTTGTGGGGACTCAGTCTCTCCTCCTGTGTGATTTACGGCCTCTGCAAACCCGCTGGAGGGTCAGCTGTGGGTCCGTGCTGGCTCGACAGCACGTAACAGCAACTTCAGACCTAAGGGCTCTGGTGGCCTCGTGGTAAGGAATTGTGCTGTCATCCCAAAGGCAAGTGATCCGAATCCATGAGCTGCTTCATGGGAGAACGATGGGCAGTCATCTCCATGCAGTGTACTGCCCCTGAGAACTCACTGGAGGGTCGGCGACGGACCAGTTCCGAAGCAACGGCATAGAGCAACACTCGACAATCAGAACACTTGGTGCCATAGCTGGTTCTCAGGTAGAAGGTTGGAGGTTCGGATCCAGCCCACTACAGAAGAAAAGCCTATCCGGCATTCCTGAAGAGTCAGCCACGAAGCCCCGTGGAGCCCAGGTCCACTCTGACACACTTGGGGTCACTGTGAGTTGGGGTGACTCACCACTATTTGTAAGTGGCAGGGGAAGGTTGGTGGTCATGTGGAGGTGGGAGCTGTGGGCCAGCCTTCCTCTGGGCTTGGGACCTGGCCTGGGAGTGATGGGGCCCTGCTGGCCAGGCAGGTTGACCAGTGCAGAAGGGCTGCTGAGCTGGGGGAGCCCTTCACCTCTCTGCCAGCCCCTTCCTCAGATGTCCCCCCAATGCCTGGAGCAGCTGATGACCTTGTGGCTGGTGTGAGCCCGTGGTTCCTAGGTGTGCAGGTGTCCGCTGGCCCTCAGCAGGCCCTGGGAACTGGCCTTGGAGGAAGCCCCGCTGCCTGGCCCACCTCAGCCGCTGAGCCTGGTCCTGTTGTGTGAGCGTCAAGGCCGACAGATGGGCAGGCATGGCCCATGGTTTAATTAACGAGGGAAGAACAGTCCCCACAGCCCCTTCCGGCACTTTCAGCAGGTGCCAGGCCGCCGTGCTGTTCCCAGACGCTGGGCTTATAAGAACATTCCGTTCAGAGTCGTGGGCCCAGGTTTCCGAGGTGGACTGCGGTGGCCGCCACTGCAGTCCCACAAGCCCTGGCCCCTGACCCTCCTCGAGGGAGCATGTCCACCAGGGGCAGGCCCAGACCCAGGACGGGAGGGAGGCATGCAGGCAGACCCCTCCCAGGCAGGGGCTAGAGGCCACCTGTGGTGTCGGATGTTGTTGTTAGTCCAGTTGATGTCAGCTTGTACAGCTATGTGGACAGTAGACCTGAGCCTTGCCTCAGGAGTGGGGGGCATGCAGGCAGACCCCTCCCAGGCAGGGGCTGGAGGCCACCTGTGGTGTCGGATGTTGTTGTTAGTGCTGTCCAGTTGACATCAGCTCGTACAGCTGTGTGGACAGCAGGTCTGAGCTTTGCTCTGTTCTTAGCGATCCTTTCAATCTGTCAGGCTGATACCTGTTGTACCATCACTGTGTCAGTCTGTCTTGTTGAGGGTCTTCCTCTCACTGACCCTCCACTTTTCCACCATGATGTCATTGTCCAAGCACTGGCCCCTCCTGACCACATGCCCACAGTCTGTGAGACCAAGTTCATCCTCACCTCTGATGGGCGCCCTGCTTGCACTTCCTGCAGACAGACCTGTGTGCTCTTTTGGTGGTCCGTGGAATATTCAGTTTTCTTCTCCAACATCATGGTTCAAAGGCATCTATTCTTTGGCCATACTTACTCATTGTCAAACTGCCAGGTTCATAGGAAGCAAGTGGAAACACCGTGGCTTGGACCAGGTGCACTTTAGTCCTTAAACGGGCATTCTTGCCTGTAGCGCTTTGGAAAGGTCTTGACAGCAGATTTCTCCAGTGCAACAAACATGCCTTTTAAGTTCCTGACTGCTGCCACTGCGTGTGTTTACTGTGTTGGCGTAAGATAAAGGAAAATAAGGATAGATTAGGGGATAGTGCAGAGAAGTGTGTCCACTGTCCTGGGCTCCAGAGCACAGCATCCCCCAGCGCTTGGGCCACACTCCGTGGCTGCAGCCTCTGGGTTCCTGAATGTCTCCCAGTCTATGAAGTTCGCTGTCCAGTTGCACCAGTGGCCTCCTGCTGGCCACAGGCTCTCATTGGCTGGTTTTCCGAAGTAGTCTTTCTCCTAGTCTGCCCTCGTCCAAAAGCTTAGCTGATGCCTGGCTCTCATGCCAGGTGGCATTTGCAATGCCAGTAGCATAGCTTCCAGTATCACCACAAGCAGCAGACCAGCATGGGGTGATGCCCTGGTGATGCAGGAGGGACCAGAAAAGGTGGAGGAGGGAGAGATGGGGCTAGAGAGAGGAGAAGCGGCAGGGAATAGGTGAGAAGGTTAGGAAAGGAGAGAGGAGGGAAACTGGCAGAGGACAGGAAATGACACACAGAGAGAAATGGAACAGCAAAAGAAATTGAGAAAACATAGACACAGCCAATGGGAAGAGAGTGGGGAGTATGGGAGGTGGGGCAAAGAGAACCAAGTGGGAGAGATGGGAAGTACAGGAGAGGCCAGAGAAGGAGGTGGCAAGTAGAGAGGTTTGCAAAGGACGGGGACATAGAGATGGAGAAAGTCAGAAAGAGGAGAAGGTTGCTAACCGCCCTCGTGCCAGATCGAGCAGAACCATGTGCAGTAGCAGGAAGCTCGCCGCTCCTGTCCACGTCCACAATCAGTGCCCATTCGTGCACTTCTAACCCATGTGGGCAGGTGCACACAGCTCTTTTAAAGGGTCTTTCCCTGCATTCTACATCTTTATTTATTATGTCTTAATATCATTGCCTCAGGAAAACCATGAAGCAATCAGCTTCTGCAAAGCTTTCCCACCTTGGGATCCGGGGGCCTGTTCTCCATCCTGTCCATCCACCAGGAGCTGGGCCCCACTCCCAGCAGTGGGCAAGGATCTGGTCACTACTGCTCACTTCAGGATTTCTTCTTATTTCTCTCATGTTGAATTAGTTGACCTGTGGGCTGTTTCCTTGGCTTGTTTAATTTCCGAGCAGTTGGGAACTTACTATAGTTTTGTTATTGATTTGTGGTCTGATTCTACAGTACTCTGAAAATCCATGTTGAATGATTTCAAGAAGATATTTCGGTTGTATGTCATGTTTTCAGCATGGATCCAGGTCTTGTGCCTGTCATTGCTAGGTGCTGTCAGATCCACTACAACTCAGTTACTCAGTGAACAGCCCGTGTGAATCCTGTCCTGAGACCATCTAAAGTGCTGTTTGGGATAAAATATTCACCTTCCATGTGGCAGACCCAGGTTCGGTTCCTGGCCTGTGCACCTCATGATTCATTGTATACATCCACCACCTGTCTGCTGCTGGAGGTTTGTGTTGCTGGGATCCTGAAAAGGTTTCAGCAGAGCGTCTGAATAAGACGAGGAACAAAGGGCTGGAAATCAACTTCTGATGAGAACCCCCACAGATCACAATGGTCTGGTCAGTAGAGGGTCACAGGATGGCCCCGGTTTGGGTCATTTACTTTGTGTAAGGGGTCACCAGGATTCAGGGACCATCAGTGGCCCCACTGTGGTCCTCCAGGGCTGTGCTGATGTCCAGGATTTACAGACAGGGATTCTAACCCCCAGGCCAGGGTCACAGAACTGACCTGGTGATGCTGTGATCACCAGCAGGTGCTGTGCTTTGCCCCCTCCTGCCTGTCCTGGCTGTCCGTCAGGGATTCTCTGAAGGCGTTGAAGCTGCATCTTCGTCTTCTGCCACCCGCGGGAATTGGCAGTCAGCACCTTCTCACGGTGCTTGGGAAATGCTTCTGGGTGATTGATTGCCGAGTAATGAGACCATTTAATTTGAATCAAGTTCTTCGCTTGTTATTGTTTCTATTTGGAGAAACATCTATTGTTGATCCTGCTCTTGATAAGGAGGAAATGGCCTTCAGAGACAGCGGGAGGGGGGTGTGTATGGTCTCTCATTTCAGCTACAACTTTTAGAAATGTGTGTCCATGTAACAGGGATGGGCGGGCTCTGCAGAGCCGCTGGGTCACTACTGACCCCATGCATAGGGACGTGAATAGTGAAGGAATGACCTATGTCATCACCTCCAGGCCCTAGCCAGCGTCAGGTCTCTGGGAGCAGCCTTGTCCAACCTCAGGGGACCTGTGCACTTCTGGCTGATGTCTCTGGAAATGGGGACTTCCAGCAGAAGGGAGAGAGCTGGCTCTGTCCCGCTCTGATTAGCCATCAAGAAACAGGATGCTGGGGTACAGCCTGGAGAAGCCCACTCTCCGCCGGTGGCACGTGGCTCTGGGAACCCCTCCCGGGACAGGGTCTGCCCTGCCTGCCTCCCGTCCGCCGGCCTCTGTCCCTCGCTGCAGCCATCCCTGACGCGTGTGGTGAGCTGGGCTGCCTGCCCATGTCCGCGGCCAAAGGGCTCTCACTGGCATCTGGGCCGCGGGGGACACCTGTTGGGCTCCCCCCGCTCCCCTCCCGAGGACGAGCTGCCGGCTCTCACTTAGCTTCATCCTCCCTGATTGGCAGAGCCTGGGCATTTCTAGGACAGACTGGCAGCCTGTCCCTGGAGGCTCCTCTTTCTAATAGTGTTCCTCTCCGGCTCCGGCAGGCCGACTCCGGTTACCCGGCACCACTCTCTGAGGCCTGGGCTGGAGGATGCATCTCCAGAGTGCCTGTCCTGCTGGAGGCCGGGAACCCCCACCTTTAGCTGCTGCTCTAGGAAGGGCTGTTTGAGGCAGGAAGCGCAGTCCTCACTGGGGCTCCCTGGGTGCCACTGCGCCTGCCACCTGCCTTGGAAATACCTGTGAGCCTCGTGTCCAGAGTTCCAGAGGCCCCAGGCTGTGTCAGACGTTATGCACACAGTTCCTGTCAACCAGCTGTCATTGGGTACCCTCAGAGCCATGGTGACCCCATGTTTGCATCAGAGCAGAGCTGTGCCGTCAGGTGTCCAGTGGCTGACTCTTCAGACAGATCACCAAGCCTTTCTTGTGCCTTGCCCTTGTCCCCAGCCAGGGACTCCTCACACATCCTCCTGAACTATCTTTCTCACCATACAAACACCCGGGCTGGACCTTTGCCTTTGATCCTGCTTGGCTTGCAGTGACTAACTCCCTTCATTCACAGGTGGCCTGTCAACCATCCCACTTCCCCAAAGACTCCTTTGGAGTCAGGCAATGTGACGTCCAAGTAGGACGTTTTTGGACACCAGCTGTAACGAGGACTGTTTGTGGATGTTGCATTAAGTACATGGTCATTTAGATGTGGCTCTCTGGATTGGGGAGTCGGTGAAGCGTTTTTTCCTGACCATGAAGGTGCTTGTGGGCTCCTGTCAAGCAGGAATTGTCTCGTGGTTCTTCCATGTCCACACAAGGGCCCACCCATGGGTGCAGAGGGTCAGGACTCAGATACCTCTTACTGGGTGACACGGTTACACCAGCTATCCCAGGACTTTTTTTTTTAAATGATAAACATAATTTAATAATTGGAACATGGAATGTACATGGGTTTTTGGGTTGTTGTTTTTTTTTCATTTTCATTCATTCATTGTTGCACGTTTTTCCTCCCTGTCCTCCTTCCCCAGTTCAGTTTTCTCTTTGGAAAAAATAGTTCTTTCATTGTTATACAGTCTGTGTCCCCTCCTCTCCCAGGACCACTTTAGTTTGTAACTCTTATTCTGGACTCTTGTCATGCCAGTAATACCTAATCATATGTCCCAATGATACAGTTCTCTCCGTCGTCCGTTTCAATGCAGTACACATTATTTATCCCCTCTTAGTTTTCCCCCAGCCACCATGTCAGTCCAGTTCTATAACAGTGGCATTATACAGTATTTGTCTTTTTGTGACTGAGATATTTCATTCAGCACAATATCCTCTATGGTTGCCCATTTTGTACATTTCATGAGTTCCTTGATTTTCAGTGCAGCATAGTATTCCATTGTGTGACTATACGACAGCTTCTCTATCCATTCATTAGTTGATGGGCACTTGAGCTGTTTCCATCTCTTTGCTATTTTGCTATTGTGAACAGTGCAGGAGTAAACATGGGTGTGCATATATCTGCTTGAGTGTCAGTTATGGTTTCTTTAGAGTATATTCCCAGTACTGGAATTGCTGGGTCAAATGGCATTTCTATTTCCAACTTTTTGAGAAAGCACCATACCACCTTCCATAGTGGCTGCACCATTTCACACACCCACCGACAGTAAATAAGGGATCTAGTCTCTCCACAGCCTCTCCAGCATTTGTTGCTTGCTGCTCTGTTAAATTTGCTATTGTTACTGGGGTGAGATGGTATCTCAGAGTTGGGAGTCTTGGTAAGCACCCGGTCTGGGCGTGGCTTCTCTCTACCACATGCCACGCCCCCGGCTCATCACTAGACTTGGTGTTAGAGCTATTGCTCTGGTTACTGTTAGGTGCTGTGGAGTCAGCCGAGGTTCATACCACCCTATTCCTATCCTTCCTTGCCCTCACTACCTCTGCCACATGTGAGCCCACTGTTGTCATCACTGTGTCAAAGCCCATCCATCTCCTTGAGAGTCTTTCTCTATTTCTTTGACCCTCCACCTTTCCCAAGCATGATGTCTTCTCCCAAGTACTGGCCAGCATGCTCAAAGTATAGGAGATGAAGTTTCACTGACTTTGCTTTAAGGAGCACCCTGATTTGACTTAGTTGAACATAGTCTTGTGTGTTCTTTTGACTTGTTTTGTTCTTTGTATATCCACTACTCTTCTCCAGTGTAGTTCGAAAGCATTGATTCTTCTGGAATCCCTCATTCAGTGTTTGACTTTCAGATGCATAGGAAGCAACTGAAAAAATACTTTTTTTTTTTGGTCAGGTGTACCTTAGTCTTTAGACTGACATCATTGCTCTTTGGCAGTTTTAAGAGGTCTTGAAAGCATATCAACATATCTTTTGATTCCTTCACTGCTGTTATTATGAGTGTTGATTGTGGATCCAAGTAAAATGCAATCAATAACAACTTCAGTCTTTTCCCCTCTCTATCATGATATTGCCTGTTGGCCCAGTGGTGAAGATAGTAGTTTTATTGATTGCTGTTTCCACTTACTAGATGTCATGAAGGTAACAATGAATGTGCTATTTCCATTCTGAAGGCTGGTCAGGGCATGTGGTTAGCAGGGAGTGAATCCAGAGCCACTGTGGAAGGGCAGCTGGGATGTGGCCATTGGAGTCTCCTCTAGAAGTCTCCTCAGGCCGTTTGGAGGGCTGTGTGCAGGGCACACCCCTAATTCCCACAGCCTTCACTTCTTGAGTGTATACAAGCAACGTCTTTCGATTTCAGCAGTGCCATGGGAGGAAACATGGTGAGAGAGAGAGAGAGAGAGAGAGAGAGAGAACCTCTCTGTGTGTGAAACTATAAACAGTAAAATGTACACCCTTCTAATAGTTTCTACCTGTGAAATTCATTGACATTAATTGGTTATATTCTTCAGGCTGTTCTGTCATCCTCAATATCCTTTTCCATACTCTTCCACCATCATCATCCTGAATTCTGTATCCCCTAAACTCCTTGCCTAGCCCTTCCTGTTGTCTTTATCAGTTTGATCCCACATATATAATTATTTAAAGGCATGAGGTGCCCAAAGCAGATATATTTGCTAGTTAACATGAAGTTGGTTTTGGTTTTTTGTTTGTTTGTTAGTTAAAAGATTTCAGGATATGGTTTTGGTTTAACAGTTATATGTGGTCAATAGTTTCAGGGACTTATTCAGACTGAATAGCTCCAGAAAGTCTGGATTCCATGAAGATTTGCAATTCTGCTTCACATTCATTCTCCCCTTTTGATTAGGATTTTCTATAGAATTTTTTTTGCCAAAGGACTGTAGTAATCTTTCATGGTCTTTCATGTGGCCCCCCTGGGTGCTTTGGCGTGGAGCTATTCTTCCAGCATTGTAGTGGCCAGTGGCACACTGGTGGGCTTGCTGGCGCCTTCAGGGAAGAGTCACCTCAGACGCTTGCGCAACCCGCTGACTGATCTCTAGTCTTCCATTCTCCCTCTGCTCGATGACCTCCTACGTAGAGGTGCTGTTGTTTTTAGCTGCCATCACTTCGAGCCCTGGACTCAGTGTGGCCAGTGCACAGTGCAGCAGGACATATCTCAGATGTGTCAGCATCGTGGTCAATTGCAGGGCAATGTGGCTCATGGGGGGTTCATGAGCTGATGTTCATACACAGGTCCCCAGCCCTTTTTCCCTCTTCCATTTGCGTCTGAGCACCCCACTGAAACTTTCTCAGCATCCTAGAAGCACACAACCCCCACGGACAGACAGGTGGTGTCTGTGTGCTAGGTGCATCCGTGGGACTCAAACTCAGTTCTCCCATGGGAGAACTCTACTGTGGAACCACCACGCCTGTAAGGAACCACCATGCCTGCCTCCTCTTGGCATCTCATGGCTTATACCCCATGTCTACATGAAACACAAAAAGATGCCATTGCTTTTCTTGAAATGCTTTGTTTGCGTCTGCTGCTGTTGTAAATACACAGGGAGCCCTGGTAGTACAGTGGTTTAAGTGTTCATCTGCTAACTGAAAGGTGAGCCCTTTGAACTCACCTGGTGATGCTGATATTGCGGTGGTGGAGAAAATGTTGAGAATCCCCTGGACTGCCAAAAGAACAAACAAGTCTGCTTTGATGGAGGTCTAACCAGAGTGCCCTTAGAGGCAAGGATTGTGACGCTCTGTCCCACGTACTTTGGTCGTTCTGTGGAAGGACCAGTCCTGGGAAAGACAGAGGATCAGAGAAAGACCCTCCACAGGACGGGTTAACACAGTGTTTGTACAATGGGTCCTAGCGCGTTGTTGATTGTGAGGATGGCACAAGGCAGGGAAGGGCTGAGATCAGGGTCGCTGTGCGTCACAGCCGACTTGATGGACTCTAACTTCCGCAGTCCTGTGGAAGAAGGAACGAGACGGTCTGCGTCTGTCAAGATTGCAGCCTTTGGACGTCCTGTGAGGCAGTGCACTCTGTCCTGCAGGGTTTCTATGAGTTGGAGTTGATTTGACAGAAATGGGTTTGGGTTTTCCTTTTATGCTGACTGTGCTGAGCCCCTGGTGGTACCGGTGCCGCATGTTCAGAAGCTGACGGAAGGAAACATGGTGACCGGAATCCATCCAGCCGCTTTATGGGAGAATGAGCTGGCCACTGGCTTCCCTGCATATCACAGCCTCGGGAGCCCTGTGCCGCAGCTCTGCCCCCTCTCTGCTAAAACGGACTTGGCAGCCTCTCAGAACAGTGGCGGCCAGGCTGTCATGACTTCCTCTGTAGCTGTTCAGTACTCAGCCCGCACAACTGCGCTTGGCAAGGTTGAGTGCCCACCACCTTCATCTTCAGCTCCTGCAACTGGAGCTACAGGGAGGTGACAAGGAGACTGAGGTCTTGAGAGCCTTTCCAGGTATAGGCCGTCTCTAGCTTGACCCAAATAGTCTACAATGAGCTGGATTTATGGTCATCCGTCCTTTTGTGTATCTTACCATCGTTGTGTGCCGTCACGTTGGAACTCATGCCCAGCTGACCCTCCAGCAGGTTTTTAGAAACTGTGACTCACACAGGAGGAGATTGCCCATCTTTCTTCCATGCAGCAGCTGGTGGATTCGAACCACCTGCCTTTGATTTGACAGTGCAACTTCTTACCCACTGCCTACGACATACAGTGTTGCAGCATGTCATTTGCTGGTGTCATCATTATCAGTTCACCTACAATGTTCTGTATACAGTGTTTGCATGCAGTGTTCCCACCACTCGGACAAAAATCGGATTTATAAGAATGCTGTTGATATTGCAGCTTTGTTCACAATAGTAGAGTTGGAAACACCCAAGTGCCCATCAACAAATGAATGGATAAAGAAGCTGTGGTATATTCACACAGTGAAATACTATGCTGCATTGATAACAAGGGACTCATGAAATATTATACAAAATAGGTGCCCCTGGAGTACATTATGCTGAATGAAATATCTCAGTCACAAAAGGACATATATTGCATAGGGCCATTATTGTAAAGTGGGTCTGAGATCAGAGTTGGGGGGAAACTAAGATGGGATAAATAATGTATACTGAATTGAAACAGATGAGGAAGAGAACTGTTTAGGAGGAATGTATGATTAGATAGTATAGTCATGACAGGAGTCCAGAATGAAAGCCCTGTAGTGGAGTGGACTGGGGCAGGAGGTTGTATAACAGTGAAATAATAATTTATTTATTTTTTTACTTTTCAAAAAGAAAAGTGAACTGGGGGGAGGGTTGGGCAGAGAGGAAAGTGTGCAACAATGAATGAATGGAAATCCAAAGTCTGTAAATGTTCATTAAAATAAATTTTTAAAAAGAATGCTGAGGGAGCTCTGGTGGCCTAGTGGCAAGAAGCTGCACTGCAATCCCAGAGGTGCATAGTTCGAATCCACCAGATGCTCTGCTGGAGAAGGAGGGACAATCTCCTCCTGTACCAGTCAGATCCGATTTGATGGTACACACACACACACACACACACACACACACACACACACGAAACTAATTAAAAAAAGGTGTTTTTTTTAAAAAAAAGAATGCTGATGCTAATGAAAATAATCTGGAACAAGAGGTACATTGCACAGTGAACTGGGGGAGGGGAAGAAAATGTGCAACAGTGAATGAATAAGAAAAAAGAATACTGATGATAAAAGGCAATAATAATAATAATAAAACTCAGAAGAGGCATTTAGCATTGGAACTGGGTTATTGTGGAGTCACTGGACCGGAACCCCATCTTAAATTGGGGTCTACCAGTACACTGCAGTACCTCCCTGCCCCACTCAGGAAACACTTCCCAAGAGAGCTCAGCAGAACCCATTTTCTGTTCTGTCATCAGCACAGGTGGGGCCACACCTGTGTGCGTCCCGTAGGGAAAGTCGCTAACAGGATGTGAGTTTTGCTCCCACGGCGCTCACAGCCCATTTCATCCACATGGTGTGCTCGTGAGATGCTGGCAATGGGAAGGGGCCAAGAGATAATAGATGCTTGGCACCTTGGGGGCAGCTTGCGCCCAGCTCCCTCACCCCAGCACGTGGTGGGTGGATGGGGAGCATCACTTACCTGGCAGGTGGTCCTTGTAGCCAGTGTGTGAGGTGGACAGTCAGGCCAAGCTCCAGGCACCGGGACAGGGTAAAAGCCCTGGAGCTGTGAGGCCCAGAGGAATCGGCACGTGGAGGGTCTGGGGTGACAATAGGGTGAAGCTGTTTTGGAGGCTGTGTGGCTTTGAGTTCTGGATACTCCTGTGTCATGGACAGCAGGACCAAGACACAAGTCTGTGGCTGCTGTGGTGGCAGCCCCACGGCTGCGGAGCAGAACCGTGTTCCATGCGGTTGGCTTAGCTGTGTCTTAAGTGCTTTCTGAAGCAGTTTCCCGGGACCTTCCTTATTCTGCAGCGCTGCAGGGTTGGTTCAGAGCACCAAGTTCAGGTTAGACGTCTGACGATTCCAAGGACTTCTCACCAGCAAACAGATATGTTGCTGTTGCTGTGTACTCTACAATCAGAACTGACCCATAGTTGACCCTCTGGCAGGTTTTTAGAGGCAGTTAGTTAATCACCTAGGAGGAGATTGCCCCTCCTCCCAGAAGCAGCTGGAAGCCTTGAACCACACACCTTCAGGATTACAGCACGGCTTCTTGCCACTAGTCCACCAGGGCTCCCTGCAAACAGATGTTGTTGTTGTTGTTGTTGTTGTTGTATGCCGTCAAGTCGCTTGCGACTCATAGCGACCCTATGTACAACAGCCCTAAACCGTGCTCTATCCTGTGCCAATCGCACTGCCTCTGACACTCCCATCCCGATTATCCCAGTCACTGAATCAGTCCACCTCATAGAGGGTCTTCCCCTCCTGCGCTGTCCCTCCACCCTCCCAAGCATGATGTCCTGCTCCAAGGACCAGTCTCTCCTCACAACATGTCCAAA
>NW_006399876.1:4280894-4296198 GCF_000299155.1 Elephantulus edwardii
AAGACCATGGCCTGTATCAGGCGTAACTTAGTCTCCAGAGAGACACCATGGCTCTTCAGTACTTTGGAGAGGTCCCTAACAGCAGACTTTCCCATGGCAATGCACCTTTTAATTTCCTGGCTGCTGGTGCCAAAACTGTTGACTGTGGAGGCAAGCAAACAGGTATGTCTTGGAAAAAAATACAGCCAGAGTGCTTCTTGGAGGCAAAGATAGTTAAGCGCCATCTCTCATACTCTGGGCATGTTGTTAGGAGAGGCTGTTCCTCGGAGACGGACATCATGCTTGGAGAGATGGGAGGTCAGCGAAAGAGAGGAAGACCCTCGATGAGATAGATGGACACAGTGACTGCAGCAATGAGCTCAAGTGTGTAAAAATTTATGAGGATGGCGCAGGATAGGACGGGGTCCAGATCTGTTGTTTATAGAGTCGCTGTGTGTCATACTCAACTCGAGGGCATCTAATAACAAGAGCATCAGCAGGGGCTTTCAGATCTTGCAAACAAACCCCCACTGCTGTTAAGTAGTTTCTTACCCCAAGCAGCCCTCTATAGGACAGAGGAGAACTGGCCCACAGGACTTGTGAGGATGCACACTGTCCAGTCACTGTCCCACAGAGAGCCTCCTGGGTTCCACAGCCTTCTGAATAGCCGCTGAGGAGTGAGCCGCTGCGCTTGCAGGGCTCCTTCACCCCAGTAAGGCAGGCGCCAGTGGCCCCACTTTGGGGCAGGGTCAGTGAGACTCTGCGGAGCTAAGCCAGTGGCTGCCAGTACTGGGATCAGTCCTGCGTGTGTCTGTAGATGGAGTGAGATGAGGTGGAGATGGCTGGCAAGCCCCCTGCAGACCCTGAACAGAGAGGTAGCAGGATTGAAAACCTGCCATTCCTAGGACCAGCCCAGGGAGCTTGCCATGCACTCAGCAAACAGGATGGGGCTTCTGGGTTTGGAGTGGAGCATTGGGACAGTCACAGTGGGGTGGGAGTGGGTGGACCAGGGTTGCTGTCCAGAGGGGCAGGGACAGGCTCTGCACGCCTGGGTTGGGCAACCAGCAGCCTCACAGAGGAAGGGAGTTGGGAGTCAGCCAGTGGACAGTGAGTTCTTAAGCACCAGACTGTCTATCCTGACCCCCACCTCCCTGGTGAGGACTTGGGCTGAGCAGCTGGTGATTGGTGTGTGCTCAGGAACCCTTGGAACCCTTGGGTGATGCAGGCACATAGGCTCTTGGCTGCAAACTGAAAGGTTAAAGGTTCAAATCTACTCAGAGGCACTTTGGAAGATAGGCCTGACACTGGCCTTCTGAACCTGACCATTGAAAAGGGAAGCACAGCAGTGCCAGGCACATGAGGTGACCACACAGTAGGGTTGACTAGATGGCAACAACTTTGGCTGGAGGAGGAGTTTGGGGTCCCAAGAACAGTGCCAAGAGCTCAGGGCAGTGGCCTCCTTATCACACCCCTCCCCCAGGCACGTGTTGCTCCTGCTCTGATGCTCCGAAAGGTCAAGTGCCAGGGGCTTGGGCCCAGAGCAGTGACGTTCCTACCCCTCCCAGACCAGAGCCTCTCACACCCTCCCTGCTGCCCCTACAAGTCCCCATAGGGTCTCGCTTGGGGTCTCCTCATTAGACTCCAATAGACCCAAGGAACTGGCCGCTTGTTCTTACCGGGGAACTAAGGCTTAGAGACTGCACTCAGGCTCTGGCCTGGTGCCCATGGCGGATGGGGTCAGGGCCTTCTGGAGGCTGTGGCAGGAGGGCTCCGGGTTAGCCCTGAGGTCACTGTAGTGGGGGTATCCACCGCGTAGACTCTGAGCCTGGCTGGCTTCTCCCCTCCCCCATGCGCTGCAAGAGGCTCTGGGCGTGTTCAGGGTCTGTCCTGGACCTCCCACCTCAGGGCCATGTGCCCCTGTGTCCAGGCTGCTTTGCACTTTACCACTTCTCCCCGGGCTTATACTCTCACCATCATGGGGACCCCGAAGATTGCAGGCCCCAGCCAGCACCCTCCCCAGGTCATTCCAGAGCTGGGCCACGTTAGGCCTCGTTACTGTGGCCATGCCCCCCTCAGCGACCTAGGTGTCCGCAGGGCTCCCCACCAGCCCAGGCCATTTCCCCCCAGTCCCGTGGGGCCCTGAGGACTGTCCCTTAGTAACTCCGCACTCCCCAGTGCCTTTAGGCTGCAGCCCAGGGCTCCCACACCCCCTCCCCGCCCCCGCTGGGACCATGTGGTCCCTGCTGCTGGCTGGGCAGTTCTCTTGCCCTCACACCCTGTGTCTCGGGGACGATGACCAGAGGGCCGCACACCACAGCTGTAGCCGGGAGCTGGCTCCGGCCGCCGCAAAGTTGGAACATTTGCGTTTCTTTAAAAGAAAAACCACCTCTGGGCGGGAGCCCACCGAGCAGGCTCCGTCACCTGGGCGGGGGCGGCCTGCACGCCCCCCCCCTCCCCGCGCCCGCCCCCGCGGCTCAGCGCGCCCCACGGAGGTGCTCCGCCGGCTCTGGTGTCACCAGCAGACGGGTGCTGACGGATGGGCTCCGCGCGCCCCCCTGCACCCCGAGTCCGCTGCGGCAGTGGCTGCATGGGAGGCACGCGGGGCCCCCCAGGCCTGCCCCGACCCCGGGCCGGGGTCCTCCGTGCGGATGACGCGGCTGCGGCCGTCAGATGACTGTGGGGGCTCCAGCGCGCGCCACGTGCCATAGGACGGGAGAGAGGGGGGCGGTGGACGCACCAGCGGGCCCTGCGTCTCCGGGTGCCTTCCGCCTGCTCGTGCGGAGCGAGCGAGCGCGGTGGATGCTCCGAACCCCCGCCGAGGAAGGAGAAAAATGCTGCCTCATTTCTCTGCGGGCTGATGGCACTTGGCCACCCGGGGGGCTCACGGAAGAGCCGGGCCAGCAGGCCACTTACTTTCTGTCCTGCCGGCGTCCCCCCGGCCCCCGATGCCGTGAGCAGGGCTCAGCCACTCCTGGCCGCCGCCGCACCACGTAGGAGCCGCCCGCCTGCTCCGCGCGCCCCGCCGCGTCCCCGCTCGCCTATCCCGCCCGGGCCCGCGCTGCCCTCCTCCCGCCGCGAGCCGCCAGCCCCGCTCCATGCTGCTGGGCGCTGGCGAGCTGGGCGGACTAATTGGCTAGGATGATGAACGTCCCCGGCGGGGGGCCGGCCGCCGTGATGATGGTGGGTCACAATAATGGTCGCTGTCCCCGGAATTCTCCCCACAGTGACTGCATTATCGAGGAAAAGACCGTGGTGCTGCAGAAGAAAGACAATGAGGGCTTCGGATTCGTGCTCCGCGGGGCCAAAGGTAAGAGCGAGCCGCGGCGCCCGGCCTGGGCAACCACATGTGTGTGTGCAGGGCGCGCGTGGACGCGCTCGTGTGGAAGAGGTGCCCGGCCAGCGAGCGAGCGTTCCCTTCCTGGGGGCACTCCGTTGCTAGACAACCGTTTTCTCGAACACCCTGCCTTACTCGGGAAACCTTACCGGAGCTCCCTGGTGAATATTTTTAATTTTCCGGGCACGCGTTCGCTGGAAAGGCTCGGCTCACCCTCCCCCACCTTTTCCGGTAGATCATGGGGTCCATCTCTGTGCCGTGGCTCAGTTCAGCCTCACTGTGGGTCCCCAAAGCCGGAATTCACCGGCCCCCGAGTTCCCGGGAACTGGAGACCGCCCGCTCCTCCAGAGGGTTCTGGCTCTGCGCACAGCGGGCGGCAGCGAGCCCGGCTCTAAGGTGACTTTGCAAAGGCAATGTGGCAAGATGGTCCCCCTACCTCCGCCGAGCAGGCTCCCCGGCCTGTAGTGGGAGGCTCTGGGGCTGCAGTGCTGGAGATGTCTCCACCATCAGCCCTGAACTTGGGGGCTTCTCTGCAGGAGGAAAACAAAATGGTTCGGTGCTTGTTCCCAGGAGAGGGAGCAGCATCTACACTGAGTGGGGCGAAGGGTGTGTAAGCTCTTCCTCTCCCCTGCTAGCGTTAGACTGGGGGTCCCAGACCTGAGCCAGGGAGGCTGCCTTCTTGCGGTACCATCCCCCACCTGCCCTGGCCTTGGACTTCGCTGTCCAGATAGCAGGAGGATAACGAAGCTGGACGCATGTGTGTGTCCCCCCACCTGCTCCTGTGGCCTGTGCTTCTCTCCCCCTCCTGAGAACATCTTCATCCTCCCCCTGACCACCCCCAGCCTCCCTAACTGCCAAGAAAAGTCCCCTTTCTTGCCCTGGAGTTGTACTTGGCAGGCACACGGGCCTCCGTAGCCAAGGCTTCCTCCGTGGAGGCGCGGTGCCCGGCCTGCCCGGCCCTCCTGGGGATGCTGGTCAGGCAGCAGCCACCCAGAGCCAAGCTCCTCGAAGGGAGAATGCCCGAGGCCACCCCAGTCCCATGGCCACCCACAGGGCCAGCGTCTGCTCTGCCCCTGCTCCCGGCCATGTCCCCCTCAGTTGCAGCTCTCCCCTAGTGTAAATTCAGTGAGTGGCTCGGTGTGATGTTTCTGCAGTTCGGTGTGACATGGGAGGAACTTTTCCATTTTTAGCACTGAAAATGTTTAGTCACTGATGCTTTTAAAGAAAATGACAGGCGTGTAGACATGTACAGCCGAGCGTGTTATCCGGTGTGTTCAGCTCGGGGGCCAAGGAGTAGCATGGAGGCACGTGCAGATGGCTGCAGTTAACTTAACCCACAGGTTTGAGTCTCAAGCCCTCCACTGGAGAATGGGGGCCTGGACCCCAACTCCATTTCCAACAGGACACACATGGTCCTCTTTCACTTGGGGTCCGATAGGGAGATGAGGACTGCCAACCTGAGAAGCATCTCCCCCCCTTAATGAGGTGTTCCCTGTCTTCCCAGCTGATACACCCATCGAAGAATTCACACCGACACCAGCATTCCCGGCCCTGCAGTATCTGGAGTCGGTGGATGAAGGTGGCGTGGCTTGGCAAGCCGGACTCAGGACTGGGGACTTCTTGATTGAGGTAGGACGCTGGTGTTTGTACGTTCCTGCTTGCGGAGAGCGCCGACTCTCGTCCAGGAGGTCTGTGGTCCTGAGGTCATGGTCACGGATCAGACGGGCTGATGCATGGAGGCTGCCGTGGGTCACGCTCTTGACTGTTCCACCCACTGCAGAGGGTCTTCCATTGGGCCTGCAAGCTTGAGTCGTCTCTGTGACCTGGGCTGGAAGTCTTTGAAGGAGTTGAGAGTGTCACTTGACTCTTGATCTCAGAGTAGAAAGAACAGTGTTGTTGCCATGGCGCTGGAGACACATGTGGCTCTGAGAGGTGTTTCAGTCGTGATTCTCAAGCAGCTGCAGGAGCCATTGTCCATCCTTGTGTTGAAGAGTAAGGGTGGGGAGTCCCCTCCTTGGTTCCCACCTGCCTGAGGTCTGTGACATTGGTGGCTAAGAGTTTATGGCTTTGCCATTTTCAGGAACTGGGAGTTGGATGGATAGTAGTTGAGAAAGACCGTGCTGGTGCTTGGGCATGGAGGGTGGTTGTGGTCAGTGGCATAAAGTGGAAATGGCCGTGCTTAGATGTTTGGAGAACTAGCGGGCCTTGCTGTAGTAAAGAAGGGACACCCCTTCTCTGGAAGAAGCCCACTAGACAGTGCGTTGTTTTGGAGATCTACCTGGAGTTGGCACATTGGTGGGTGTGAAGGAGATGTTAGAGTCTCCAGCACATCTGAGTTCCTCCCTTTCTGCACTTCTGGGTGTTACTTGCAATCTTGTTACTCAAAGGAACGTGTTAGTTTCTGGCACTATGCAGAATAAAAGACTATCTTGTAGGCTGGGGAAATGACGGATGGACCATTCTGGAGATTCAGATGGGCCTGGTAGGACTCCAGTTCCTTCCATGTTAAGCCTGATCCTTGCTGCATCGGCTTCAGACTCCCTCACGCAGTTGTGGGGACCAGCATGTGAGCGTCCAGCCAGCCACATGGTAGTTAGCCGCCAGGTAAGCAGGGCATTTGTTCTGTCCACCAACAATGTGCCCACATCACAAGCTTTCGTGGAAGGTGCAGGCCAACCCAGTTCTCTTCATTACCCAAGGATATCTTTCTCAAGTTTCAGTTCTGCCCATCCCCTCCTGAGCATTTCTCAAAACGACTGAAGAGAGGTGGAAATCTGAAAAAAAACCAGATAATTTAGGAGGAGAGAGAGTCCAGGAAAATGGAGAAGGTGGTGCAACTTCTTCCAAGCGTCCTGCATCTCCTCTCCTCCTACTTGGCTTAAGGATGTATTTGAATTCTTCCTGGCCAATCAGAGCCTGGTTTGCATGCGGAAGTGAGCTCATTGGGTGCTTTCAAACTGTGGGTGTGGATCCGTGGTGATGGAGCCTGGAGCCCACGGTGGCTTTGTGGGTTAACTCGATGTGTAACCTGCATGGAAATGCAGAGACAGAGTTGAATCACCTTCTGGAGGATGGGGCTGTGGTGTCAGTCCCCTTCTCGTGCGTTTGGCGGAAATGAGAGAGAACCTCGTTTGTTAAAGCAGGTTGCTGCTGGCTCTCGGTTTTAAATGACAGGCGAGGCTGCAGATGCGGAGCGCCCTGTGGTGAGGGGCCTTGGCTTGTTTCATGATCACCAGCTGGTCAATTGTGGGGCTTCATCTGTGACTGTGGCCCCCATGCCCCAGGGCAAGTGGAGATGCTCTGGTTGGTGGACATTCCCGCACGTGCCGGCCACGCTGGCCTGCTGGCCTGGCAGACCCACAGCTTCCGGGATTGAAGCCTCTGTGGGAGGCTAGAGCAGGAAGCTAGAGCAGTGGGAGTGTCGTGCCACTGCTACAGCTCTCCTCGGAGACTGCCTTTAACCCCAGATGTGCCGCCCTCCGTGTGTCACTGTGCCCACACCTGTCTGTTCCGAGTGACCCCTCCAGTCAGGAGGATGACAGGAGAATCGATGCCTTTGAGTTGTGGTCCTGGAAAAGAGTATTGAATGTACCACAGCCGGCCACAAGAACAAATGTGTCCGAGAGAGGGGGAAGCCAGATTGCTCCCTGGATGCAAGGATTTCGAAGCTCCATCCCGCATACTTTGGGCGTGCTTTCAGGAGGGTCCAGTCCTTGGAGAAGGATGTTATGCTTTGAAGGGTGGAGGTCAGCATAGGACAGGGAGACCCTGCATTAGATGAATTGACACAGTGACTGGGTCGTGGGGTCAGATGAATCCGAGACCGTGAGGTTGACTCAGGATAGGGCGAAGTTCAGAGCTGTTATTCATGGGGTCGCAATGAGTCCTAGTCCACTCAGTGGCAGGAGTGGCTGGGCCTGACATGTTTGAAGGTCTGTCTGTGTTATCAGGATAGAGCTGACCAGAGTGAGGACTGGGGCCACCACGTTCACGGACTCTAGTCATGCCCGAGTGAGGGAGGATGCAGGTGGCTGATCCCGGCCCTTGACCCGGCTTCCCAGCTCACTTCCCAGGGCTCAAAGACCCTTCCTGGGTTGCTGGAATCCCACCTGTGGAGTTGTTTCAGAGATGCCGGGTGCACCCCTGGGAGCATGGAAGTCTTAACCACCCTGAAGCGTACCTGCTGTCCCCCAGTCCACTCTGTCTCGCAGCCACGCCATGTCACAAATGGGCTCTGTAGAGTGTTCTGTGGCTGGTTTTTTATTTTTTTTTATTATTTTTGTGTGCGTGTACCGTCAAATCAGATCTGACTGGTACAGGAGGAGATTGCCCCTCCTTCCCCGGCAGAGCATCTGGTGGATTCGAACTGTGGGCCTCTGGGATTGTAGTTGCAGCTCCTTGCCACTAGGCCACCAGAGCTCCCCTAAGTGGCTGGTTTTTTAGAAATAGATCACTGGACCTTTCTTCTGAGGTGCCTGTGGGTGAACCTGAACCTCTCACCTTTGGGTTAGCCGCCCAGCGCTTGAGCACGTGCTTCACCTGGGCCTCCCCTGGCCGTGGGGCTGCACTCATCCCCACCAGGCTCCTGTTCCTGTCTGCACACTCCGGTGTTGAAGTGTTGTTGGGCTTTTTCCAGAGGACTTAGATGTCCCACGTGCACTTTTCCTTTCAAGCTCTTGGGGAAGCATGAGGATGCTTGATTTTAGGGTGCCTGTCCCCCGTTCTTCAAGGCCTCCCAAGCCAGACACTTCTCTGTGAAGGAAGCTCAGAAGCCTGTCAGGTTTTTGTTTTCCTGGTTGAAGAGGCACACTGGAGTTTGAGCCCTTGGCCCGAGGGCAGCTGAGACACGTGTGTTCATAGTGTACAGTTTCAGCGTGTCCAAACCCTCTCTCCCCTCCTCCTGCTCGGTCGGAATGCGCCAGGCCTTCAGCCGCGTGGGGTCGGGCTGTGACTTCTGTTGTGCTTGGTTTTGACGGCGCTCACCTCCTGGAAGAAGGCCCCGATGGTGCAAACGGTGAGCACACTCAGCAGCTCACTGAAAAGTCAGAAGTTCTAGTCTACCCAGAGACACCTCGGGAGAAAGGCCTGAGGGTCAGTCCTACCCCGTGGAGCTGGCCCCACGTGGACACGCATGGGTGATGCCAAGCCGGAGCTGACTCAGGTGCACCTGGTACTCCCGCCGGAAGCAGACTCACCTCCACCTGAGCACGGAGGGGGAGTCGGTGCTCTTGATACTGATATTGTTTGCCACCAAAAAGCCAAAGGTTCCATTCAGAACCGTCATGAAGCCAGGGGTTACAACTAGAGGGAGGTGAGAGTGTGAGCTGGGGCGTCTCTGCGTGTTCATCTCAGAGGTGGGCAGGGGGCTGAATGGGGCCTTGTGTGGAGGCCTCTTGGTCTGCACGCACTCATGCTTCTGGGTCAGCGTGAGGAGAAAACTGCAGTGGAATATTCTAGATGCCTGACGCCGCAGGTCAGAACTGGCTACTGAAATGTCAGCAGCCATGGGGAAGAATAGCGGGGACCTCAAGGAGGCCACGGAGTGGCAAGCAGCAGGGATGCCCTGGAGGGGATACAGGCAGGAGAGAGAGGCTTGCTGGGAAGGGGCTGCCCAGGGCTGGTGAGCCATGGACAGAGTCTGAATTCAGGGGACTTGTGTCCCCGTGCAGGTGAGAAGTAAGGACAGGGCCAGCCAGGAATACTACGGTCCCTGTTCCTCTTGGTCACAGCAAGCACAGAAAACCCAGCTCCACCTGGTTAAAGTAGCGATGAGAGGTGTCAGGGTCTGAAGCCAGAGTGTTTAGTGGCAGAGCCTGCTTCCAGGCATGGCTGTCTCAGGGTGTCATTCGCTGTTGCTTTGAGAGTCTCTCCTTTCTCCTCACCCCTGTAAGAGATGGACGAGGTCACCTCCAAAAATGCACAAGGAGTCGTAAGGAGATTGTAGATGATTCACAAAGGCAGTTGTGTGCTGAGTAACTGAAGAGACGCGGAGGGTGGGCTGCATCTCAGTGTCCTGCCAAAAAGCCAGCCAGTTGCTATCACGTCACCTGTGACTCACACGACCCCGTGTGTGTGTGTGTGTGTGTGTGTGTGTGTGTGTGTGTGTGTGTGTGTGAGAGAGAGAGAGAGAGAGAGAGAAAGACAGAGAGAGAGAGACAGAGACAGAGAGAGCGTGCAGGGCTGGGCTCTCAGAGGCTTTGTTTGTTGCATTTGCTTCTCAGTTGCTGTGAAAATATAGATAGCAACACATATGTGAATCCCTTTCCCATATACACAGCACAATCATACATCAGTCATATGTCGTCATCACTAGTTTCAGTATCCCTGGGCTGAGTGGTCCATCCCCATAAGTACAAGTTCAGAGAGCACTGCCCCGCCCACCCTGGCCCACCCCCGGTGACCATGGCTATACTCTGTCCTCTCTCTTTTTCTTTCTTTCTTTCTATCTATCTATCTATCTATCTATCTATCTATCTATCTATCTATCTATCTATCATCTGTCCATCTCTATCATCTGTCCATCTCTCCCCTCTCTCATCTATCCATCTATATCTGTCTGTCTGTCTATCTATCTGTCTTTGCCCATTTCCAAGGTTCACATCCATGAGATCACACAGTAAGGCTTTCAGTCTTGACTTCCTCTGCTCAGCATACTTTCCAAGTCCCGTCCGTGCAGTGGCTGCATCAGGGCTTGCTCCCTCTGACTGAGTTCCATCTCATTGTGTGGGTGACTCACTGTGCTTACCTGGTCATTTGTTGGTGGTCACTTGGGTTGTTTGCACCTTTTTACTGTTGTGGATAATACTGCAGTGACCCTGGGATGCAACTCCAGGCAGCCAGTGACGCACGGTCCCGAAGGAGATTCCAGGCTTTGGTCCTTCAGAGTTGAAACTGATACTTCAACTGGCAGCTAAGCAGCTGACCATGTGTACTCCCTAGGATGGGACTGGCCGTCTGTACTCCCCAGGATGGGTTCTGGGGAGCTCTGGTGGCTTATTGGTAAGGAGTTATGCTACCAACACAAAGGTAGCAATTCAAACCCACCGGTGACTCTGCCAGAGAAAGGCAGGCAGACAGTCTCCTGTGGGATTTACAGCCTCTAAAAACCCACTGGAGGCCGAGCTTGTGGGTCAGTTCTGACTCAAAACAACCTCTGTACAAACCAACAACGACAGAGCAGGGAGTGCCCACCTGTGGCACGTTGGCCTTCCAGGGAGAGCTGACTGCACAGCGCCCCCAGTCCCCGGCCTGCACCCTCTGCATCGCATTCGCAGCTAGAGGCCCTTGTATGGGGAGGATCTCCTGGGGCAGACAAGCTCATGGTTCTCACCGGCCTTCTGAGCCCTGTGACGTGCATTCAGACTTCAGTATCGTAATGCGAATGAGAGCAGGTGTGCGCACATCTTGGGAGTGTGGAGATCACCACGGTCAAGTGAGGATCTAGAGAAAGCAAGCCACTCGAGGGCTTTTATCCCCAGTGGGCGTGAAAGTTACGTTCCCACTATACTGTTGTCTACTAAATGGATACGGAGCTCAGGTGGCCTAGTGGCAAGAAGCTTCACTATAATCCCAAAGGCACACAGTTTAAGTCCACCAGCTCCTCCAAGGGAGAAAGATGGGCAGTCTCTTCCCAAGTGATTAACTGCCTCTGAAAACCCACCAGTCAGCCAGCTACATGTCAGTTCCAAGTCTGTGGTACACAAAACCTCAACAGAAACATTAAATGTATGTTGTTGTTATGCGCCATCGAGTCACTTGCAACTCATAGTGACCCTATGTACAAGAGCCCTAAACCCTGCTCTATCCTGTGCCAATCTCATTGTCTCTGACACACCTACTCCCACTACCCAATCACTGAATTGATCCATCTCATTGAGGGTCGTCCTCTCCTGCACTGTCCCTCCACTCTCCCACCCATGATGTCCCGCTCCAAGGACCAGTCCCCTCCTTGCAACATGCCCAAAGTATGTCACACGAAGCTTCAGAATCCTTAACTCCAAGGAGCAGCCCAGTTTCACCCTTTCTAGGACAAACTTGTTTGTTCTCCTAGCAGCCCGTGGTATATTCAACACTCTTCTCCAGCACCACAGCTCAAAGGCATCAATTCTCTTTCTATCAACCCTAGTCACTGTCCAGCTCTCCAATGCATAGCACGCAGTTGCAAAGACTATAGCCTGGATCAAGCGCACCTTAGTCTCCAGCCTGACATTTTTTCTCTTCAGTACTCTGGAGAGGTCCCTGACAGCCGACTTTCCCAATGCAATTTTTCTCTTGATTTCCCGGCTGCTGGTACTATGAAGCCAAGCAAACTAAAACTGTTAACTATCTCAGTCTCTTCACCATCCATACTGAGACTGCCAATTGGCCCAGTAGTGAGAATCTTCATTTTCTTGATGTTGAGCTTCAATCTATATTGAAGGCTGCAGTCCTTGACCTTCTGCAGCAAGCGCTTCAGGTCCTCCTCAGTTTCAGCAAGCAGGGTTGTGTCATCTGCATAACGCAGGTTGTTGATGATTCTTCCACCAATCCTGATGCCACATTCCTCCTCGTACAGCCCAGCATCCCAGATGATCTGTTCTGCATACAGATTGAAAAGGTATGGAGACAGAATACATCCCTGGCAGACCCCCTTCCCAATTTTGAACCATCGAGTCAAACACAAAGTCATTGTTGTTGAATTGGAACCAACTCATAGCTGATCCTCCACTAGATTTTTAGTGGCTGTAAATCACATGGGAAGAGACTGCCCATCTTTCTCCTTCAGAGCCACTGGTGGATGTGAACTTCCGGCGAGGTAAGCTTTGGGTTAGGAATGCAGCTGCCTGTAGACTGAACCCCCAGAGATTCCCGAGGGCGTAATGTTGTTAGGTAGTGCGGAGCAGAGTACAGCTCACAGTGACCGTGTGGACAGCAGATGTAAATCCTGTCCTGTCCTTTGCCAGCCCCGGCTTCTCTGACATGTCTGAGCCCATCGCTGCAGTCACTATGTCAGTCCATCTCACTGGGGTCTTCCCCTCTCTCGCTGATGTCCACCTTTTTAAGCACGATGCCCCTTTCTGAGGAACGGCTTCTCCTAGCAGCACGTCCAAGGTGTGCGAGGTGAAGCTTTATCATCATTGCCTCCTAGGAGCACTCTGGCTGCATCTTCTCCAAGACATATCTGTTTGTTGTTTTGATAGCCCGTGAGCCATTCAGTGGTCTTCTCCAATGCAACAGCTCAAAGACATCAATTCTTCTTCTGTAATCCTTATTCCTTGTTCAGCTCTCAGATGCAGAGCAAGTGATAGAAAAAAGACTGTGGCCCGAATCAGGTGTACCCTAGTCCTCAGACTGACATCATTGATCCACAAAAATCTGGAGAGGTCCCTGACAGCAGACTTGCTCAGACTGCTGGTATCAAGGGTTGATTGTGCATCCAGAATCCAGATAACTGTGCAACAGTATTTGGAAGAAGCATGAAACATTGTAAGAACGACTAAGCTATGGCAGAGGGAAGAAGTGGGTATGTGCTATTGGGGAAATGGCAGGACTAATCCAAGTTGCCATAAACCTCAATTATGTAGAAGAAAAAACCTAGTCTCTCTAAAGTGAGGAGCATCTGTGCTTTGGCGATGCCCACATCCTCTCTCCAGGGGCAGTGCCTGTGGCCAGGCCTGCTCTCTTCCACCACTTCCCCCTTTCAAACCAAGGGGTTTTTTCCTTGGATTATTTTCATGGACTAACTTTCCCTGAATCTCACAAGTTGCACATAACACATCTAAACAGTAAACAGAAAGGAACAGCAATGTTTGTAGCCACTGTCACAAGAGATGTGTGTCTTTATATGAAGTCATTGAACGGTACCAGCCAGGCACTGCCCGGTCTTGTCTAATCCTCACTGAATCCTGGAGAATGGCACTTGCAGGGATCCCATTTTAGAGATGGGGAAACTGAGGCTCAGAGAGGATGAATAGCGCAGTCACGTGGCTGGTAAATGAAGGAGTCAGGATTCCAAGCCAGGTGGTCCTGCCGGGGATATTCTTAAGTATGTACTAGGAGCCCTGGTGATCAGTGGTTAAAGCACTTGGCTGCTAACAGAAAGGGCACAGTTGAGCCTCCCCCAAGGTCCTCAAGTCTGACATCTTTGCAAAAGCAGATGCTTCCTCTTTCTCCCCTGGAGTGCCCCCCCCCCCACTGGAGCTCTGAGGGCACAGTGTTTTGCATGTTGGATTACTAACTGAAAGGTTGTCTGTTCGAGTCCACCACCTGCTCTGCAGGGGCAAGATGGGCACTCTCCCCCCAAGAAGATGTATTGTGAGGCTGTAGTCTTCCGGGGGACTGCTGTAAGTCAGGACTGGCTCGTGCGTGCGTGTGTGTGTGTGTGTGTGTGCATGTGTGTAGGTTTTAGTTTAGAAATATTTATGAGACTTTGATGGTCAGTATGACTGGACAGTGGACAGAGGGTAAGAAGGAGAGCTCCGCAGAGGAGTACACGAGTGACCAGCTCAGGACCCCAGTGACCCATGAACTCCAAAGGTGAGGAGGCAGATTGTATCTTCAGATTAACAAATGTTTTGTTTTCATTTCTGTACACATCGCTGGCAGTAGTGTTCTTACATGCCACGTGGAAGGCCAAATTTCCATGGACATTTTAGAGATCAGTGTGACAGTTTGCCCAGGAGCCACCAAGCCACACAGGAGTGGTGCCCCTTAGACACTGTCCGCTGTGACAGAGACACAGCCAGGCAGCAGGGAAGTGAAAGGTCGCAGGATCAGGAAGGGCTGGTTGAGCGAGCACGGTGTCTGTGGAGACCCCTCCTTAGTGGCAAGGATGCTTCATGCTGGGAACGGGGGAGGGTCAGTGAAGGAGGAGCCCCTCAATGAGGTGGATCGACTTGGTAACAACAAACAACAAATACTGGTGAGGTTATGGAGAGATTAGAACCCTTATTCACTGCGACGGCAATGCAAAATGGTGCAACCACTATGGAAGGCAATCTGGTGCTTTCTCAAAAAGTTGGAAGAAGAAATACCACTTGACCCAGCAATTACACTACTGAGAATATACACTAAAGAAACCAGAGCAACAACCCAAACAGATATATGAACACCCATGTTTATTGCTACCTTATTCACAATAGCAAAGAGATGGAAGCAACTCAAATGCCCATCAATAAAGGAATGGATAGAAAAATGGAGGTATATTCACACAATGGAATGCTACACAGCACCGAAGAACAACTCATAAAACATTACACATTTGTGACCTTGAAGGACATTATGCTAACCGAAATATCTCAGTCACAAAAGGAAAAATACTGCATAACACTACTGTTATAAAGTAAGACTAACATGGGAGGTTGGGGAGAAATTAGGAAAAGAGTAGATAAATAATGAACACTGCATTGGAACAGATCAAAGAAAGAACTGTTTAAAAGGAATATATGATTAGACACAAATGTATGACAACAGTCCAGAATAAGACATCCAGAGTGGACTAGGGGAGGGAAAGGGAGGAAACAATGCAACAAAGAATGAATATTAAAAAAGACAAAAAGAAGAAGAAGAATGAACTGAGGGAGGGGGAGGAAGGAAAATTTGCAACAATGAATGAATGAAAATCCAACTTTTCCATAAACTTTCGTTAAAATCACAGTAAAAAAACAAACAACTTTAAAAAAGAATATAATTAATGTCACTAAATTGTACATGTTAGAAACTTTTGAATTGGTGTATATTTTTCTATATATATTCTCAACAACAGTATAATAAACAAATTTAAGGGGAAAAAAGCTAAATTTAAAATTACCATGCAGCTCAGCAATTATATTCTTAGCTATATATCCAGAACACTTAAAAGCAAAGATTCAAACAAATATTCTACACTAATATCCAGTGGAGAATTATTCTCAGTTACAAAATCGTGGAAACAGCCCAAGTGTTCGTCAACATGTTGTTATGTGCCATTGAGTCGTTTCCGACTCATAGCGACCCTATGCACAACAGCTCTAA
>NW_006399876.1:4297788-4370924 GCF_000299155.1 Elephantulus edwardii
CAGCAACTGTAGGTTTGAATCTGTTCTTCAGTTCTTTGAGCTTAAGAAATGCTGAGCGAGTTCGGCCCTTTTGATTTTCTGACTCTAGTTCCTCGCACATTTCCTTGTAGTATTTTGCTTTGTCATTCCGAGCAGATTCGTCAACATGTGAATGAATAAATAAAACATGGTTTTAAAAAAAGAGAAAAGAAATGATTGGGGGGGTTGTTTTCTCTCTCACTTCTTTTTTTAAAAATTTATTTTAATGAAAGTTTACAGAGACTTTGGATTTCCATTCATTCATAGTTGCACACTTTCCTCCTTGCCCACCCCTCCCCCAGTTCTCTTTGAAAAAGTAAAAAAAAAAAAATTATTTCACTGTTATACAATCACCCCACGCCATCCACCCTACTATGCAGCTTTCACTCTGGACTCTTGCCATGACAATAATATCTAATCATATATTCCTCTAAATGGTTTTCTCCCTCATCTGTTTCAATGCAGTATACATTATTTATCTCGTCTTAGTTTTCCCCCAACTCCAATGTCAATCCCGCTTTGCAACAGTGACATTATGCAGTATTTGTCCCTTTGTGACTGAGATACTTCACTCAGCAGAATGTCCTCCAGGGTCACCCGTTTTGTATAATATTTCATGAGTTCCTTGTTCTTTAATGCAGCAGCATAGTATTCCATTGTGTGAATATACCACAGTTCTCTAGCCATGCGTTTGTCGATGATTGTTGTTTTAAGTAGGAAAAAGCAGGCTCAGTGTTACCTGCACTGAGTCCTCCGAATGACACTCTCCCCCTAAATTGGCGTTCCTGGTTCTCAGCTGCCGTTGTGATGGCTGGTGAGGACCCCGTGTACAAGGTGGAGACAAAACGCAGCCAAACAGCCCAGTCTGGCGCCTTCCTCACATCCGGCCACTGTGACCCATGGGGCTTTACTGTCCTCACGACAGGTCACTGTGACCCATGGGGCTTTACTGTCCTCATGACCAGCTACTGTGACCTGGGGAGCTTCACCATCCTGGCCATCATGACCTGTGAGGCTGTCGCTGGTTTTTAGAAGTAGACCACCAGGCCTTTCTTCCTCGTCTCACTCTGGCAGCTCAGCTAACACCTGTCCAGCCTTCCTGAAGCAGGAAGCTTCATTGGCAGATGAATGGCAGCTGTGCATGAGGGGCGCAGAGGCAAGAGTCTGCCACAGAGCCACCACAGCTTCCCTGTCCCCCAAAATTGGTATAACCAAAGGGCAGCGTAAACCTCGAGGCAGGATTGATCCCTGGGGGCCAGGATTATGTGCGACTACTGTCTCCTTTGCACTTTCCTCTAGTTCTTAAGTTTTCCATAAAATGAGTATTAATTTCTTATTAAGTATTAGTTTCATAATTAGGAAAAAATATCACTTTAGGAGTAAGGCTTCTCCTAGAAAGTGGATGGATGTCCAGCGCTGACAGCCGCCATTGCCTCTCCCAGGGGCACGCCTCCTGGATGTTAATCACTTTCCAGGCCGCCCCTCCCAACACAGCTGACTCCTGCGGTGTTTGTGATTGTTCTCTGAGCGCTGAAGTGGCCGGCTCACTTCCGTGTTAATTTCTCTAAATCGGTTTGCCTTGCAATTAAAGCAGACAGCAATATCCTTCATCCTTGAAAAGTGATGCTTGAATTTGTTAATGACTTGTTCCTCGTATTAAATCCTTGTACTGAAGATGGCCTGCAACAGTCTGATCGTCCGTTTGGATCTGAAGTGAGCACACGGAGAGGAGTCCGTTAGATTCTCTTCTGAGACCTTTCACAGGCTTGTCTTTAACCACGTGTCTTGGAAGCTTAGCATATCAAACCCACTGCATCCAGTCCAATGGAGTCATCAATAATTGTGCCCCCCAAGTCTTCACCCCGTGGTAACCCTCCAGTGTCTCCCAGCTTCCAAGGCAAAGTTTACATAAGACAGAGGAGACAAAGTCCTGTTATTCCTGATCACTTGCCATGTGAGTTATGACTAGAATATGCTTCCTGGGACTCAGTGTTCCTGTCAATATAATGGGTATTTGTGAGAGCTGAATCATCTGAGACTGCCACCTTCAGCCCTGGGCACATGAGCTGCTGTGAGTGTCAGACTTGTTCCTAGCAGAAGTGGCAGCTGTGCCAAGCAGAGAGCTGGTATGCAATCAGTGTTAACTATTGATCACCACTGCTAGCGATGCTTGACTCTGAAGAGGACACCAGTGAACATTAGCCAGACAAGTAATAATAATAATTTATCATTCTGATTGACTTTAATAACTACCCTTCTGTCCGTTTGTCCTCGTGCCTTGTGTGTTGTGATGCTGGAAGCTATGATACCAGTTTTTCAAATACTAGCAGGGTCACCATACAAGCGTTCACATCTTTCATTCATAGGGTCGCTATGAGTCGTGTACAACTCAACAGCACTTAAAAACAACAGCAGCAGCGTCACCCAGAAAGGGCAAGTTTCAGCATAGTTTTCAGACTAAGACAGGCTGTTGTTGATTGCTGTTGAGTCGAAGGTGACTCGTAATGACTCTGTGAACAAAAGACTTAATGCCTTTCCATGGCTATCGTTTCTTCAAGTTCATAGCGTTTCCAGAGGCCTGTGGTTTAGGAAGTGGATGCCACTCCTGCTTCCCAACCTGTTTTACAACTGGGAGTGCCACCAAACACTGTCGACAATGGGAAACCATTCTGGTATTTGATATCCCCATGGCACAAGGTTCAGCATCACAGCAAACCCAGGATACTTCATATAGCACATTGACAAAGAGTGATGTGCAAAGTGGAAGAGTGTTCCTCCAAGATATAGCAGCACTAGTCTCATTTAGCAGTGGCTTAGCTTCTTTAAATATAGATCCAAAATTATGATATAATATCATAAACACAGTATTGACATGATTGAAACTTACCATTCTAATATTGGGAAGAAAAACCATACTTTAACAAATGTTTAAAAGCCTCTGCCATTAAGTCTCATGTGTCTTTTAAGGCTTTAAGTGTTTATGGGCGGAGATGATCCATCTTTTTGCCACCGAGCAATTAGTGGATTAGAATCACCAGCTCTCTGGTTAATGGCCCATGACATAACATACTACTCGAGAAGGGCTGCTTCAGGAAGTAGCCTTTGAACACTGTGGAGCACAACAGAGCATTACCCAATGAGCTGCTGGAAGATGAACCCCTTGGGCTGGAAGGTTCTCAGAATACTGTGACCACAGCAGTCATGATGACGATGTCCACTGGGCAGAACTTCCTTCTGCTGTACACACGTCATCATGAGACGCTGTTGACTCAATGACAACTAATAGCAATGTGGAGTGCCCAAGAGCTGCCTTCTGGTCACATCAGCAAATAGATACTTCACTCAGTGACCAAGTTCAACCATCACTTCTAGGGCTTGGTTTGAAGACTTGCGTCATGACCTTGTAGGTCAATAAAGTCACTTGACATAGCGTCGCTCATGCTGTCTAGCCTGGTTTAGTGAGCAATGTCTAAGGTTGTGCTGTGTATACCTCTGACATATTCTTCTACATCACAAAGCTCGAGACCAAGGGCCAGCTCTTGTTGGAAGGAGCCTGGGGAAGCCTTGAGTTCAGGTGATGTTGGGGCTTCAGTTTTCAAGGCCTCTGCCATGTTGGTCCTAAGGCCAGACTCAGGAGACCCTGTAGCTGAAGTGTACTCCACATATACGGTGTTAGTGCCCTGAAACATTTATGCCACTCTGGATACTGGTGCTCCCCAGCCAGGGCTCCCGTTAGACTCAGCACCCTGGGACAGCACAGGAAGCGGCCTCTCGTCATCTGGACTTGCTTCTCTGTCCCTGTGTTCAGCTTCTGCCAAGGCTTTGAGCTTCCAGCCACCTTCTCACACATTCCTGTCATCTCTCAGTAGAAGCTAACATGTGGGTACTGCTCGCTCGTGCCTATTTTCCAATATTTATTCTCTCAGGACAGGGCAGGGGCCAAGGCTGTTGTGCATAGGGTCAGTATGAGTCGCAGCTGACTCAACAACAACAACAACATCCTACTTTGGGGAGTAGTGAGTAGTGAGGTAGCTTATGAGCAGCTATCTGAGGCTGAGCTATTGAACTCTCCAGGTCAGGAACAAGGAAGGTGAAGGGAAAACTAATATGTATAAAGACAATGAGATGGTCATCATAAAGGCCCACACTAACATAAGCTTCTGCCTCCCTGAGACCTGGAGGACTAGAGGGTGCCCAGGTCCCACCACTGACCACTGATCACAGTAGACAGTCTTGGATAGGTAAGGTAAAAATGTGGAATAAAACATGAAAGCATAGAAAAAGCCAGACTTATTGCTCTGATAGAGACTATTGGAGCCCCTAAGACTATGGTCCTTAGTCACTCTTTGAATCTTGAACAAAACATGCCTCATGAACAGAAATACCGTTTCACCCAACAAGGCTGTTACTGGGAATATGTGTTGTTGCTGTCCTGTACTGCAGAGCCAGGACTGACCCACAGCTGACCCTCTCGCGGGTTTTCAGAGGCAGTTAATCACACAGGAGGAGACTGTTCATCTTTCTCCCACAGAGCGGCTGGTGGCCTTGAACTGTGTGCCTTTGCATTTGCAATGCAGCTTCTTGCCAGTAGGCCACCAGAGGAGCTAAAAACCCAAAACTGTCATCCAAACAGATTTATGCACACCCATGCTTATTGCTGCATTATTTACAAGAGCAGAGAGATGTAAACAAGTACCCATCAACAAACAAATGGATTTAAAAATTATTAATCGTATAATGGAATACTACACAGCACTGAAAAACAATGCACTCCCAACAGAGGTGACCCAGGAGGGCATGATGCTGAGTGAAATCAGTAACAAAATGACAAATACTGCATAGCACCACTGTTATACAGCAGGTCTGACTTGGGGGTTGGGAGGAGAATAGGATACGAGTAAATAGATAATGAACACGACGTTGGCACAGATGAAAGAAAGAACTGGTTAAAAGGATTAGGCATTACATGTCTGACAACAACCCAAAATAAGAGGCACATTACAAAGAGGACTGGGGAGCAAGGGGAGGGAGGTAATTGTGCCACAATGAATGAATATTAAAAGCTAACTGTGGGTAAGGGGAGGAGGAATGTGTAACAGTGAGTGAATGAAAAAACGAACAGTGAGTGAATGAAAAGCCAACTTTTCTATAAACTGTTGTTAAAAGCACAATTAAAAGAAATCATTTTATTAAAGGGGAAAAACCCAAACATGCCTCCAACTCTGAGCCACACACCAGACAAGACTGTGGTGGCTAATAGCTACTCTATTCCTTAGTACAGTCGGTGTGCTTACCCATCTTGTTGAGGGTCTTCCGCTTCTTTGCTGACCCTCCGCCTTTCTAACTGCGGTAACTTTCTCCAAGGACTGCCCCCTTCTAACAATATGCCCAAAGTTTGGGAGATGAAGTTTCACCATCATTGCCTCGAAGGAGCACTCTGGTTTCACTTTCTCCAAAACATACTTTTTATTCTTTCAGCAGTTCATGGCATAGTCTCCAACACCACGACTCAAAGGCATTGACTGTTCTGTCATCCTTAGTCCTTATACAACTTTCAGATGCACGCCAAGTAACTGAAGAAGACCATGCCCCCAGGCAGGCACACCTCAGTCTTCAAGCTGTCATCATTCCTCTTTTGACAGAGGACACTCCCAGTGCAATGCATGTTTTGATTTCTTGACTGCTGTTGCCAAGGATGTTGTATATGGATCAAGTAAAATTAAATCATTGACAACTTCAATCTTTCTCCATCTATCAGGATGTTGCTTATTAGTCCAGTGTTAAGGATTTTTTGTTTGTTTGTTTTCTTGATGTTGAGATGCAGTTCATATTGGATGCTGTGTAGTTTTGTTCTTCTGCAGCAAGTGTTCTGAGTTCTTCTCACTTTTAGCAAGCAAGATTGTATCATCTGTGTAACACAGGCTGTTGATGAGTCTTCCTCTGATCTTGATGCCACATTCTTCTTCATAGAGTCCTGTTTCTTGAATGATTTGCTCAGCATGCAGAATGAATAGGTATGGAGAAAAGATACAGCCCTGGCACACACTTTTGTTAATTTTAAGTCATGCAGCATTCCATTGCTCTGTTTGGACAACAGGGTCTAGGTATAAGTTTTACATGAACTCAATTACATCTATATTTGTATGAATATATATATTGTTGTTGTTGATTACCTTTGAGTCAAGCGCAACTCATAGCAACCCTATGAGCAAAAGGCTTGAAGCCCCTCTACAACTATTGACATTTATCAAAGTTCATAGAGTTTCCAGAGGCATGTTGTTGAGGAAGTAGATGTCATATGGTGGTGACATCTAAGGGGTTGCACTGGCCAAGCCTCCCGTGCTTTCTCAGGAGACAGTAGCTCTCATTCCTTAGAATTATCAAACACAGAAGGTCAAAAGAGTAGCAGTTGCCCAAGGAGAAAGCCCTGATGGCAGGAAGGCATAGGATAGAAGAAGAGATAGAAATGAGAATTGCAGGGGGGAAGTGGGGAAATCATAATTACATTATGTGTATTGTAATTCATGCTAGAAAACAGAATGCATATGAATGGTTGAATGTAAAACCAGTCTGCTTTGTAAACCCACACTCAGACTACAGTGTAAGATTCCCCCACCCCCCACCCCAGTGATGCTGTTGTGACTGCTGTCATGTCAACTACAATCATGGAAACCCTTTGAACAACAGATCTAAACCTTGTTCTGTCCTCGTGATCTCTGCGAAGCTCAAGTCCCTTGTTAAAGTCAAGTTGTTGAGGGTCTTCTTCTCTTTCTCTGACCTTCCACCTTTTCCAGGATCCTTTCTTTATCCAGCAACTAGACCCTTCTGACAACATGCCCAAAGTATATGAGACCAGTTTTTATCATCTTTACCTCTGAGGAGCACCCTGGTTGTAATTCTTCCAACAGAGACTTATTTGTTCTTTTGACTGTTCATGGGGCATTTGTTATTCTTCTCCAACACCACAATTTAAAGGCTTAAGTTCTTCTGTTATCCTTATTCATTGTCCCAACTTTCAAATGTGTGGGAAGCAATTAAAAATAGCATGGTTTGGATCAAATACACCGTAATCTTTAAATAGACACCATTGATTTTAATAATTTTGAATAAATCCTTGATAGCAGTTTGCCCAGTGCAGCGTGACCTTTTCTATTTATTGTGATAAGACATTTATATATAATATATATAAATCTATATGTAATGATAATTTGCCAGTTCAGCCATTTTTGCATATCTTTTCCAGTGGCATTTCTGACATTTTCCATGGGTGAAACTGTCGTCACTGTCTTTCTGAAACTTTTCTTTCTGTCCTCTGCAAATGGAAGCTTGGTCCTCCTTAGCAGTGACTAACTCCCTGAGAGCCACTCAGGGGCCCACCCCAGTGACCACGAGTAAACTTTGTTCTCTCTACACTTGCCTAGTCTACATACTTCGTGAATTATTCCCTTTCTGTCGGCTTGTTCACTCAGTGTTGTGTGTTTAAGGTTCACCCATGCTGTAATGTCTGTCAAGTCTTGGTTTCTCTTTGTGACTTAGTAATGTTCTCTTGTGTGGCTGGACCATGTTGGGCTTGTCCATGCATTTAGACGGATGTGAGTCATGCTACAGTGAATATTAGTACACAGGTATTTGTGTGCCTACTGTCTAGTCCCTACTCTCTCTTCTTCACCTTCAGATGACAGCAGAGTCCAGCATGACTCTTCTCCTGGGGTATTTGCTTTCTAGTGTTAACCCTTCTCCTAGAGGAGCCCCTGGGTAGCTGGAGTCTGGGTACCTGACTCAGTGACCCTCTAGGACTTAAAGGAACAGTTCCATTTGTCCTCCGTGTTGCCTGGGAACAGGTGGCCCAGGCTGAGATGCATTTGGGGCTCCTGCCGAGACGGGAGCGATTACCCATCTGAACTCTTGGCTCATTCGTTTGGGTTCTAATTTGAAGCATCAGTGATTTCAATTTCAAGCTAAAAAAAGACCCAGAATCTCTTCAGGAGACGACGTTGCTGTGCTCAGGCCTCTGTGGGGTGGGCAGATGGCACTAAGGCTGGTCGGGTACAGCTGATGTGGAGGATCCAGTCAAGGGCACGGGGACAGGATCCAAGCCCCACCTGCTGTGGAGCCAGGCTCCGCCCCTCGCTGACCGCGGGGACTCGCATCTCTTCACTTCAGCACCTTAGCCTGTAAATTTAAATGTGTGTGAAGCAAACAGCACAGCTCCTGGCCTATCATGAACTCTCCACGCACAGTAGTTTTTATGAAGTAATTATCTTAAAAATCCATTCATTCATTTGTGTGCTGGATACTGTCCTCCTCCCCCTCGCACTGACCCCCCCACCCCCTTCCCGGCTACAGCTGGCCGGCCTGTGTTTGTGAATCAGACACTGGGGGGAAGGGGCAGGATAAGCGTGCGGTCAGGGAGGGGGACAAATGACAGTCACTAGGAGGAAGGCCCCAAGCTAAATCATGGGAAAGGGATCTTGAAAGAGGTGGCGTTGGCACCAAGCTGTGATGAGTAAGTGGAGTTTCTATAGGCAGAACTAAAGGGGGAGGGAACCTAAGGAAGAGGGGAGGGAACATCCGGAACATTCAGAGTCGGTGTAGGGAGTTAAGGCGGATGTTAAAGAGCTGAGGGTGGCTGGGGCTGGTGCAGGAGGGCTTGGGGTGTAGCTCAAACATCCACCCACTGTCCTTGAGTCAATTCTGACTCATCAGGACCCTACAGGGCAAAGCAGAACTGCCCCATTTGGTTCACAGCCAAACGCTTAAACACTGCACCATCAGGGCAGCTTGTATCTCCAGCTGGGAAAAGATTATTATGTAGAAGGCCGTGCCTGAGTGAAAATGAGTGAGGTCAGCCAACAGGGAGGGTGCAGGGCAGCTGGTGCTCTCCAAGGTGCTGAACCCACAGGCCGAGCAGTGCGCTCTCCAAGGTGCTGAACCCACAGGCCGGACAGTGCGCTCTCCAGGGTGCTGAAGTCACAGGCCGGACAGTGCGCTCTCCAGGGTGCTGAACTCTAGCATGGACCCTGGAGAAGAGCCTGGAGGGAGGGAGTGACACTCTGAGGACTCAGCTCTGCTGCTCTTTGTCCCCCTCTGTCTGTCTGTCTGTCTTTGTGTGCTGGCCTGCCCCCCTCAGACATTCAGTATTTACTGGGCATGCTCATCTGCTTTTGGAGAAGTCTCTCCCACAAGGAAAACCAGAGGGTGACGTGGATGAGTGAGCACATGTGTGTCTGGCTCTGCACCTGTCCCAGCCTAGGCTGCCACATCTCATCTTCTCAGAGACCTTTGTGGGGCCACTTCTGTTACTACAACCCCAACACGTGTTCCCTGGGCTTCCTTCCCATACACTTCCCTTGTGAGAATGATGATTAGCTGAGTCAAAGAGGTCATCTGCCTGGTGCCTGCTTTCCCTCCCGTGCCCCACACAGTGCTTGCTGTGTAAGTGTTATTATAAGCTGCTGTGACTCTACCACACACACGGATGATCCTCACGCACGTGGAAGCACAGCTCTGTTGGATTCCGAGCTGTCCTCCTTATCAGTTGTGGACCAGAGACCTTTGTAATCCATTGAGTTCCACTGGCTCATTCTCAGGAGTTGATTGCCAGGCCTTTCTTCTTATGTCTCCATCTCGAAGCTCTGCTGAACCCAGTTTAGCATCCTAGCAACACACCAAGGCCCAGTGATAGACTGTGGCTGTGCCTGAGATGCACTGGCAGGAAATCATCAACTCTGGTCTCTTGCACTGAGGGAGAGAATTCTAGCAACTGAACTCTTCACGCCTTTTTGTGTATAGCAAGCATACAGTCAGAAAAACCTTACAGTAATCAAGTTCATTCCAACTCATACTGACTGTGTACAACAGAATCAAATTGCCCCACAGGTGTTCCAAGGCTGTAATCATTATGGGGGAAAGTGCCGCATCTTTCTTCTGCAGGGCAGCAGGGTCACCCTGCTGACCTTTTGGGTATCAGCTGAATCCTTGTATTCAGCAACAATCACTCTGAGGCATTGGGTATTTTTAAGCCCATTTTGCAAGTGGTGGAACTGAGTCTCAGAGAGATTATGTAGCCTCAGGGACCCATGGGGATATGTGAAAGCAATGGCAATGTAACTTCTAAACTTACTCTATGTTGGTACATTAAATAATGAGACTTTGGAGTATAATTTGACAGCTGCCTCCTTTACCCAATATTCCTGTGCAGAGACTTCCAGATGGGAAGCCTGGGGCACTGGGTCTCTGTGAGGAGCCCTCCTGGGTCCCCTCCACCTGCCCTCCCTGCCCCCGCCCACCTCACGATGCTCTGGGCTCTTGTTAGCATTGATTTGTCTGGTCCGCGGTGCCCTTTTGTGGGGAGTTTCATGCTACACGCGGTTAGGTTGGCAAATGAACTGCAGGAAGACATCTCACTAAATGCCCTGTAGGATCTTTTAATTGATGGAGTTTGTCAGCCCTGGGAATTGGGGTATGTGTGAATCAACAGTAAGTGGAGTTGAAAGGAGAGGGCTGGGGGTTGGGGGCAGAGAAGCGCAGTCCTGTGCGATTCCACTCATTCCTGAGCATGTTCTTCTCACCACGCTGGTCCCACGAGACCGCCACCCACCAGCAACTTCTCCGCTTCCTTCTACCTGATACCTTGGGATCTGTTTAACTCATTTGTGCCTTTTGACTGTGCCCAGCCTTGAGGCAGGGGCTTTTGGGGATGACCAGAGTCCATCCCTCCCATCAAGGAGAGAGGGGGGGAAGATTAAATGAGCACCCATGCACCTCCATCTGGACTCAGGGGTCTGGGACCACAAGGGCAGTGACTTGGACAAGTGGGGCATGCTAGTCCCAGGAACGATTAACAGGTTGGACCTTCTTGATAAAGCCATTGGAGTTTGTTTTACTTTAAAAAAAATTGTTCTGTTATGATTTCAGTGAAATTTTACAAAGCATACAGTTTTCTCAATCTTTCACGCACATTTTGTTCCATCACATTAGTCATGATCCACAGTGCCCAGTCACCCCTCGTTCCTACTGTCTTTCCCTTCACATATCTTAATAAGTAGTCGTTGCCTATTATTTGACTTTCTGTTTTCCCCTTCCCCTCCTTAGTAACCACACTAGGATGATTCTTTCTGTGTGCAAGCCTTTCTTTAGCTTTTTATAATATTGGTCTTATTTTCTAAAAGAATTTTTTTAATTAGTGTATGATTGAGATATATATATAACAAACATTTGCCTTTTTATCATTTTCCTACGTACAATTCAGTGGCATTAATCATATTTCTCACATTATGCAACCACCACTATCTACTGCCAAAACTATTCTGTCATTCCAAACAGAAACTCGGAATCCCGGGAGTATAGCCTCCCTCCTGCTCCAGCCTCAGGTGACCGCTGGGGTGTGTGTGTCTGTGTGTGTGTGTGTGTGTGTGTGTGTGTGTGTGCGCGCGCGCGCGCCTCTCACGTTCCCTGTCCATGGGATCATGCACCGTCTGTCCTTCTCTTTGCATCTGACTCCTCTCACTCAGTGTCCTGTCCTCGTCCATCTTCACTGCAGCACACAGCAGAACTTCATTTCACTATTCAGTTCAACCATATTCTGTTGGGTGGATGGACAACGTCATGTCTGTCCAGTCATCTGTTGGACACTTGGTTGTTTCCACCTTTAGACTGTGTAAATCATGCTGCACTGAGCATCTATCTGTGTACAGCAGTACAGCGTCTGTGTGCCTGTCTGCTCTCCAATCTCTTGGATACATATCGGAGGGTAGAATTTCTAGGTTATAAGGTTGATTGGGGGGAACCTCGAAACTCCCAGCATGTCCTGTCCTAGTACAGAGCATCTTGGTACAATCTTCTAACTGTAAACCCACCCCCCTGCCTGGCAGATACCCAGGTTATTCTCTGATGTTATGCTCTCCCCCACCTCCACCTGACAGCTTCCTGTTCATCCTTTAGTTTCTGCTCCATGGCACCTCCTCCGGAAGCTCCCTCCACAGCCCCCTGAGACTCCCTGGCAGCATCTGGGACCATTCCCTGCAGTGAGAGTCCCTGAGCCAAGTGCCGGGTGGATGCCACCAAGTACTTGTTACTTCAGCCAGGCACTGAGGGCTCTGTGGGGGCCTGGAGGAGGGAATGCAGTGCATTTGGGAGAAGGGGCAGTACTGGTCAAGCAGACTGCAGATCTCTGACAGCGGAGGGTCCTCACTGGCTGGAGGGCCAAGTGTGTCAGGATCAGGAGCGTCAGTTCCAAATGGAAGCAACCCAAGAATAACCATCTTCTCCGCACACTCCAACTGCATTAGTCCAGAACATTCCACGGAACTGGGAGGAACCAGTTATGCATGCTTCAGCACACACCAAAAAGGTACTGATCCGAGGAATTTAGAATCGCAGAGAGGTGAACTTCAGGTCCTGCTGGATCCAGGCGCTCAGTGATGTCAGTGTTGGGCTTCATTCTCCAGCAAGGTCTCCTGTGTGACAGCTGACATAGTCTCCAGCCAGTTTAGGGTCCCCAGCAGAAAGGAGGAAACCCATTGGCCAGTCACCTGTCACATGTCCAACCCTGAACCAATGACTGGGACTAGAATGATGGGAGATGCTGATTGGACATTCTCACATTCCTGCCTGGGACGATGGGTTAGATTGACCCCTTGAAGTAAAGGGGAGAGGCAGGGTTACAGGTGTGTGAAGAAAGGGTCCTAGTGGACTGAGGAGGCCTGTGCTGGCCCCAGCTCTGAGCACTCTGTCCACCATGTGTTCTCTGAGCCTTGAACTCATGCAGAACTGTGGATGCCCTGAGTACAGAGGGAGTCTCTCATACTCACAGGCCCCGTGACACAGGCCTGATGGCCACTTGCCTTTGGTGAGGAGCCCTTGAGTTGACTCTGGTGCATAGTGACTGTGTGTTCAATAGACCTGGACCTTGCCTGACCCGCCCGGCCCTCACAATCTCTCTGTCGTACCCCCCTGAATTGTCCTGTGCCCCGCTGGCCCTTCTTGGGCCTTGCAGGGCCCTTTCTCCCTCACCCCCTCTATGCGCTTGGCTCAGTACCATCCTGGGCATGGAGGACTGACCTTCCCCCTCCGCCCAGGAAGCCTGTGGCTGCAGCTTATGTGCGGACACTAATCTTCTGAATCCTGCCTCACCAGGCAGTAGTCCCGCTTGGAATCTCTGGTGAGGTCCAGCGTGTCACAGCTTAGCGTGTTTCTCAGTCCCCACATGAAATCCTCGCGTGTCTAGAAATCCAATGGTGGCCTGAGCTACTGCTTTGTTTTGGTAGCACCAGGAAGTGAAGTGCTTACCTTTTAATGATGCTGCTGTTATTATTTTGTGCCGTTGGGTTGGAACTGATCCACAGCTGACCCTCCAGTGGATTTTTTTAGAAGCAAAAATATCACATGGGAAGAGAGTGCCCATCCTTCTCCCATGGAGCAGCTGGTGGATTCGAACCTCATACTTTCAGATTGCCAGTGCAGCTCCTTACCACTAGACCACCAGAGGTCCCTACTTAATGATGGTCAGAAGGCAGGCCCCTGCTTAATCATGGGTAGAAGACAATTCATTCATCCACCTAGCATCCCGTCCTTCATTCATTCTCCACTTCGCCTGCCAGTCAGTTGGAGTGAAGGTTACTTCTTCCCACCTTCTCTTCCTCTTGCTGACCTGGAAGCAGCCCCGCCAGCCTCCTGCTGATGGAGACTTGCAGAGACCCTCCTGGATGGAGCAGAACTGCCCCATACATCCCCAAGGCAGCAGTGTTCATGGAAGGAGAATGCCCCATCTTTCTTCTGCACAGCATCTCTGGGGTTCCAACCACTAACCTACTGTGAACAGCTGCATGCTTTAACTGCTGTGCCACCAGAGCTCTCTGCTCTCCCCAGCCTCCTCCAATTTTATCTGCCAAAGAAGGGAAGTAATGGTCAGTGTGATGAAGGGGACAGAGTCCAAATCAAAGAAAAGGGAGAAGGGCTGAGAAGCAGCTGGCAGGAGAAGCCTATTCAGAGGCCACCCAGCATTTGTCAGAGCCCTCAGGGCTGTACAACACAGACTGAGCCAGTATGAACTGCCACCATTAGTTAGAAGCAAGGTATCTATCTAGGGTCTTCTGTTGTATCAAATGAACCACAGAAATGTGGAGTAGTAATGAGAAAGGGGGCCCAGGAGAGAGGAATATGGGTTCCTTGTGCAAGATTTCTACAAACTTGAAATTTCTCTAAAAACTAAGCTTATTGTTACAAAGACAAGATACAAAATTTAGAAATACGTGGTGCTATCGAAATTGTCAAAGACTTCATTTTTCCTGGTTCTACAATCAACACCCATGGTAGCAACTGTCAAGAAATCAAGAGAAGTGTTCCTTTGGGCAACTCTCTGTGGTCGGGGACCTCTTTAAAGTCCTAAAGAGCAAAGATCTGAACAAATGAGCCTGTCTTGGGAGAATTGCAGCTGCAGTGTTCCTTAGAATCGAGAATGGGGAGAAGTCGTATCACACAATGAATGTGTTAGCAGAAGGGACTAATCCTTGGGAAAAAGACATCATGGTTGGGAAGTAGGGGATCAACAAAGGAAAAGAAGACCCTCAATGAGAGGATGACAGGATGACTTCAGTGGGCTTGACCAGCCACGGGCCCGATGTGCTGGACAAAAGGACTCGGAGTTGTCATTGCCTTGACGGCACCTAACACTCAACACTCTTGGCACCAGCAGTCAAGAAATCAAAAGGTGAATTTTGCTGGAAAAACCTGCTGTCAGTAACCACTCCAGAGTGCTGAAGAGTAACGATATCAGTCCAGAGAGTAAGATGCACCTGATCCAGGCCATAGTCTCCAGAGTTACTGGGGTACGACAGCTGGCCAGGGACTAAGGAGGACAGAAGAAGAACCGATGCTTTTGAGTTGTGGAGCTGGAGAAGGGTACTGAACATGCCAACGGCTGCCAAGGGAACAAACGAGTCTGTCCTGAAGAGGGTGAAACCAAGTTTCTTCTTGGAGTCTAGGATTTTGAAGCTCTGTCTCACATACTTTGGGCATGTGACCAGGAAGGACAAGTCCTTGGGAAGGACATCATTCTTGGAATGATAGAGGGACAGTTCAAAGAGGAAAACCCTGGGTGAGATGGCTTGACACCATAACTGGGGTAATGGGGTAGGTGTGTCAGAGACAGTGAAATTGGCTCAGGAGAGGGCAGGGTTCAGAGCTGTTGTATATAAGGTCACTATAAGTCGTAGTCGACTCAGCAATATAGCAATACGTGGTAGCAAAATCCATAAGAGATTGGAGTTTTGGGAGCTGCAAGTTGTAAAAGTTGGGGTTACTGGAAAATGTCACTGTGCTATAAGTTAGATTCCTTCCCAGAGCAGTTGGAGAAGTGTAATTAAAAATTGGTAATTCTGTGTAACATCTGCTGGTATCTGGACTAAGGTTCATTAGAGAATTGATGCCTTTGAGCTGTGTTGCTGGAGAAGAGTGTTGACTATACCATGGACTGCTAGGAGAACAAACAGGTTTGTCCTGGAGAAGGTGAAGCCAGAATGCTCCTTGGAGTCAAGGATTCTGAAGCTTCATTTGACATATTTTGGGCATGTTGCAAGGAGGACTGGTCCTTGGAGAGGGACATCATGGGACAGTGGAGGGACGGCTCAGGAGAGGAAGACCCTCGATAAGATGGATCGATTCTGTGAGTGGAGTGGTGGGAATGAGTGTGTTTAAGAAAGCGAGGTTGGCACAGGATAGAACAGCGTTATACAATATGTGGTAGGTCTTTTGTACATAGGGTAGCTATGAGTCGCAAGCAACTCAATGGTACATAACAACAACAACAGCAACAACTCGTGGACTGGCCCATGCCAGACTGTGGTGTGTTAGTTACACATCTAGAAAGCTGTGGTGTGTTAGTTACACATCTAGAAAGCTGTTTCAAGCAGTGGTTTGACAGGGCCTGGCCTCGAGCTGGTGAAATGCATGAATCAGACCCAGTCCTCCTCCTTAGGGGGCATCACCACCCACCCTCGAAGCTGGTCTCCTGCTTCCTCCGCAGTGAGGTCCTCACAGGAGCCTGCACTGATGGTATTGGGGACTGGAGTTGGCATTGCCCTGACTGGCCTCTTGGGCTAAAGCAAAGTGTGAAAACACTGGCTGGGGAACAAGGAGCATCCAGGCAGGATTGGGGCTGTTCCCGGAAGAGCTAGGAGAAGGTGGGGTGTTGGGAGTCAACTGTGGCACGGCGTGTACAAAGAATCCTGAGCCTGAGCACCTGTGTTGGGGAACTTCCAACCTTAGACCTGCTGCCTGTGGACATGTCAGAGAGCCTGATGACCAGGTCCTTCCCCGCTGGGTGTGGAGAGGATCATCCTGCCAGGGGCTCCCACAGTGATGCTGGTTCAGAGGCATACAGCAGCATCAAGGAAACCAGGCCCCTTACTGTCAGCTCCATTCTGACCAAGCCCACAGGTGACAGAGGAGAACCACCATGTGGGGCAATCGCAGGTCACCAGGCATTTCTTTCTCACAACTGCTGAGGGGGTTTGAACCGCCAGCCTTTGGGTTAACTGGTGCAGGCCAGAACACCGCCAGTCCTCTGGTTCCCTCACAGTCTCTCCTGCACTTGAACCCACTGCTGTAGACACTGCATCAACCCTTGTCCTTGAGGGTCTTCCTCGTTTCCGCTGACCCCATTTGACAGTCTCACAGCCCCATAGGGTTTCCAAGACTGTCTCTTCACCGAAGCAAACCACCGCATCCTTCTCCTGCAGAGCTGCTGGTGGGTTCAGACCACCCGCTTCTGGGTTCAAAGCTGAGAACTTTAACCACTTTACCACCAGGGTGAGCAGTGACTCTGTTTCACCTCTTGTTCTCCAAGAAGGGCCGCTGTTTGCTGGTCACGGTGCATTTTCAGGACTGAGTTTAATACCCCTCTGGGTGAATGGCCTGGTGGTCTGAGGTGGGTTCAGAGTCATCAGTTACTGGACACCAGGCCCAGTGCCCACTGTGGCCTGCATATGCCCAGCCTGCTGCCCCTTACCTATGCCAATTACTGACCAGGCACAACTGGGTTGGGGGAGCTGGTGACTATCCTGGGTGGACCACTAGGTAGTCCTCTACCCTGGTGGCTGGGAGCACCCCCCCAGGGAGGAAGAGACACCCTCCTCTCTGCCAGGGGGCAGGCACTGCCTTTGGCAGGCACCAGCAACTGCTGCACGTGAATTAAGGCCAGAGTTGATTTAATGAGCGTGACAGATCGGCCCTCTGCGGCTGTGGGCTTTGGCATCTGGACTGCCACACCTGCTGCTCCCTGCTTTGCTGAGATTAAGCCGTGTCCTCTGGGGATGCCCACTGGATGGGTGTCCTTCACAAATCCCCCTTGCACCCTTGGTTGGAGCTGGCAGGAGAGCTTAGGAGCGCCCTGCCTCGGCCACAGAGTGGTGACCCGACCCTGTCATGGGGACACTCTTCCTTCTGGCCCCACCCTCACAGGCGTCCAGACTGAAAAGCAGCAGAAAGGGATGCATGCAGCCCAGGAGTTGCTGTGCTGGGTTAAGAGGAAAGCCGTGTTCTTGATGACTCGCTTTTGGTTTTGGATTTGGTTTGTTTGGGTTGTGGTTTTTTTTTAAATTTTTTAAATGTATTTCTTTTTGTTTTCATTCATTCATTTTTGCACACTTTCCTCCCTCTCCACCTCTCCCCCCAGTTAACTTTTCTCTTTGACAAGTAAAAAAAGGGGGAAAAAAATCTTTCATTGTTATACAACACGCCTTCCCCGCCCCCCAGTCCACTCCACTATGGGGCTTTCATTCTGGACTCCTGTCATGACAATAACACCTGATCATATATTCCTCCTAAACTGTTTTCTCCCTCATCTGTTTCAATGCAGTGTACATTATTTATCCCCTCTTAGTTTTTCCCCCAACTCCAATGTCAGTCCTGTTTTACAACAGTGGCACTATGTAGTATTTGTCCTTTTGTGACTGAGATATTTCACTCAGCAGAATGTCCTCCAGGGTCACACATTTTGTATATTTCATGAGTTTCTTATTTTTCAATGCAGCGTAGTATTCCATTGTGTGAATATACCAGAGCTTCCCTATCCATTTGTTTGTTGATGGGCATTTGGGTTGTTTCCAACTCTTTGTTATTGTAAACAAAGATGCAATAAACGTGGGTGAGCATATATCTGCTTGGGTGATGATCTTTGGGGTATATTCCAAGTAGTGGAATTGCTGAGTCAAATGGTATCTCTATTTGCAACTTTTTGAGAAAGCGCCATACTGCCTTCCACAGGGGTTGTACCATTTTACACTCCCACCAACAGTGAATAAGGGTTCCAGTTTCTCCACAACCTCGCCAGCATTTGTTGCCTGCTGTTCTGTTAAATTTTGCTATTCTGACTGGGGTGAGATGATGTCTCATAGTTGTTTTAATTTACATCTCTCTTAGGGCTAGGGATTTTGAACATTTCTTCATGTGCTTATTGGCCATCTGAATGTCTTCTTTGGTGACTTGCGTTTGTTTAACTTTTAGAATGACGAGACTTTCCCGTCATGCCTCGGACATACTACAGCTGATTCTTTACCCACCAATCAGGATCATTGATGCTCCCTGTCCTCAGGTCAGCTGAGCCAGGGTCACAGAAGTGATTAAGGACGGCCAGTAACCTGTCCTCCAGCAGGTGGGCCACACAGTACACAAGTGGCCCACACGAGTGTCCGTAGAAATGACCTGAAGACAGGCAGACCGAAGACCGTGCGGAGGAGCCACGTTGGGGCCTGACATCCACCCACACTGACCCCTGCTCGCCCCTCAGAATCCCACCCCTGCCCACCTCACCTCCAGCCCCTTCACGGCTCCCCCAGTCCCCCTCACATCCTGCCTGCAGTGTTGTCCATATTACCGCACTCACCCTCCCTTTCCCCATGGAAATATTTGCACCATGAGGTCAAGGGCATGCCCTCTGCCCACCGCTCCACCTACGACAGCAAACGCCTGGGCCAGCAGGCGCTCAGTGCACGCTGGTTGAATGAATGAAATGGTGGAAAAGGAGAGGTGGGTGGACGAATACCAACCAAGGAGGTCACCAGGTAAAACCCCAAATGTCAGTCATGGGTTGTAGACCAGCCCTGTCACAGAACCGTCTTCTGCTTGTTGAGCAGAGCTGGGGGGACACACTCTGTGTGTGAGGTCTGGAAAGTCCCCACCAGGGTGATCATGGGCCTCTTGGAGGAGAGGTGGGAGCAGGGTCGTCTACGGGGCCTTTTTAAACAAGAATGCAGTTGTGTGTCCTGTGTGTCATCGAGGGCGGTGAGGCAATGAGAAGGCAGCTCGCAGGGCTGAGAGACTGTGGGGCCCTTGTCACGGCAGGGACTCTCTCACACCAGCCACCTTCAGGCAGTGCCACCAGCTGTCCTGCTGATGTCCCTTGCTGTCTTTTGAGGATGACAGAAGGGACAGGCCATGGAAGTGGCAGGAGGTTACCCGGCCAGGGTGCACGAGAGGGGCTGCATCTCAGAGACCCTTAGAGTCGATCTGGGGGGTCTTAGCCACCTCGTTAACCAGACACACCCCAGCCTGGCTCCTGAAGCCACTCACATCCTTCTCCTAGGCCCAGCGCATGTCCACTAGGCCTGGGGAGAGGCCAGCTGCCACCTGCTCTTACCGGTCACAATCTCTCGCTCACCAGGTGCTGGGCTCTTGAGGAGACAGGTTGCCTTCCTGGGCCTGCCCCACCCCATGCTGCCGTTGTGGTTGTTAGATATGTCAAGTCAAGACCCTCCAGCAGGTTTTCAGAGGCAGTAAACTGCACGGGAGGAGATTGCCCGTCCTCCTGCGGGGCAGCTGGTGGATCCAAGCCTTGTGCCTTTGGGATTGCAGTACAGCTTCTTCCCACTAGGCTCCCAGAGGTCCATGCTGCAATTAGGGATTTCAATTCAAATCTACAAGCAAAGAGGAGCTAGAGGACTGTGGGTATTTCTAGTTGAGCAAATGTGTTTGGGTCCTCCGTGGTCACCACATCCCGCTCGGGTCCGTTCATGGCTGGAGTGGGGTGTGCACACAGCAGTTTCTTTTCCTTCATATGTGTATATATTGTTGTGGTGGTGATGTATACGGGAAACCTCCCCTGAGCAAACAACTCCTGTGTGTGCCATCCACGGTACTGATGTCGCCTCTGAGCTGGTCACCCATTCTCCCCTCCTTTCCCACGTCAGTCCTCCCAGGAGCCCCGCCGGCCCAGTGTCTCACCTGACCTGGGAGATACTGCAGCCAGCTGGATATGGACAGAGCCTTTTTCAAAGGACCACCATTCTCAAGGAAGAAACTCTTTATGAGTTAAGCTAAAGTGTGATTTGGTTTTAAGGGTGCAGTTTTGTTGACATTTTAAAGGTGAACTCAGAGCTCTTGTTTCTGGGGTTTATCCAGCCTCTCAGCATCTTTCTTTTCCTCGTTGAAGATTTCACCTTCTTGTGTTAAATCAGTTGTAGACATCACTGCCTTTGATGCCCCCATTATCCTCTTGATGCACACATGGACAACTGTGCCCCACTTCCCGGTCCCCTCAGCAGCCAAATATTTGCAAAACTCAGTGGGAACTAAAGGGCCAGAGAGCTGCCGGCACGCAGAGCCCAGCGTCCACCCTGGCCTGGTAAACAGCGTCCATGATGCTCATTGTGACGCATCTGTCCTTTGTCTTGGAAATTGCTAACGTCTCTCAACAGATACAAATAGTCTTATTTTCCCAAGGCCCTGATGCACATTTATGTTTTCTCACAGACTGGTCAGTAAAGGACTCTTGCAGGTGACCCCCTTGGAGTGAGCCCACAGGGCTGCCTTGAATGAGGACAGTGTTTGGTTGTAAAAGCACACTGGATGAATTCCTAAAGATCTAGACTTAACATCAGTCACGGAGGCAGCATCTAGTCGGACGGGGATGTTAGTCTGACTCAGAGGTGCTCCCCACACACTCCAGGGGTGTCCAGAGTGGAACCAAGAGCAAAAGGCCTGGCCGCCCCCATTGAGACTCTGTGCTGTCACACGGCTTGGCCTGAGAACAAACCACACCAGGGTGTCTGCTATTGAAATGGAACATTTTTCCAAGCGAAGTAAACATCTTGATTGTTCTTTGAAGGCATTAAATCTCCAAAGTAATCTATTCCCCACCCCAAAAATAAAGGGGAATCAGATTAGCCAGTGTCCATCCATGATGCTGAGACACGTGCTTCAGAAGCTGCCTCGGCCACCCCCTTCCCCTCTCAGAACCTTGTTTTCCAAGATGGGAAGAAAATCAGATTACTCCACAGATTTCAGACCCCATGACTCAGCGTGGACGGCTGGCGGGAAGAAGGCTCGTCTGTGAGAGCTTGATTAGATGTGGGGGCACCAGCTGCTTAGTCCAGGTTTTGTCCAGCACATCCGTGTGTATTTTGAACCCCACCTGTCTACAGGTATGAATGGATTAGAAGGAAGCTGGGGACCAATTTAACGTGGAGAGCTTATTGTTAATTTTCACTGAGTTAAGCCGATTCCAACTCATCTCAAGCCCATGTATAACAGAAACACTGCTCCATCCTCACTGTCCTCAGTCATTGCCATGGTCAAGCCATTGTGTCCATCCTGCTTCTTGAAGGCCTCCCCTGTTACTGACCCCCTGCTTTTCCAAGCATGGCATCCTTCGCCAGAGCCTGGTCTCCTGAAATGACCAAAGGGAGAGGCGGCCTCATCATCTCATCTTCTAAGGAGCATTCGGACTACTTCTCTTCTCAGATAGATTTCTTGATTCTTTGGGGCACTCCCTGGTACACTGAAGACTCTTCACCAATATCATAACAAGAGTGAATTGATGGAGTATTACTCGGCCGTCAAGAGCCGTTAAGGCCTGACATCGGTGAACTTGGAAAATGTGATGTTGAATGACATAAGCTAGTGAGTCGTTAAGGAGCAGTTAGTGTATGATCCCACCTCCATGCGTGTAGATGAGGCACATGCAGAGACTAGATGTGCTGGTGGTCATCACGGGCACGTGCAGAGCGGCTGCTTCAGAGGCACTGACTGAGCTCTGCCAAGGTGACCTTGACCTCAGTCTCATAACACCGGCTCTGTCAGGGTGACCCTGGGCTTTGTCAAGGTGACATTGACCTCTGTTGTCATAACACCAGGCTCTGTCAGGGTGACCCTGAGCTCTGTCAAGGTGACACTGTGCTCTGTCAGGGTGGCACTACTATCAGAGTGATCTAGCTCTGCCAAGGAGACACTAAGGTGTTGGAGTGACATCAAGTCTGTCAGTGACACTGAACTCTGTCAGGGTGACCCTGAGGTCTATCAACATAAGGCTGAGATCTGTCAGTATGACTCAGCTCAGTCAGCGTGACATGAAGGAGGTCTATCTATCATTGTGACACAGAAGTCAGTCAGGGTAGCACTGAGTTCCATCAAGGTGACACAGAGCTCTGTCCAGGTGATAGCAAGCTCTGTCAAGGCTGATGGGAAGGCATGGAAATGGATAGCGAGCGTGGACGCCTCAGGGACACCACTCAGGTCCTGCCTACCTGTCTAGGACTCAGTGTCAAGATGTTTCCCCTATTGTGTCCCCACCAAGGACCCTATCAGTCTGTGGCCTCCAGGGAAAGGCACCTGACCTTTGGACCTTGTCTGGTCAGCGTAGGGCCCCACCCCAGGAAATTCTTGCTGGAATGACACTTGTCCTGCTCCATTCCCAGCTCCCCAGAGATACCATCTACAGGGATCAGACTGGGGCAAGTGTTTCATTTCTCTCTGAGGGTGGACACTAGAGCCAGAACCTCATGTCTCACTCCAGGGGAGAAGAGGTATGGTTCAATTCTTGTAGCATCTTAATGCCTCCTCTTCTGTTTTGGTTTCCTGGTTGTTTTTTAAAACTGTGTTTTAGGTAGAAGTTTACATAGAAACCTAGCTTCTCATTGAATAATGTTTATCCAGACATGACATTGGCTGTGTCTTTCACAATGTGCTAACAGTCTCATTCTTTGCATTCTGCGTGTTCTGTTTGTGTTCTTCCAGCTCCCCTGCTCCCCCTTTGCAGCTCATCTTTGTTTTAGGGTAACTGACCATTTGGCCTCATAGTTGGTTATTTAAGGAAGCACAGTACTCAAGGTGATCCTGTTTGCATTAGAGTCCATCGACCACTTTGGATGTATCAGGACGGGCTTCAGGTCCAAGTTTAAACAAGGTGTCAGGTGAGAATCTCGGAACTTTGTCAAGTCTTGGTCTTTGTCTGGACTTTTGTTAGAAGTTTTCATTCTCTGCTTTCTGTAGTTAGAGTTTTTCCCTCTTTCTCTGGGACCTTCTAGTGTGTGCAGCAGTTGGACAGTGTCTAGTTCTGGTTACATGAGGCCCTGGTTCATGTGGGCTGTTTGTCCTGCAAGCTGATCTCTTCTTTGAGCCTTTAGTTGCTTTCATTCTGGTTAGAATGGCACATCCTCTCTCACCTTCCTGACCCTGGCTTTTCAGACACACCGTCCCTGGTGCTCACACAGGGGCCAGCTCTCTGGTGTCCCCGCTGGGTGGATGGCAGAGCCAGACCCCTTGTCTTGCTCCAGAGAAGACAAGCCAGAGGTTCTTTCTCTCCACCAGATGAGTAGAGACAAATAGTTGTGTTTTAGATATTGATTGGCAAGCTTCTTGGGCCCCAGCCACCCCTCAGCAAACTTGGATGGAGAACACTAACTTTATGAATTTTAAATTATCCCACAAGACTGTGTTCTTAAACTTTGAAACTCAGTAAACTATCCCTGTGGGCTGATTTCCACACCTGTGGCTCTAAGTGTTTTATTTTATGTATGAATGCATATGTATGCGTATATATATATATGCAGCGCACATAAGCGTGGATGTGCACATGCCAACATACACACTCACGCATGCTCTCCCACATCTTCCCCGTGTCTTCCTGTCTATGTAGACACATATGCACTATATGCTATATGTACTGAATATAGAGCTATGTTTATGTATTTGGTTGTTACCACTGTTGCAAAATCACATTTATAAAAATTATCAAGATCATCCCTTATTCCTGCGTGCTTCTTGATGCCTTCATTTTCCTTGGAAAATTTATGCCAACTTCACTTATATTGGGTATTTTCTATTTCATCACTGAAACAAATCATTACTTTCTAGAAAGTGACTCCCTCCTCCCATTTGTGGGTTGCCATCGAAGAGTACTGCTGTATGCCTGTTCTGGGCTTTTTAGGAAAGTAATGTCATGCGATATTTGGCCTTTTGTGATTGACTTACATCAGTCAGCACAAGGCCTTCCAGATTCACCCGTGTTCTAAGGTGGTCTCGCGGGTCCTCATTATTCTCCGGTAGTGTAGTTTTCCATTGTGTGTCACAGTTTGTTTATCCATGCTTGGGACTGCTGTTATTGCCACGTCCACACTCCTGAAGAATGCCGCAGTGAGCACCAGTGTGCATGTGTTGGTCCGTGTCACTTTGTTTGTAACAATGGCATATATATTTTTAAAGTGTAGTTGCTAGATGACAGAATATTCTATTTCTAGCTTTGGGGGGGGGGGTGTCATATCGTTTTCCACAGTGGTTGTACCATTTTACAATCTCATCAACAATATATGAGTCCCTGTCTCCCCACAATCTTGCTAGTGCTTGTTTTCTGTTTAATTTTTCATCAGGTGATATGGCATTTCATTGCCATTTTGATTACATCGTTCTAATGGCCAAAATACATAGATACAGAGGGAGAATACAACCTGATGCACTCCCTTGTTAATTTTAAACCACGTAGTGTTTTCTTGCACAAGAGCCTCCTGGTCCAGGTGTAGGTTTCACGTGAGAACAGTTAAGTGCTCTGGAATTCCCATTCTTCTCAATGTCAGCCGTAACTTGTTATGATCCACACATTCAAATGCTTTTGCATACTCAGTAAGGCCTGAGTAGACATTCTTCTGGTATTTGTTTTCAGCCAAGCTTCGACTTCCTCCTTCATTCCCATTGGCTCCTGCTGCCATGGAACTTCCTGGAAATTTTCCGTGTCAGTCAGTTCTTTTTGGTACAATGACTCTTTGTATTGCCTCCATCTTCTTTGGATGTTTCACGAGTCATTCAATATCTTGCCCATAGCGTCTTTCACTGTTGAGACTCGAGGCTTGAATTTGTTTTTCAGTTCTCTCAGCTTGAGAAATGCAGAGTGAGTTCTCTTTTTATTCTCCATTTCAAGCTTTCTGGACGTTCCATTATAATACTTTGCTTTGTCTTCTCAAGCTGCTTTTTGTTTGTTTGGTTTTTTTATATTCTTTTTTAAATGGTTTGATTACAAAGTTTATATACATTGTGTTTCACAGTGTTCTTCATTCACATTGTGTTTCATATAATCATTCTTATGCATTATGTTTTATAAAATCAATCACCACTGGGTCTTGCCCATCACTACCCTGTCTTTTTACCGAATCCTTCCCATTGGCTTTTCCCCCTCTCTCCACCAACCTACCTATCCTCACTCCTCTGCTCCCCTCCCCCCACCTTGAGTTTCCATACGTGTTTTACTAGTTATCCTTCTATTTTTACAATAATGGTCTTATGCAGTGTTTGTCCTCAGAAACTGCATTAGTTCACTCAGCATAACGTTGTCCAGCCTCTCCCAAGTTACATAGTATTAATCAAAATCATTGCTTCTGAATGCTGTATAGTATTCCATTATGTGAATGTACCACAGTATGACCCAGCTATTCCTCTACTAGGAATATACCCCAAGGAAATTAGATGTTGTTGTTATGCGCCGTCGAGTCATTTGTGACTCATAGCGACCCTATGTACAACAGCGCTAAACCCTGCTCTGTCCTGTGCCAATCGCATTGCCTCTGACATACCCATCCTGATTACCCCAGTCACTTAATCAATCCACCTCATAGAGGGCCTTCCCCTCCTGCACTGTCCCTCCATCCTACCAAGCATGATGTCCCTCTCCAAGGACCTGTCTCTCCTTACAACATGTCCAAAGGATGTCAGACGAAGCCTCAGAATCCTTGCCTCCAAAGAGTAGCCTGTTTTAACCCTCTCCAGGATGAATCTGTTTGTTTTCTTGGCAGTCCAGGGTACATTCAATACTCTTCTCCAGCACCACAGCTCAAAGACATCAATTCTCCTTCTATCCTCCCTAGTCATTGTCCAACTCTCTGATGCATAACAAGTGATTACAAAGACCATGGCCTGTATCAGGTGCACCTTAGTCTCCAGAGAGACACCGTTGTTCTTGAGTACTTTAGAGAGGTCCCTAACAGCAAGTGAGATACAAATGGAGATTTGTACACCACTGTTCATAGCAGAGTTATTCACCATTGCGAGAACATGGAAACAGCCCAGATGTCCAACCACAGTCAAACGAATTGAGCTGCCTTTTGAAATCTTCTGTTCAACTTTTTTACTTCAGCATGTTTTCTATTTATTTTGGGTTCTTGACACTCTTGTGCAAGTCCCAGAATCTCTTCTGACATTCCTTTCGGATTCCCCACCCCCCGTCTTTGTAATGACCTTTTGCTCTCCTCGTGGATGATATCCTTGAAATAATCTCACACTCATCTGCTCTTTGATCATTGGTATTCAATGCTTCAAACCTATCCTTATCCCAGGGACTGCCGAAAGAACAAATAAATGGGTCTTGGGGAAAGTGCAGGCAGAATGCTTTTTGTAGATGAAGATGTAAAGCTTTGCCTCACATACTAAAGGTGTGTTGCTAGGAGGAGCTGTTCCTTGGAGAGGGACGTGATGCTTGGAAAGGCAGAAGGTTAGCGAAGGAGAGGAAGCCCCTCAACCATGTGGATTGACACAGTGACTGCCACAATGGGCTCGAATGTATTGGGAAGTGTGAGGATGGCCCAGGATAGGGCAGGGTTCAGAGCTGTTGCTCATTGAGTCTTTATGGGTCATACTCGACTCAACAGCACCTACCAACAACAACAATGGCTAACATGTTTGGAAGGTCATGAGAGTCATTTGAGAGTCAGCTAAAAGAGAAGAAGGCCTTCAACAAGTGTGTCAGAGATGAGGGGAGCACAGGACAGGACTGGGTTCAGATCTGTTGTTCATGGAGTCACTATGAGTCATACTTGACTCAACAGCATCTAACAACAATGGCTAACAAGCGTGCTCTGGTAACCTAGGGCATGGGGACTTGCACAGCTAACCTAAGCGCCCTGCCTCTCTGGAGCTTCAAGTTCACCTGCAGCTCTTTGGGAGAAAGGTGAGCGAGCAGTCTCTTCTCACGTGAGTTACAGCCTCAGAAGCCTGCAGGAGGATCAGCAATGAGTCGGTTCTGACCCCATGGCAGCAAGGTTTCCAGTGGCTGACAAATCTGTCCTGAGAGAAGCCAAGAGGTTCCCTAGAGATGAGGAGGGTGACACCATCTCACACACTTTGGGCAGGTCCCTGAAGAAGGACAGTCGATGGTCAGTGAGAGAGGAAACCTCACCAGGCTGGAGGGCACGGTGACTGCAGCCGGAGGCTTGGCAGCAGGGCTGTGCGGCGGGCACAGGATCGGATCAGTCTGTGCCATTGCGCAGGGGCCACTGTGAGTGGAGGCTGATATGGTAGCACTTAACGACGACCACAACCACCTTGGGCATCCGTCCTGAGCGCCGTTCCGTGTTAGCTGCCCAGTGTCCTTGGTGGGGAAGTATCTGTTTGGGCCTTTTTCCCATTTTCACTGTCTTGTCAGCCTTCTTGTCATCAGCTTGTTCGCTTTGCTGTCTATTTTAGAGATTAGACCCCTATCAGATCCGTCCTTGCTAAAGATCTCATTCCCACCCAGTAGGTTTTCATTTCAACCTTTTGGTAAAGTCTTTTGATGAACATAAGTACTTAATTTTTAGGCGGTCTCGGTTATCTAATCTTTATGTCACTCATGCATTTTTAGTTTTGTTTGATAAACCATTTATGCCAAAAATTAGGTGACCTAGTTTTGTCCATATGTTATCTCCCAGACTCCATGGTTTTAGCTTTAACGTTCGGTCTTTGATCCGTTTTGAGTTTGCTTTCATGCATGGTGTGAAGTACAGGAGCCTGTTTCGGGTCTTTGCAAACGAGTGTCCAGTTTCACCAGCACCGTTCGTCCCCACTCAACAGGCTTTGACCTTTTGTCCGAGGTTAGCTGCACGTAGATGGACCGGTGATTCGCAGTTCTGTTCCATTGGTCCCTGTGTCTGGCGTTCACCCACTGCCAGGCTTTGTGACCACTATGGCCCCATATAATGATCGAGGTGGACACTGCCAGGCTTTGTGACCGCTGTGATTCTATTTAAGGATCAAGGTCGGGACTGCCAGGTGTGTGACCACCGTGGCTCCGTATAAGGATTCAGGTGGACACTGTCAGATGTGTTACTGTTGTAGCTCCTATAATGATCGAGGTGGACACTGCCAGCTCCTGCTTCTTCATGTCACTATTGGGATCTTCTCTCCTGTCCATATAAAGTTGGTCCATTTTCTCTTCACTTAGGAAAGCGCATGAGATTAGAAGGAGCCCTTGTAGCACATGTAGAGCTACTAACAGGAAGGTCAACACACACGCATGCGCACACACAAGTACACGCACACGCACGCACACACGCGCGCGCATACACACACGTGTGCACGCACACACGCGCACGCACACACACGTGCGCACACACACGCGCATGCATGCACGCGCGCGCGCACACACGCACACGCACACACACGTGCACGTACACACACGCGCACGCATGCACGCACGTGCGCGCGCACACACGCACACCAGCTGCTCTGCAGGAGGAAGCTGCAAGGTCTCTGGGAGTTTGAGGGCAATGAGTTTGGTGTTCTTTGTGTTTTGTGCTTTCCTTGCCTTTTCGTGAGTCTAATCAGGATACTGTTACATCTGTAGATCGCTCTGGAGTGTATTGACATTTTCACAGAGCTGTGCCTTCCAGTCTGTGAACATGGAACATTTACCATCATGTAGCTCTCACTGAGTTTTTCCTGCCACTTTTTTATAGCATTTTTCTGGTTGAGATATAGTTCAAACCTCATAAAGACCACAGTTTTAGAGCATGTGCTTCTGTGGTTCTCAGTATGTACGTACTACTCAGCCGTCACCCCTTCCTCACAGTGTCCCCATCACCCCAGAAGAACCCCACACCTGTTAGCAGGTGCTGCCCCACCCCCACTCGGCTGCTGCCCGCAGGAAACAATATTGCTGATTCATTTTCTGTGTGCACAGCTAAGCATTTCTGGTCTTCATGGTGGTAGAACACACAACATAAAACCCACCCCTTTAAACCTTTCCCTAATCCATAGCTCATTGGCATGTGGGGCGTTGAGGTGAGGTAAACGCCACCTCCTCCATCTGGCTCTAGAACATTTCCATCCCCCCAAAAAGAGTCTGCGCCATAGCAGTCACCCTCCTCCCCACCCACCTGCCCTAGGCAACTGCTAATGTGCTTTCTGTCTCTGTGGATTTGGCTGTTCTGGGCAGCTCCTGTGGATGGAATCTGACAGGATGTGGCTCTCTGGGTCTGACTTCCTACAGAGCTGCTGCTGCCGCCGCTGCCCTTTGCCCTCCACTGACGGTCCCCACGTGCATCCCGTGTGGGTGGGGGTCGTCTGTGTCTCCTGGCACTGCTGTAACGGAAGCACGGAATGGCTTGGAAGAACAGAAGTTTCCCTTCTCTGTTTAGGAGGTTGGACGTTGGACTAGGGAAGGTTTCCTTGCAGAGGATGACCCCGCCCCAGAGTGGGGAGAGTGGGGGTCCTGGCCACTTTTCAGTGTCTCTTCCTTCTCCACGTGGCATCAGTTGTCTCCGCAAGTGCATGTGACACATGCGTTCTGTTCTGAACACATCTGGTCTGAATAGATGAGGTGGCAGCTGGGGTACTTATAGGGAAGTTCGGGCTACAGAGGGGAGGCCCGGGGAAGGGGCCCTGGAGAGAGCCCTGGAAGTATCCAGGAGCAGGGGACAGCTCCTGCACCCCCACCTTCCAGTCTCTCTCACCTTTACCTGGCCACCTTGCTGCCAGGCGGTCACTAACACACCCCACTCTCCACCCACTGTCGCAGCACTCAGGGCTCTAGGTGGCCTTAGCTGGCTAGGAAGCAGGTGTGGGAGAGCTGCTCCCCGGCCTGCACAGCACCCACCACAGCTGGGACCCACACAACACCCACCTGTCCCCTCCAGCTTCCGGAGACCATCAGAGAGGACCCCACCTGCACAGCACCCGTCACAGCTGGGACCCACCTGGTGCCCACCTGTCCTTTCTGGTGCTGGCTCCTGGAGGCCAGCAAGCAGGTCACACTCCCTCTGTGTCCCCACAGCCAACTTCTGGGTGAACAATGCTGTCAGGCATCATTGCTGCTGGCCTGCTGCCCCTCCCCCTGCTCTGTCCATCTGGCTGGGGTGGGGCCTGGAAAGACTTGAACTTGGCATGGGGGCCTTGGTTTTCCTTTCATTTTATTGCAATTAAAAAAATGCATGCCATCTCTGCAATTTCTGCATGTTAGTGATGTGGATTCCATTCTTCCAGCTGTACCATCTTCCAGAGCATTCTGCCACCGTCCACATAGATGCTCCCCTCCTCCTCCCTCCTGCCCCTGGCTCTTTTCAGGTGCCCTCCATTAGAGGCCATCTCCTGGCAACCTGCGTGATGCACAGACTTGCCCCCTTGGGGTTCCAAGGCTGAAGTCTTGATAGGAACAGGTGATGGTTGTGTCTTTCTCCCAGAGAGCCTGGGGGTGCGTTCAAACTGCCAACCTTTCCATTAGAGGCTGAGCACTTAGGTCCCACACATAGTATGTGGTTTCTATATGTTTATTTGAGGAGCTCCGGTGCCATCATTTATAGGAAGCTCCAATGGCTTGTTGTTGTTGTTGTGTACTGTCGAGTCAGAACCGACCCGCAGCTGACCCCCCGGTGGGTTTTCAGTTAATCACACAGGAGGAGACTGCCCATCCTTCTCCCGTGGAGCATCCAGTGGCCTCAAACCATGTGCCTTTGGGATTGCAACGCAGCTTCTTGCCACTGGGCTTAATGGTCAGGAATTGCAGTACCCACACAGAGGTGTGCAGTTTGCATCCACCAGCTGCTCCGTGGGGGGACGATGGGCCACCTCCTCTCGTGGGATTTCCTGCCTCCGAAAACCCGCTGGAGGGCCAGCTGTGGGTCAGTACTTGGCAGCACACAACCACGTGTATTTGCTCAAGGCTCCTGGTGCCATAGTCTGTAGCATGCTGCATTGCAAGCCTGAAGGTCCGAGGCGTCAGCTGTTCAAATCCAGCGTGGCCCTGAAACGGAAAGAGGAGGGGCCCCTCATGTGAAGATTTCTGCCCTCCGAGACCCTCTGGAGCTTCACTGTGATGCTGTGAATTGAAATTGAGTTGATGGTAGTAAAATCATCCACATATGCACAGCACCACACACACTTTCTCGCAGTTATTTCCTTACGGGGCTCTGCGGCATAGCAGGTCCTGTAGCAGCCTTCTGTACAGGAGGCCAGCCGCCCAAATCCACCAGCGGCTCCGTGAGACAAAGACGGGCAGCCTTTCCCTTCAGACGCTGCTGGAAGGTCCCTGTGGGTCAGACTGAACCACTGGCCGTGGGTTTACCTTGACTCGTTTTCTACGTGGGATGATGCTGTCTTTCCTTGTCTGGCTTCTTTCACTCAGCATCCTGTGTTCTCGGCCCCTCCTTGTGCTGGAATGTGTCAGGGCCCCATTTCTCTTTAAGGCTGAGGAAGGTGATGAGGATGGCACAGAACAGGGCAGAGTTCCGGTCAGCTGTTCAGAGGATGCTGCAAGTTGTACTGTACTCAACAGCACCAAACAACAGCCAGGCCCCTTGCATGCAGGGGCCACACTGTGTGTCCATTCCTCTGCCCATGGACACTCGGGTATGGATCCCCACCTTGTAGTGACAGGAGAACTACCGTGAGCTGTGACAGTGAGCTTCTGTGCAGTGGCCACTGCTGGATGGGGTGGATGCCTTTAGTCCTGGTGTGAGAAAATGGCCAGAGCAGTGTGGTGCTGGGAGGCAGGGTAGGCTTGGATGCCGATAACGGAAGGGTCATGACCCTGGTGTGCCCCAGGCTGCCTCCCCAAGGGCTTCAGGCAACAGTGAGCAGTTCCATGCCAAGAGCAGCCCTTTCAGGCGCGGGCACAGCACTTCCCCCAGGCTGTCCAGGAAGGCAGTTAATCTGCCCGTTTCTCACGGTGAGCTGTTCGGCTTCTCCCGGGTACAGCCTGTCTTGGACGCCATGAGAGACGTGTCAGCAGCCCTGAGCCACAGCGGGGTACTGTTTGCCCAGCTGGGGCAACGTGTGCGTGCAGCCGTCCACATCTTTTCCCTCTGATGGGCAGATGCCTGCAGAGCCCAGATGGAACCTGCTGCCCCGCCCTGCCCAGGGCCTGTGCTTGACCAGGGCGACCACCTGGTACTGGGCTTGGGCTGAACCTGGGGTCTGTTGCCAAGGTGACGTGACCTTAGGCAAACCTGGCCTCCACTAACCCACCTACAAAGTGATGTGCTGTACCTGGCAGGATGCGTGCTTCGCGGGGCAGCTGCTGTTCAACCTGTGGAGCCAGGTCACCTCCTGGGAACCCCGTGAGGGACACTGCCTGGGCTGCACCTATGATGGGTGTGCGTCACACCTTCGTGAGCCGAGTTTTCTCTGCCTGTTTTTCAGAATGGGATCACCAGGCCTTTCCTCCTGGTCTACCTTCTCTGGAAGCTCCACTGAAACACGCTTGGCAGCCCTGGGACTCACACACCTCCACTGACGGATGTGTGGGGGCCGGGAATCAAACTTGAGTATCCCACGCGGAAGTGAGAATTCTGCCACTGTGCCGCTGCCCCCCACAAACCACACCAGCCATCATCAAGCTCTTGCCAGCTCAGGTGGACCCCGTGTCCTGTGGGCAGGGTGGCCTCAGGCCACCTCCATGCCCTGCAAAGTAAGAGCTGAGCACCACCTCCTGGGGCTGCTCTGAGCGTCCTGCGTGGTCCTGGCCGAAAGCGCCCTGTGCATGTGGTGGTCTGACCCTAGTGTTGCTCACAGTGCCTGCAGTGACACAGCCAGGTGTGCACAGGCAGGAACAGCGAGTCCCACTCTGCAAAGTAAACAAAGGAAAGCTGGTGAGATGGACTGGGCACCTGCCAAGCCCACCTGCTATGGCAAGGCCCACCCACACCAGCTGAAGGGCTCAGGCTTAACTCCCAATGAGACAAATGTTTGTTAACCAACACCTTTGTCCTCACTGGCTCAGGGTCTGCCCACCCCCAGCTGCCTGCTCCAGGCCTGTGAGGGAGTGTGGTGGTTGTTGTGTCCCACCAAGTCAGAAGCAATGCAAAGCTGATGTTCCAGCAGTTTTCCAGAGGCAGGTTAATCACATGGTTAGAGATTGCCCATCCTTCTCCCGCAGAGCAGCTGGTGGAGTCGAAGTGTGTGCCTTCAGGACTGCAGTGCACACTTACTCACCAGACCTGGCCATCTCCAGCAGCCCGCCGTGGGGCGGTGAGGTGGTGTAGTGTCCACAGTGGTGACTCTCATGCCTGCCTGTCTGTCTGTCTTTGTCTCTCTCTCTCCCCCCCCTTGACTTCTCCTGAACCTACTGGATTCTGGAGTTGGACCATACTGAAGTCATGGGCTGAGGTGTGGGTTTCAACCCAGCGAGACTCATTAAACCCAATAAACTAAACTCCCTGCTATCAAATTGATTCTAATTCTCCCTCCTTCCACTTTCTGAGGCTGTAAATCTTAGAGCAGACTGCTGAATTTTGGCTTTGCAGCTCAACATGTAACACACTACACACCAGGGCTGCTTATGAAACTGCAGAGACGAGTCTGGGCCTGGGCCTGCCTGGTCTCTCTCTGCCACAGGGTCCTGGCTCAAGGGTTTGCACCAGAATCAATGCAGATACAGTTCTTAATAAGTCTGTCTCATTGCCAATCCCAAACACTGGGTGCAGGCTGAGCGAGACCTAGAAGCTACGAGAAAGAATGCACTTGAGACTTTTGCAGATGGGCTGAGATCTGGGTGGACGAGAAAACATGGTTCTCCAAGTGGGCCCCGGCAAATGTGCTGCTGGGGGTGTTTTCCGTTGCCAGCTGAGTTGGGACTCCCGGCAACCGTCTCCTAGCAACTGTGTGCATGGGTACCACGCTCCCCAGGATGGAGGCTGGGCCCGGAGGCCTGCCGTGGGAGCCGGAAGCAGGCAGCAGGGCTGGAGAGAGCAGCCCTGGAGCCGAAAGGAGGGAGAAAGGCTGAAGAGGGGATACTCAGAGGCCTGCAGGCTTCAGCTCTCTGGGGGTCCACTCAGACCCCAGGCTCTACTGCACCAGCAGTCTCCCTGGGAGTGCATTAGTGGGGCCTCTCATTCTCAGATGCTTATCCCCTATTGTGTGTGTTTTGTACACGAGGATGTCCTACTTTTCCATTTTTACACAAAGGTCTCTTTATCCTGTGGCCTGGTTTTGTGGGAAACAGCTGGGTTGAGGTTAATTAACCCCATGCAGGCCCTGTGTCCTCAGGATAGGGGGAGGGGCAGGGAGGTGAGGGCCTGGGGTCAGACCAAGGGGGACAGAGTCAGAACCGACCCCCACTGCTGAGACGGGGTGGCTCCCCACACGTGGCCTCAGTTCCCTTACTTTTGGGCTACATCTAAGTAGAAGGGAGCTGAGCATAGATGTGCTATTCGCAGGCACTGCCATAATAGGTGTCACAGCCTGGTGACAAGAACAGAAGCGTGTTCTCTCCAGTCCCAGAGGCGGACAGCCAGGTTCAGCATGTTGACAGAGCCAAGCCCTCCCGATGGCTGCAATAGAGGACTCCCCTCCCCGGTGGTGCCCCAGGCGGCCCTGGGCTGTGACTGTGGCTGTGACTGTGACCCTGTCCTCACGTGTCAGTCCATTCTGTGTGTCTCCAGGTCTCTTCTCTTTATAAAGACACCACTCACAACACCGGGACCCACGCCCTCCCACTGTGGCCTTTTGTGAACTGGTGGCATCAGCAGAGACCCTGCTTCCAAACAAGGTCATGCCAAAAGTCCCTGGGGTCAGGATGCCAGCATCTCTTGGTATGACCACCAATCCCACCTGCTGTACAGGAGAAAAATATAATTGGAGTCAGCTCACTGCCTTTCAAGGTCTGTGACATGTGCAAACCATACCCCACACCATCACATCAGTTCTCCAGTTCTTGGGGGATGGTCCTGGTGACCCCCTCCAATCTCACCCCCTAAGGCTTGAGGTCATTTAGCTATCCCAGGCACAGCCCCAGAAGGTTTGGGGTGGGCTTGTCCCCACCTCTTAGCCCCAAGGATCCTCTAGCTGTAAGAGATAACCATGCCCAATGGACACCCCCTCCCCCCCCCCACACACACACACCCAGCCCTGTCCAGCCTGACTTCAGAGCTGACCAGGTGGCAGATACCTCACTGGGATTCAAGGCTGAGGAAGGGGGGAGGGGCTGTATACTACACCAGGTATCACAGGGGTTGACATCAAAAAGTCTATGGAACATTTGTGCAGAGTTCCAGCAGAAATTTCAATGTTTTAATAAAAGTATCACCATAGGTAGTTGTAACAACAAAATCCTTTTTTTATAAACCTGGCTTAATGTGTCCATAGGGAGCTCTGGTGACCAAGTGGTAAGGAGTTATACTGCAATCCCAGAGGCACGTAGTTCAAATCCACCAGCTGCTCCATAGGAGAAGAATGGGCAATCTCCTCCCATACAATTTACTGCCCCTGAAATCCCTCTGGAGTTTCAGCTGTTCCAATTCATCAGCATACAGCAGCAGCAACAATATATCCATATTCCTTCACAGCTGCTACTCTATCCTCATGGCCCTTTGCACCTTGTGTGCTCTGGACAGAACTGTCATTATTACCCAGCGACAATGGTGCTTCCAGACACGTGGTTCTGCACAGGCTGTAAGCACACTTATCTTCATTGCTCCTGGTGTTTTATCATCACTGATTCTGTCAAATGTTCTGGTGTCTTAGCTTTCCTGCTGTGGTAATTAGTATTTGTGAACCTTTATCAATAACTTTTCTGATAACAAAGTAGCAATTAAAGGAAAAGGAAGGAATTCAGAAAAGGCTTCCTGCTCAGTTGCTAATCATGTTGTAACTAATAATGTTGCAATTCAGTGGAGAATGATTTCACAAAACAATTTTGTTGCTGGTGTTCTTGTGAGCTAAGAAATACTGCATTTTAAGCAATTTGTAACTATACCCATCACCTATCACTCTAACCTGATGATAAGCATCACTAAAGATTGTGTGTAGTTTGGTGTAGGAGGTGGTCCAGGGGTTGGGGTGGAGAGAACCGGTGAGCCCGCATACTCGAGTGACACAAGCCCTAGGGATGGCACTACCAGGTGGGATCTCCCTTCTCCCCACACGAAGTCTGGAGGTCACGAGAAGAGTCTAGGGCCCTTAACACTTGTTGATGTTTTCGTGTCAATCCCTGACTCTTAGCACCTCCATGTGATAGCAAGAACTGGTCCAGAGGATTTCCTAAACTGTGGTGTTTATGGAAAAGCCCCAGTGACCCAGGCTAGCTGTTAACTGACAGATATGAAATCTGAACTCACCAACTGCTCCTTGAGGGGGAGAGAGGAGGCATCTGCCCTTGGGAAGCCTGTGGCGAGTCTTCTGTGTTCTGTAGGGTCCTTGTGAGTCACAGTCTATACAGCAGCAGGGAGGCTAGTTTCTTCTTTATGGGAACCTTCTTTTATGGAGTCTTTGGGTGGATTTGAACCACCAGCCTTTGCGTTTATAGCAAGCATCACTCTGGGGCGTGGCTACCATCTGTCAGAGGTTGTGCACATGCCCCAGCTGTGCTGCCCAGCCCCTCTGACCATAGTGGCTGTAATGTGACCTGTTGGCAGTGCAACCAAGAAGCTGAATCCATCATTTTATGTTATCGTAAACACTCTGGTGACATGGTGCATTGTGCATTACAATTGCATTGCTGGCCAAATGGCTGGTTGTTCAAATCCACCAGCTGCTCCTTTGGAGAAAGATGGGCAGTTTCTCCTCCCACAAAGATGTGCGCACAGCCCCAGAAACTGAAGAAGGATGCATGATGTGAAATGACTCAACAGCAGAGAAGGGGGTGTTAATTTTAATGTAACTAACCCAAGACTAAGATGACCTGCGGGACAGAGCAGACCTTCTAAGACATGCCTCCCTCCCCAGCACTGAGCCCTCATGCCCTGGCCTCCCATGGCTCAGCTTCTGGGGAAGTGACAGGCATCTGGGGGGTGGGGACAGAACCCCAGCTCAGAAGTCAGGCTTAGCGTCTATGGAGGGAAGGGCATCTTGAAGCTTCATACAGGGGGCTCCCTGGCTTGTCCTTACCGTGTCGAGCAGCAGTCAGACCTGCTGGTCATACTTCACTGAGTTCTGCCACACAGACATAAATCATCTGTTGCTCCAATATTTCGTATCTGTCACCAGGCAAGATGAGAAGTGATGGGGAGTCCACACCATCTTCATCGTTACCTCATAAATCCTCCTGCCCCCTACACACTCACACAGCCTCCTGCCTGCGGCAATGGCCAGTGTGGGCTGTCCAGGGTGTGCTGGTTCCGTGCTGGTTGGGTACCACGTCTTTGCTCCCTTCTCCTATTCCCTCCTGCGAGAATTCCTGCACGGCTCCTCCCTTGGCTTCCTTTTCTATAGAGTGGGACTCGGTCCAGGAGATGCAGTGAGAATAGGTACCTCAGTGTGGGACACATGGAGACCTGGCTGTGGGCTGTGCTGGGAGGTGAGGATGGACTGAGGTGACACCCTGCCCACACGGTCTGCATGCTGTGAAGCAGCCCGGGCCACCTACTGGCCTCCTCTCTTCCGGGATGTACGAATCCTCCCCCAATCCTGAGAGGTGGGTGCTGCCAGAATCTGTGTTTACAGAGGGGAGACTGAGGTTTCATGGGATATCACATCCCTTTCACCAGTGCCTCATTCCATGCTGTTGGCCTGAGGGCAAGACAGACATAAATGTAATAGTAGCTGCAATTGTTATTAAAGATACAATTAAAATCTTTGTAACTGGTGGGAAAGGAAAACCTCCACCTTCTGCAAACCAAGCTTCTCCCTGTGTGGACTCCGGCTCACGGCAGCGTTCCTGGATCCACTAGGAGTTTCCCCTCTGGTTCTAAGGCTGGGAATCTCACAGCGGCTGTTGTGGTTAGGCGCCGTCAGGTGGACTCCACTCCGCGCGGCCCTGTGAACGTGGATCTCCTACTTCAGCCTTCCACCTTCTCCAGCTTGGTATCCTTTTCCAAGGACTCCTCCTAACAATTTCTCCAAAATATGTGAGCCTCCAAGGAGCACCCTGGTTCCACTTTTTCCAAGACATACTTGTTTGTTCTCTTGACGTGGGATACTCCGTACTCTTCTCCAACACCACAGCTCAAAAGCATCGCTTCGTCTGTCATCCTTAGTTCTTGTCCAACATTCAGATGCAAAGAAAGTAATTGAAAAGCCCATGGTTTGGATAAGGCACACATTAGTCTTTAAACCGACATCATTGCTCTTTAGCACTTTGGAGAGGTCATTGACAGCAGATTTTCCCAATGCAACATGCTTTCTGACTTCTTGACTGCTGGTACCAAGGGTGGTGACGTGGATCTAAAATCAGATTGCCTCGTTTGTCCCATGGAGCAGATGGTGGGTTTGAACCTCTGATCTTTTGTCTAGCAACCCAATACCTAATCCGCTGTGCCTCCAGGCTCCCTTCCATTCGTCCCCGTGGACAGCACGTTTCCATGGCACTCACTCTGTACATTCTAGAGCTGACTGGACAGCTCACCTTCTGTCCTGAACCAGGGACCTTCACTGTTGTCCACAGAGACGCCCACTTCTTCCACCCTGCAGGTGTTCCCTGGAACCAGCCCCTGCTGCCAGGTGGTTTCATGCTCTTGACAACCACACATCTGGTTTCCAAGGCCATAAGGCTTTATGGGAAGACACTGCCCATCTTTCTCCTTTGGGTTTGAACTACCAACTGTTGGGTTTGAACTACCAACCTTGCCATTGGAACCCCAACATGTTACACCAACAGGGCTCCCTCCTTCAAGCCACACTCTGAGACATCTCATGGGGTCAAGCTGCTACCCTCTCAGTTCGCAGTTGAGAACTTTAACCAAAACTTCTGTGAAACCCCACAGCCACCTCATTTCACATATGAGGAAACTGAGGCTTAGAGCAGTGAGTGTGGTAAGTGCTGGAGCCCAAGCCTGGGGCCTGGAGCAAAGAAGACTGAAGCCAAGGCAGACGTGTTTCCAGAACACGACAGATGGTAGAGGGAAGGAGGAGGGGAGTGTTGGCCACTTGGAGGCCTCTCCACACACAAACTGAGATGGCACATGAAAGTCCCTTTGTGGTCCTTACAGTGTCCCTAGCATCCTGCTCCTGAGGGCTTTCCCTGTCACGTGCTAGTGGAGTGGTGAGCGCAGGGAGGGTGGACACTAGTTTCCCAGGATCCTGCCTCTAGTGGCCCCTGGACTTGGGCATGTCAGCACTTCTTGCTCCCCTTCCCTCTCTCCCTCCTTCCCTCCTTTTCCTCTCTTTCACCCTCTTGCTTGTTCTCCTTCTCTCCCTCTCTCCCTCTCTCCTCATAAACTAGGTTATTTATTCTGTGCCATCTATCATATTTATCTTACTTCACAGCAAACATTTTTCACCTGCATTTTTTATTTGCATGGTTTTAACTTCAATGGACTTTATTGCTCGGAGCACTTTTGAGTTTATGGGGAAGTTGTACAAAAAGCCCATACTCCCCTTCTCTCCCCTGCTCTCCTTACTAACTGTGTCACCATATCGTGCTTTATGTTTATGACACAGTAAAATTATCTACCATCTGACTGTTTGGCACGTTGAGTTTGTACATCAGGCTGCAATGAACGCTGACGTGCAAGGCAAGGGCAACCCTGGCCGCGATTGTCAAGGTCATGCATCAACTTGGCTGGGCCACAATTGTAACTGGTTTGGTAGTTATAAAATGATGTAATTGGGCATTTACATAATAATGTAATTGGGCAGTTAGATGGTGATGTAAGTGGGGAGTTCTATAATGATGGAATTTGGAAGTTATGTGATGATGTAATTGGGAAATTATTTAACAGTGTAATTGGGGAGTTACGTAATGATATAATTGAATCATTATGTAGGATGCCTGGGGCAATTATGTAGCGACATGATTTGGCAGTTATGTAAAATGTAATTCGGCAGTTAGGAAAAGACGTAATTGGGCAGCTATAAGATAAGATAGTTTGATAGTTATAGAAGATGTGACTTGGCACTCTGTGAGGCAGTGATGCAGTGAGACAGTGTGGCAGCCGTGTCATGATGTAGTAACCTTTCATTTGCTGAGCTGATGTGTTCCTCCTTCACATTCGCATATAGTCCGTTTTCTAACATCCTGGCCTTGGAGCCTCGTCATCTTGGTAAGTGAGGAGAGGGCATATTAGCACCTTGGTCCACCTGTCTCCCTGATGTGATACCTTGTTAACAGACTCCTGCGTATACACTGGCCTTGCTGCTGTCTTAGTTCACTCGTGCTGCTGTACTGTTACAGGGTGGGTGGGCTTCAAGGACAGGAATTGTTGTCGTACAGTTTTGGAGGTCAGAAGTCCAAGTCAGGATCCTCTCTGGGGGATATGAGAAACCAGCTATCCCCTTCCTCTCCCACAGTTTCTGGTAGCTGTGATGTCCTCTGTGGTTTGTAGATGTATCTTTTGTCATCACATGACTTCCTTGTTGGTATAATCAGACTCCCTCATCCTTCTCTCCCTCAGTGGATGGTGGATTTGAACTACTGACCTTTCACTTTGCAGCCATTATGCCACCAGGATTCAGAGTATTAAGTGTGCCATGAACACCACCAGCAACATTTAGTTAACCCTCATCAATACTGTGTCTCCAGTGGTCAACCCTGTCCTAGCACATCACTGTTCCCAGGAAGCCTGCCACCCCTGGACGTACCTCTGGGCTGATTGAGTCATCCCTGAGACTGGACCCTGGGGACACTGCAGGGGTCTGCCTCCTGTGGGTCACTCCTGGCCAGTTTGTTTGCATACAGTGAACAGTGTTCTGGATGTTGTGATGAGGGTACCAGTGGCCAGTGTTGCAATGTTGTTAGGTGTCATTGAGTCAGTTCCATCTCATAGTGACCCAGTTCACAACATCACAGGTTGTTGCCTGGTCCTGCAGAGTCATCAGGCTGCAGGGTTTGAGCCCATTGTTACAGCCACCCTGTCAGTCTATCTCGTTGTTGTTGTTGTTGTTGTTGTTGTTAGGGGCCATCAGGTCATAGACAACTCATAGCGACCCTAAGAACGAAAGACCTGAACACTTGTATAACTTTCATCCTTTCTCCAAGTTCATAAAGTTTCTGGAGGCAAGCTATTTCAGAAGTGGATGCTACTCCGGCTTCCAAGCTTTTTTTAACCAGGGAGCTCCACCAAACACTGTCCACCATGGGTAACCATTATCGTATTTGACACATCAGTGTCACAGTGTTCAGCATCACAGCAACCATGAGTTAACTCTGTACAACAAATGGACAGACCAGGGCTGTACCACTTCAAAGAATGTTTGACCAAAAACAACTAAAACCAGGCCTGAGGGTCACAAATTAAAATCCCCCACATTTGGCTTGGTAGCATACATAACTTTGTAACCATTAGGCAAACAGAGCTCTCTCTTTGTTGTTGTTGTTGTTGTTAAATGCTGTAAAATCGTAGGCAACTCATAGTGACCCTATGAATGAAAGACCTGAACACTTGTATAACTTTAATCGTCCCTCCAGGTTCATAGAGTTTCTGGAGGCAAGCCATTTCAGAAGTGGGTTCCACTCCTGCTTCCAGGCTTGTTTTAATCTGGGAGCTCTACCAAGCACTGTCCACAACGGGTGACCATATCTCTTTGAGGGTCTTCCTCTTTTTTCCTGGCCCTCTACTCTACCTGCCAAGCAGGATGTCCTCCTCCAGGGTCCAGGAAGTGTTGGGAGGTGAGTTCTGGATTGGTACCTGTTAAACTGTATGGCTGTCTTCACACACCAGAGTGTCTGGTAAGTCTCTAAGCCTCCAGCTCTGTGTATTATGATTTAGTCCCTGACTCCAAGTCTCACACACCACCACGGAGCTAGGTGAGGCCTATGAGTGGAGGGAGGCTGGGGACAGCTTTTCACAGTCACTGGCGTTTAGAGGGCGAATTGGCCCGGGAGCCCTGCACCTTGTTGTTTCAGGGCAGGCCAGCCAGTTGCCATCAAGTCCATTCTGACCTCAGGACTCTTCTTCTGAGGCACTTATGGGTGGACTTGAACCACCAGCCGGCCTTTTGGTTAGCAGCCAAGTGTGCGCTGCCCACAGGAGAGAAGTGTTGACGGAGACCTGACTTTCTATCCATGGTCCAAAGACACCCACCTCTTCCCTCTTTATCCTCCTCTAACCCGCGGCAAGACAGATTGATGCAGTGACTGCAGTGATGATGACGATGGCACAAGATAGGACGGGGTTCAGATCTGTGGTTCATAAGGTCATACTCAACTCAACAGCACGTAGCGGGAAGTCCCTTCCTCTTGACCTCATGCTTCTCAGACTCAGACTCATTGCCTTTAGGTCATAGCTGAACCTCCAGCGGAATTCCCAAGGCTGTAAATTGTTCAGGAAGAGCCTCCCCATCTTCCTTCCCTGGAGCTTCTGGTGGATTCGAACCACCATAAAGGTGGCACCTTTGGGTCAGCAGTGTGGCTCTCCATGAGCTGCACCTCCAGCACCCCTGTCCTCCTGCTCTTGGTGCTGGGTCTAAATCACCCCCGTCTTAGATCAGATCATGTCTAAGCCTCTCCAGTGTCCCTGACCTGGCGGATGTGGATTGACTAAAGCCCGTTCTGAGAGCTGTGGTCAGGCACACGTCAGTGCGCTGATCTGGGTGATGAAGACTTCCTGTTCTTTGAGTGTCAAGCTGATGGGTTCATTATGATTGACCTGAACAGGAACTTGCTCTGAGGTCCCCGAGTCCTGGTGATCTCTGAGTCCTGGCTGTGCTTCCTCTGGTCATAACTTCTCCAGTCTTCCCTTTCACTTGAGCCCCTGGGAAGTTCAGTCTGATCTTAATCACTATAAGGTGTACTTTGTTTTGATAGTGCTGGTTCTCTGTCTTGCCAGACCACCTTTGAATCCTGGGCAACACATTGAGGTGCCCTAATGCTGCCTTCTCTGCTTGTCTTGTGTCCTTCGGGTCTTCACTTGGATATCTCCAACCTTAAGAGGCTTTTGTAGCCCTCCTGGCTGGGGGAGGGACCCATCAGGCCCCTTAAGCCAGTTCCTGCATCACCAGAAATGAGCTCCAAGACCCTCTCCACCAGACTCTTAAGACCTCACCCACAGCAGCCCATCACCTCTTCCATGGCACCCCACGACCCCGTCCTCGGTAACCCCACACTTCCTCCATAGTACTCCAATCCCGCTTCCATGAAGCTTTGCATATGGCCCCCTTAGAAGGGAGTCCTTGGATGTGTCTAACTGAAGCAGGTGTTTGTCCTCCTCTCCTCTTCCTTAGTTAGTGTTCAAGCCTGGGACCCAAGCCCTCAGCCAGGAGATTAGCTTCTCACCTCTTCCTTTCTGGAGACTTCCGCCACAGAGGTGGGAAGTTCTGCTTACCTTCGTTATCTACCTGGCTTGATGGGCAGGGACACCACACATGTGTGTTGAGAAGATTCAGCCATCACTCCAGACTTGGAGACTCTTGGGGCTGGATCAAAGGGAGATTTGGTCACGGAAGCCAAGGCTGGAATGGTAGAAGACAGGGAATAGCTAGCCTGCTACTGCTCGGAGTGTCTGCATTTTGTTAAGAAACACAACAATGGTCCCAAATTACAGCCTCTTTAGAAAAATAAGTGATATTATCTCCTAAAATTGAAGATAACTGTGCCATTCAAATCAGCAGTGCCCGTGTGCAGTACACGCCCTGGCAGGCTCGCAAACACACGTCAGGACCCACGCACGAGAGAGTGAGGCGCCTTTGTTCAGAGTAACCAGAAGCTGGAATACAAGGAGAATGTCTGTTAACAAGACAACAGACCAGGAGATTATGATGCGTTGCTCTGTGGAGCGCAGCTCAGTACCAACAACAGGGAGTGAACTGAAGCTTCGCAGTGTACGTAAGTTATAGAGACCGTGCAGAATGGGAAGCGAAAGCACAGAGGAGGCTGTACCCAGGCTGTGTAAGAGTTCACAGAGAGAGTGACATGAATCACTGCATTGTTTAGGGATGCAAACAGGTGACAAGGCTAGAGAAGAAATGCCAGTGTGTGGCGATGTGCCACAGGACCAGGTACTTGGGGCAGCGGAGGGCCGTGTGGGAACCCTCTTTCTTCAGCTTCTTTGCATTAAATCTCTTGCATATGTTATACATGTGCCTTGAGGGTCCGGGGAAAAAATGTGCATTTATCTAGATGTTTTTATAATTTTATGATGAGAAAAAGTCTCAGGTACTAAGTATGTGTACTTTTCCGTGAGTTGTATCTGTACTGTTATGTGTATATGTACTGTGTGTACCCTGTATTGTATATGTATGTGTGTATGTATTGCATATGTGCCCAGGGGGTGCATGAAGGAAGTGTGTATGTGTATTATACATGCACTGGGTGTGTATTTATGTGTATTGTAGGTATATCATAAATATGCAATTAGGGGTGGATGTAGCTGAATGTGTATATTTACATAAAGATGTAAATGATGCATGCATGTGTGTTGTTTGAGTGCTGCATTATAAGCATATGGGGATGTGAATGTAAGGATATGTACGTGTGTTGTGTATAAGTTGTTGTTGTTGTTGTTGTTGATTGCTGTTGAGTCAAGCATGACTCAGAGACCCTACGAACAAAAGGCTTGAAGCCTCTACAGCCTTTGACACTTAACAAAGTTCAGAGAACTTTCTGAGGCATGTTGTGTAGGAAGTGGATGCCCCTCATATACGTGTGTGTGTGTGTGTGTGTGTGTGTGTGTGTGTGTATATACACACACATATATATGTATATATACGTATGTGTATATATGTATGTATATGCACGTGTATGTGTGTTTATCGGGATGTCTGTCTACTGTATATGCTTGTATGTGTATGTGTGTACATGCACTGGGTGTGTATATATGTAGATATGAATTGGAGGATATGTATTCTATTTCCTGTGTGTAGATGTGTGTGTGGATGTCTATGATATATGTACTACTCTGTATGTATATGCAGATGTCGATGTGTGTGGTGTGTATGTACTATATGTGTATATGTGGGGGGTGTTTGTGTTTCACTGTACTGTATGAGTGTAGATGAAGCTGTGAGTGTATGGGTGTATTGTATATGAGCTCTGTGTGCACGTGTGTGTGTGTTGTATATGAACTTTGTGTATGAGATGTGGGTGTATGTGTGTGTTGCCTGTGCGCTGATGTGTGTGCCTATGTGTGTTGTCTATATACTCTGTGTGTGTGAGATGTGGATGTATGTGGAGGTGTGTGTTGTATATGTACTGTGTGTGCACATGTAAGTGCATGTGTACATTGTACATGTGTTCTCTGTGTTTGTGATATGTGGATGTATGTCTTTGTGTGTGATATATACACACTGTGTGTACATACATGTCTAAGTATGTGTGCATATGTGTCTATATATGTGTATGCACCTTGGCGACATTACCAGTTTGGTCCCAGCCCATCACTATAAAAATACATGGCAATAAGGAAAATTGTGCACAGTTTTTTCCCTGGTGCATGTAGAAGTTATGTTTACAGCATACTGTGATGTATTCATTATAAAGCTTTGAAATATTATGAGAATCATCAAGATGCGATTCAGGGTCAGAATGAGCACATGCTGGTGGGAAATCTGGCGCCAGTAGACTTGCTTAATGTAAGATTGTCACAAACACTCAGTCTGTGAATCTGCTTCAAGTACAGTATCTAAGAACCACAATAAAGGAAGTGTGTGTGTGTGTGTGTGTGAGAGAGAGAGAGAGAGAGTTAGCTCAAACAGCAACAGTTGTGAGGATGTGCAGGACCAAGCAGTGTGTTGATCCGTCATACGCAGTATTGCTCTGAGGCGGACCACCTCACGGGCACCCAGCAGCAGTGTATGTCTGTGTGCACACTAAGACAGACTTGGAGGAACCGGCTGGCACCTGCCTCTGCACACCCCCCAGTGGCTCCATCACTGGTTAACTGGACCAGGCAGAATTTCCTTTGTTGTGGCCGTGGTCACCCTGAGCCAGGCTGCGGTGGGTAGAACTTGGAGACATGGGGTCTGAGGTCCTCCCTTCACCCTCATGCTCTTGTCATCGGAGCCCAGCTGTGATTGCCCTGCACCCAGAGGCAGGAGCTCCCCCAGCCAGCAGCGGGCGCCTTGTGTGAAGGCTGTCTGTGGAGGACTACAGCTACCCGGGACACACTCACACCCCACCCACAGCTGGCACGCACACTCATGGCTCACACACAGTGTACATACCACGTACACACTCAGCTTTCACACTCATGGCTCACACACATGTTTGGTGCACTCACACGCTCACAGCTTTCACACACATAGCTTACACATCACACAGACACAGCACACACATGCCGGCAGCACACACACATCCACACACACTCCTCACCCACGGTTCATCCTTACAGATTAAACACACAGCACAAACCACACACACACACACACTCAAAACACACACAACTTAAACACTTCACCGCTTTCATATAAACTCCTAGTGCACAGTTCACACTCACAGCTTGCCTGCACACACAGCACACACACTAACAGCATACAGCTTACACACTCAAAGTTCACACACTCAGCTTTAACACATACTACTCATACAGCGTGAACTCACAGCCCATACACTCGCAGCTTTACACACTCACACCACACACAGACCTCACACACCCCTTCCACACAGCACACAGTACATGCACACCCACAGCACACACAGCTTACACACTTACTGCTCACACACACAGACCTTTCACACACTCCTCACAGCTAGCACACTCAGCTCACTCACAGTTCACACACTCCCAGCTTATACAAACACACTCATGACTCACACACACCCCTTGTGTGAAGGCTGTCTGTGAAGGAACACGATTCCTCAGGGCACACTCACACACACACACACTCCTCACATACAGTTCACACACCTTCCACATACAGCTCTCACACATGCGAAGCTCATACACACTCATCTCACGCTCCTGGCTCACATGCACACGAGCTCACACACAGACTCATGCACTCAGAGCCCAGGCCCAGGGGAAGCTTGGGATGCTGTCCCCGTCACTCCGTCCTCGGTGCTCACCTGCACCCCAGCCCTCTCCTCCTTCTGCTGCTGCGGGACTGTCACCTTTGAAGTTCCCCTCCCAGCATGCTGTCCCCTGGTGGGCTGTCAGGTAAATTTAGAACTTGGCCTTCACCTTCCTTTCAACAGCAGCCTCCTTCTGTGCTCTTAAGTGCTGGGAAGGAGGACGAATCGCGGCCTTTCCCCCACTTTCAGAAGAAACGAAGACAATGTTCTGAATTCTCTCGTTCATCCTGGAGGACCAGGCTCAGTGCCTGGCTGTCTAGAAAGTCCCTAACTGGCTCTGTAGTCACCTCTCCCAGGCAGTCTTTCAGATTGTTCCAGGCCACTCCCCTTCTTCTGCTAGTATCTTGTCAATTTAGGGGCAAAGCAAAACAGAAAAATAAGCAAATATAGAAATGGTCATGTGTCACTGATCATGAGTAGTGGATTACTAGCCAATGCAAGGAAGATCAGAGTACAGGCAGGCCAAGGTCCAGGAGAGAAGAGAACCAGAATTCTATTTGGGGAACTTCATGTCCAAATCACCTTCATTACTGCTTCCTCTTCCATAAGACAATAACTGGATGGTGCCAGCCACCATTTAACAGGGAGGTTAGGTCAAGAGTTCTATAGAGGTAGTCTTATCAAAAGGGGGGAAATGTGGAACAGAATTTCAAATGCTTGTAGGATCCATTTGATTCATGGAGGCTGGATGACTTCCTAAAACTATTACCCAGGATATATATTTAAACTTGGAACCAAAACTATCTCCTGAAATAATCTTTCAAAAAAAAAATAATAGTTCATCCTTAGAAACAAGGATGGTGAAACGTTGTCTCATATACGTCATACATATTATCAAGAGAGACAGTCCCTGGGAAAATATGTCATAGTGGATAAAACAGAGGATCAGCACCAAAGAGGAAAACCCTCGAGGAGATGGATTTACACAGTGACCTCAGCAGTGGCCGTAAGCACAGCAGAGATTGTGAGGATGGCACCAGGCAGGGTAGAGTTTCCTTATCTTGTGTATGACGTGGTTGAGTCAGAATCAACACAATGGCACCTGACAAAAACAAATTAGAAAAGAATGCCTGTGTTTGTATTGTTGCTCCTGTGTGTACCACGGAGTCAAAGCAACCCATAGCTGACCCTCCCGCAGCTTTTCAGACGCACTAGATTGCCTGGGAGGAGACTGCCCATCTTTCTCCCATGAAGCAGCTGTTGGATTTGAACCATGTACTTTTGCATTGGCAGCACAATTCCTCACCACTTAGCCCCCAGAACGCCCTATTTATGTTATGATGTGTGTGTATGTATGAATTCAGACTATTCCCTCTTAGGGAATGGTATGTATGTGGTCCCACGGACGACAGCAACGTGAGAGGATGGATGAAAAGCTGAGGGACAGTTGGTGCACTTGACGGTGAAATGGTTCAGAAAATGTTGTTGGGAAAAGTGGTGCAACTGGAAAAATATGACCAGCATCACGCACAGGTGGGTCTCACCTGTAGAAATTATTGAACTAGTAGTGTCTGTGCTAGTGTGTATCTTTTCACCCAAAGTAAATAAGAGTTTCATGGGGACTTGCTGGACCAGGGCTGTGATGCTGGTCTGGAGGCTGCCCTGTCCCTGTCCTACTGTTTCCTCAAAGGGCTCAGTGTCAGGCAGTCCCCAGGGACCCTGCCCTTTGCATCACTCGTGAGCTGTCCCTCAGCACTTCTGCAGACAAGCCCCTTCAGCTTGGCTCTCCACAAAGTGCTGAGTCTCTGCCAGAATTTGAGAGTGGCAGAGACTCCCCCTGTTCCTTTCTTTCTTTCTTTCTTTCTTTTCTTTTTTTTTTTTAAGATGGTGGTTGTTAGTTGCCATTAAGTGAATTTCAACTCCCCACCTGCAGAGCTGCTCCTCCCTGGGCTCTCGAGCCTGTGGCCATTTCTAAAACAGACAACAACACCTCTGGATTGGACCTTCATTGGGCACTCACAAGCTTAGGGAGTTCTGGTGGCAGCTGTCCTGCAGCAAGATGGACTGTCTCCTCCCGTGTGAGTTACAGCCTCAGGAAATCCACTGGAGGGTCAGCTGTGAGTCGGTTCTGTGTAAATGCCACACCACCACCACCAACAGCTGCACCAGCTTCCAAGAGCCCAGTCACTACTGAGACCCCATCACCACTTACCAAAATGGGACTTTCTTTGTTTTGGGAAGAGGTTTTATTTATTTTTTTTTTTCCAGGAACACAACGATACCTTTAGAGACAGTGCTAATCTTTTAAAAAAATTTTTTTGGTGTTAATCTCCTTTAAAATTAATTTTAATTAAAGTTTACAGAGACTTAGGGTTTCCAGTCATTCACTGTTGCACTTTTCTCCCTACCCACCCCCCCATTCTCTCTTCTCTTTGAAAAGTAAAATAAAAACTTTCATTGTTATGCAATCCCTCCCCTCACATCCACTCCACTGTGCAGCCTTCATTCTGGACCCCTGTCATTACAGTAATAGCCAATCATATATCCCTTTTAAACAGTTGCCTCCCTCATCTGTTTCGATGCAGTATACATCATTCATCCCTCCTTCTCTGTCTTCCCTCAACCCCGATGTCAGTCCTGCTTTACAACAGTGGCACTAGGCAATATTTGTCCTTTCATGACTGAGATATTTCACGGAGCATAATGTCCTCCAGGGTCATTCATTTTGCACAATATTTGATGAGTTGCTTGTTTTTTAATGCTGCATAGTATTCCATTGTGTGAATATACCAGAGCTTCTCTATCCATTCAGTTGTTGATGGGCACTTGGGTTGTTTCCAGCTCTTTGCTATTATGAACAAAGCTACAATAAACATGGGTGTGGAAGTGTTAATCTTTTTTTAAATTATTTCTTTTGAAATTATTATTTGAAATTATTTGATTGAAAGTTTAGAAAGCAAATTGGTTTCCATTCACTCTTTTATACGCATCACCTTCAATACCCACTCTCCACATTATAAACACACTCTAAGCCTCCCTGTGGGTCTCATCCCCATTGACCTGTCCTGTCCCTTCCCGCCATCAGGGCTTCATCCAATTCTGAGCAGTAGTGACCCTGGCGGTACTGGTCACTTCATAGGCCTGTCATTTTGCTGAACAGTGAGTGACCCTGGTGGTAATGGTCACATCATAGGTCTGTCTGTTGTTTGGCTACAAGCTGAGTCATGAGATGAAGTGTTGCTGGGTGGGTCACTAAAGGCAGTCATTGCAGGGCTTCCACTGGTCTCCATTGTACCAGTAAGCTTGGGCCTTTTTTTGGTGGGTTGGGGTTTTTTTTAGTGATTTGGTTTTGTTTTCATTTTGGTCTACGCTCTGCCCCACTCTATCCAAGACCTTATGCAGTGACCACCTTTTGAGTGGTCAGTGGTAGCCAGGTACCATCTAGATCTTCGGATCTGCGACCATGTAAGCTGAGGCTCACCCATTAGTCCAGGGTAAGAACTCTTTCTGTAGGTCTTTGTGGACCCACCGTTAATCTTTAAAGGGTCATTTGTTCTTCAGAATCAGACTGTGGGGTTGAAAAGAGTTTCAATAATTGTTAGTGTGAGTTCAACAGTTTCCAGAGACCCTCAGATTGTGTCCCCTATCTGATAACCAATTTACAAGTGGTCACAAAGCCTGCAGGAAGCCTGGTCATTTCCTGGGCACCCAGCACACCCGGCCAGAGTGCGCATCTGCTCACTTAGGGCCTGGATAGCGTCAGACACTCCCAGCAGGACCCTCCACTGCCTCCACTCACAGAAGCCTGGCAGACACCCCAAGTGCTAGTGATGCTGGGCCTTGATTAATACAAAATGGGAACATAATTATGAATTCATGAAGTCTGTTTGGAAAACCACCTCTTTCATCTTGGGGAGAAGGAAGGATGAGCGGGCAGGGGCTGGCTGAGATGACATCCTGCAGGTCCTTGACCATGGACAGAGGGACAGAGATGAATAAAACCAGACCCAATGATGAGCTTATTCTTTTTCTTCTGGAACACAAGGGCCCTGGAAAATGAGTCCTCAGGCCGCCTGATACCAGGAGTGAAAAGGACCAAAACCAGAGAACAGGGTGCTGATGGGAATATGGGGTGCCAGCGCTCCCTTGAAGGCCTCCACTGGTCCTAGCACCAGGTTGGGCTTGTTTGTTGGCTTGGTTTTTTATGATTGTGGTAAAATATATCAGACGTCTGTCCATTGTCACTGCGTCCGTTTCAGCTCACGTGACCCCGTAGCATGGCGTGGAGCCGCCCCGTGGGGTTTCCAAGCTGTGCTCTTGAAGGAAGCCAACTGCCTCAGCTTCCTGCCACAAGGCAGCTACTGGGTTCAAAGCTCCAGTCTGCTAGTTGACAGCCAAGCACTTACCCATCGTACAGCTCTTTCTCCCCAAGGTCGTGGAGTTGATTTCAGCCCAGGATGAGAGTTCATCCAGGCTCTGAAGCTGTAGATCTCAATGGGCGGAGCCTAATTATCTTCTCATGAGAAGCAGCCGGCTGGTGGGTTAGAACTGACAGTAGGCAGGTTACCACTTAACCTCCTCTAGGGTCCGTCCTAAAATACATCCATCGAATTTACCATTTACCTTGAAGTCAAGAATTAGGCGGTATTAAGTAAGTTCACAGTGATGGGCACCCACCTCTGTTATCTTGTCCCAGAAACATTTTGTCGCCAAAAGGAACCTCCATCTGTTAGAGTCACTTCCCGTCCCCTCCCCACCGCCAACCTAGCTCTCGTGTTCTTGTTGAATGCTGTCTAGTTGAACATGACCCACAGGGACTCTGCAAAGCACAGATCTGAACCCTGTCCTGGCCTGAGCCATCCTCCCAGTCTCTGACACATGCGAGCCCATTGCCACAGTCACTGTGTCAAGCCACATAGTTGAAGGTCTTCCTCTTTTGCCATCTCTCCACCTTTCCAAGCATGATGTCCCTCCCTGAGGAATAGCCTCTCCTAGCAACGTGCCCAAAGTATGTGAGATGAAGCTTCATCACCTTTGCCTCCAAGGAACTCTCTGGTTTCACCTTCTCCATGACAGATCTCAGTTCTCTTGGCAACCCATGGGATATTCAGTGCTCTCCTCCAACACCACAGTTCAGAGGATCAGTTCTTCTGTCCTCCTCCTTCATCGTCCAGCTCTTTGGATGCATAGCAAGTGATTGAAAAGACCATGGATTGAATCAAGCTCACTTTAGTCCTTAAACTAACATCATTGCTCCTCAGTAATTTGGAGAGGTCCCTGACTGCAGACTTTCCCAGTGCAATATGTCTCCTGGTTTCCTGACTGCTGGTACCAAGTTGATTGATTGTGGCTCTAAGTATTGTTGAGTTTCAGGATTCAATCTTCAGGCCCATCCCTTGGCAACCGCTAGTCCACTGCCTTGTCTTTGGAGTCTCCCGTCTGAACGGGCTCACAGCGTGTGGCGTTGTGTCTTGAGGCACACTGCAGTGTGTGGTGTTGTGTCTTGGGGTGCACTGCAGTGTGTGGCGTTGTGTCTTGGGGTACACAGCGATGTGTGGTGCTGTGTCTTGGGGTGCACTGCAGCCAGTGTCACTCCTCAGCGCTCTCTGGATGAGACGGATTCCCTTATGTATAGAAATGCAGTGCTATTTAATCGCTTCATCTGTTGATGAACTTTTGGGTGTGTCTGCCTTTTGGCTCTTGTGAACAGTTGTGCTGTGAACATCCACAGGTGGTGTTCACCTTTTTCTATCCTGGGTCAACACCTGGGAGTGGCATTGCTGGCACGGTGCACAACACATTGCACTGCAAGCCTAACAATCCGTGCTTTGAACCCATCAGCTGCTGCAGGGGAGACAGCTGGGCCGTGTGAAGACTCCCCACCTTGGAAACCAGGTGGAGACGCCTGAGTCGGGCCTGACTGGACAGCTCTGGGGGTGGCTCTGCAGCAGTGGATTGGGTTTGGAGGGCGAGATGGTAATTCTAGGAACTAGGAAGTTCTGGTGACTTAGTGGTAAAGAGCTGGGATGCCACCCAAGGTGGGCACTTCGAACCAACCACCACCTGCTACTCAGGAAGGGGAAAAAGCTTATCAAAACCAACTCAAAACTCATTGCCATCAAGCCAGAACCTGCTCACAGCTGGTCTTCCAGCTGTAAATCATGAGGAGATGTCTGTGTCCCTCCCATGAAGCCACTGGTGGATTCAGACTGCCGGCCTCTGGGTGGGCAGTGCAGTGCCTTATGCGAGGCAGTCAGAGCTCCCCCCCACCCCCGCTCCCGTGGGAGAAAAGGCCTGGTGCTCGGCACTCACTCCGGTGACAGCCTTGGGGAGGGACGTCTCTGCTGTCTCACACGGTCACTGTGCATCTGGTGTGTCCGTGCCCACGGTGTGATAACCCTGTTTAACTTGACTAGGGGCCACACCCGACTCCCCAGCCCGCAGCCCCTTGGGGCCTCGGGGTCCATCCCTGTCGGGGCTCTAATCTGAGTCGAGAACCATCACTGGAGAAATTCAACCTCTGTCACTTTTTAAAAAATATATGATTAGGCATTTTATGTATGACAATAGCCAACTATAAGAGGTACGTTGTAAAGTGGACTGGAGAGGGGGCAGGAAGAGAGGTAATTGTACAACAGTGAATGAACATTTTTTTAAAAAGTAAACTGGATGGGGGGCGGGGAGAGAGGGCTGGACGGGTAAAGAAGTGCAGCAATGAATGAATGGAAATCCAAATTCTCTGTAAATGGTCATTAAAATTATTTTTAAAAATTTTAAAAAAGTAAACTGGAGGAGGGTAGAAGGAGTAAGAGGGGGAGAAATGTGCAACAATGAATGAATGAAAATCTAACTTTTCTGTAATCTTCCATTAAAATCACGATTAAAATAAAATTTAAAAAGGAAAAAAGCTAAAATTGTGGTTTGAGTGAAAGTTTACAAAGCAAATCAGTTATGTCATTCAGTCATGCATACACGTTTCATTCGGTAACATTCAGTGCCCTCGAAGGATCCCACCCTTCCTGCCCCCTCCCTGTGATTCTGCCTTCCGTCAGTCCTCCTCCACTGTGTCCTCCCTCAGCAGTGGTATTGTGCTGACCGGCCCCCCACTGTACTATCTTTCCCTTCTCCCATCTTCCTATGTCACAGGTATCTTATCTCAGGAGCTCTGGTAACCTCGTGGGTAGGACGGCACCCACAGCGGTGCCTCTGACAGTTCAAATCCACCAGCAAACGCGAGCGACAAAGAAGGGTGGTTTCTGTGTGTGGCGTTTCTAGTCTCTGAAATCCCTGCAGCGTCAGGTGTGAGTTGGTTCTGACTCGGGCTGGGCTGGGCCTTTTGTCTTTGTCGCTTTGTTCTGGCGTCTGGTGGCCTCAACTGGGGGAGTAATGCTGCCACCAAAGGTCCTTCCTCCCTGGGTGTCAAGTCCACCAAGATGGGTGGTCCCTTCCCAGGCAGCTTCCCAGCGTGGAAGCCCCAGTGGAGGGTCAGTGAGGAGGCCGTGCCAACTGGAGGCCGTGGTTGTTAGAGGTCGTCTGTTGATTATTTTCCGTTCCCGTGTCACCATCCAGCAGTGGTTCTAGCAGGACATGACCCTTCCCCTGGCTCTGTGCCACGGTGGTCTCCTCCTCTCGTCCTTGAGTATGGAGGAAAGGATGAAGGAGGAGCAGGCAGTGGCCTGAACCCACCATCTGTGACCCAGGGTGGTCAGCGCCCACCTCTGCTGACCCGACGGATGGCCCTGACCCTCCAGTGATGTCTGGATGGAGTCCAACTGACCTCTCTCCGCACCAAGATGAGCTTAATTAGCCTTGATTTTTGTTTCCATTATATCGTCCTAAACTGGGAAGCCTCTTTCCAGGAAACTCGTAGGGGCCGCATTGGGAGGTTATTAATAGCTGCATAGGTGGCTTTCTGTAACTGGCTGTGGTGGCCCTGGGGTGTGCAACCTGAGACAGAGTTCTCTGTCTGCTGTAAACAGAGGAGGCCAAGTCCGATCGGCTTTCACTGTGAATGCGGGTCTGTGGGTCAGCCCGGTAAGGTGAACTCTGCCCGGTGAGTGGTAGAAGGGTGCAGAGTCCCACAGAAAGCAGCCAGGAGTGTGATGGCCCAGGCCTGTCAGGCCAGTGACCCGGGACAAGGGACATAGCTCTCCCTGATCCTGCACTGCCCCTGCTATGGGCTGTGGACAGAACTCTTGTGGTCCTGGGGTCAGCTGCTTTGACCTTCAGAAGGAGATTGCCCATGCTTCCGTGGCGGAAAGATACTGTGATCATGAAGGTGATTTTCCCAGGCAAGCCTTGTCCACTGCACTTCTGATCTGCTGACCCTTGCAGTTCCCCCAAATATAGGAAACTCGACTGCATCATTTGTGGTAGTGGGAGGGCTGCATTTGCACTCTCTCCTGTTTTTTTAAAAAAGGAAGATCACCAGGCCTTTCTTCTAGTCCACCTTTTTCTGGAAGCTTCACTGCTACCTGTTCAGCCTCCTCACAACACAGGCGCCCCCACTGACAGATTGGCTGTGGTCTGTATGTACAGTTCACCTACTGAAATGAAACCTGGTTTCCATGTGGGCAGTGTGGCTTCTCCCTCAGGCCACCGCTGCCCCTCAGACATTTCCTAAGACCAGATGCCATCGAGTCAGCCCCAAGGCGTGGGGACGCCACGTGTGTCAGGGCAGAGCTGTGCTACAGAGGGTTGGGGTGTTGTTTCACTTTATTACTCAGAGTTGAGTTAAAAATTACAGAGCAAGGTGAACTCTGATGGCCTAGTGGCAAGAAGCTGCACTGCAATCCCAGAGCTGTGTGGTTCAAATCCACCAGATGCTCTGCTGGAGAAGGAGGGGCAATCTCCTCCTGTACCAGTCAGATCTGATATGGTGGTATACACACACACACACACACACACACACACACACACACATACACACACAAATAAAATTAAAACATTACAGAGCAGATTGATTTTGCTTCCACCCAGAGTCGTCTTGTTTTGTGTGGGACTGACTCTCCACAATCTGCGGTACTCTTCCTGCTTCCTCCCTATGGTTCTCATGTCCATTCTTCCTGCCTGCCTTTGAGCTTGATGCCCGGGCATCTGCTACCTTTTTTTTGCTCCTGAGTGGTTGATCTAAGGGGTGTCACCTCCCCGAGGTCAGTCCTCACCTTCTAGGATGTAAGACTGGGCTGTTTGCCTGGAAGTTGTGCCATGTGGGTGAGTTCAGCTCCAGACTTGAAGGGCAGCTGAGGACCTTAGTCTACAAGGGTTTTTAGCTGGCTGATTTCGTGGATGTAGATCACCAGGCCTTTCTTCTGAGGCACTTCTGGGTGGATGCAGACCTGCAGCCTTTTGTTAGCAGCTGAGAGCACCCAGCGTTTGCACTTTTTGAGGCCTCTGATTCACTCTGGTGGTGAGGTCTGTGCTGCGGAGAGTTGCACTCGTTTTACTCCCTCAGGACAGACCTCTTTGTTCTCTTAGCAGTCGAGGTATGTTCAGTACTCTTCTCCAGCACCACAACTCAAAGGAATCGGTTCTTCTTCTATCACCTTCCGTCATTGTCCAGCTCTCTGATGCAGAGCATGTAATTGTGAAGACCATGGCCCGGATCAGTCACTGCCTTTCAGTTACTGACCCAATGTATTACTCATTACGCCACCAGGGTCTTCTTGTAAATCTCACAGAATACAGGGGTGGCATCCACTTCCTAAATAACACGCCTCCAGAAACTCTATGAACTTTGATAAATGTCGACAGTTGTAGAAGGGCTTCAGGCCTTTTGTTCATAGGGTTGCAATGAGTTGTGCTCAACTCGAAGGCAATCAACAACAGCATACTATAGTTAGTATAGTATAGTATATTATAGTATAGTACAGTATGAATGGAACTTTAATACACACTGTTGTTGTTGTGTGCTTTCAAGACATCACTGACTCTCCAGCAGGTGTTTCAGAGGCAGTAAACAGCAGGAGAGAAGACTGTCTATCCCTGCACAGAGCAGCTGGTGGATTCAAACTGTGTACCTTTGGGGTTGCAGCACAGATTCTTACCACTGGGCCACCAGAGCTGCTCCTGACTTGCACTATTGCCCTTTGCCGTGGTGGTCTGGGACCTGGCGGCAGCATCTCTGAGGCATGGCTGTCTGTGGAGTAGGGCAAGGACCCAGAGCTCCTAAGTGCAGCGCTGTGATAGAGAGAGGGCCGGGGGGCTTTGACAAGGGGACACAGTGTTCTGAGAGAACCAGTCACTGTCGCCAGGGCATCTGGAGAGCCTGTGGGGCCCCAAGTGTCCAAGTAAGTAATTCCTTGTGCCACACAGTCGTGGCTGAAAAAAGGACTGAGAAAGTGGCTCTTGTCCTTTGAGGACAGATTCCCAGCTAGGGGTCATGTGGCACGCATCCTTATCTCTATGGAATAGGTGCCAAGAGTCCATCGAGGGCGGACATGGTGAGTGAGTCTGGCACTGCCTTGCCTGCGTTCCCAAGTAGGCCACTGGGCCCTCTGATCAGAGCAGAGTGAGAGATACTCAGAGTTTCATTCCAACCCCAGACAGAGAAACAAAGTCTTCTGTGAGGGAGCAAAATAATATAAACTAGGAAAACTAAATGCAAGGTCACTTACTGGCCTGGAAGAGAGAGACTGGTGGAAGACTCACGCCTGGGCCCCATCCAGCCTTCAAGCCAAACCACAGCAGGCCTGTCAAGTGGACACGACACCCATGAGGGGCATGCTCCTCAGAACAAGCAAACACATGAGCACAAGGCGGCAGCCGTGGCCTGAAAGCAAAGCTTGGAAGGCAGGACTGGGCAGGAATGGACCGATGGAAATGGGAAGCTTGGGGAGGAAGAGGGAAGAGTGAGGCTACATTGAAGGGATTGCGACTGTGTCACAAAGCACGTTGTGTGTGACTTATTGAACAGGAAACTAATTTGCTCCCAAACCACAGTTGAAAGTATGAGACAGACAGACAGAGAGAAAGTCAGTCAGTCTGGTTTAACAGGAGGAGGTAGAGCCAGGGCCTGGGAAGAGTTAACCATCTGGCCGTGGCCTTGTTGACTGTCCACCAGTGGTCATGGGAAAGACTAGGCCATTGGACAGTCCTCTGTTCATCAGCATCTACTCATAGGACAGCCATGTGGGCTCCTGGTATAGGGAGTGAGGGGTCACTGTATCCTCCTTGGACAGACCGAGGGTGCAAGAGAGCAGCTTCTGTCCAGCGTGTCCTTTCTGGGGCCGCTGGTCTTTCCTAACACACAGCTCCGGGGCAGTGTCAGCAGGAATGCTGAGCAAGGTCACGCCATGGTGACCAGATCCCCGTTCCTTAGTCTGTGTGTGCTGGTTACCCCAACCACCCAGGGAGGCCTGGCTCAGGACAGGGACCAGTCCATCTGGAGGACCCAGCCCCACCCCAGGGGCACTGCTCCAGGGGGAGAGTAGACTGGGTGGGTGGGTGTCTCGTTACAACTCAGGACAAATACTGCATGAGACCATTAGTGTGAAGAGAAGGATGTGTATAGATGTCCAGAAGGGCAAGGGGAGGAGAGAAGGGGGCAGAAAAGAGGGAAGGGAGAAAGCTCTAGGAGACCAGAGTTCAGGGGAAGACTGGGGGGCGGGGATGAAAGAAAAGATTCCACGGGAGCTCAAAAAGGCAGGGTAATGATAGGCATTGATCAATAGTGATTATCTAGAACAGAATGTATTTGAATGATTGTATGAAACATACTGTAAATGAAAGACTGTATAAAACATGATGTACATGAACAAAAAACAATGTAAATGAGTTGTTGTTTGAGAACAAATGAAAAAAGATTTTTAAAAAGAATCAATTTAAAAAAAAAAAACACCCTGTCAACTAACGACAGAAAACAAGCCTTATCCTGTTATTAAATGGGAGCTTAAGTAGGTTTGTAAACTTTCACCTAAAACAGTAAGGTTTTTTTATTAAAAACAAAAGTTTGTGCGGTGGGATTGATTTGACTCTTGGCTGGTGCACAGCTGTGATTGAAAGGTTCCAACTCTGCCACAGTCTGCACCCCTGAATGAGGGGGGTGAATCGCCAGGTAGTCTCACCTGGCTTCCCCTTGGACTTGTTCTTGGAGACAACTGCACTACAGACCCCTCTGAAGAAAGGCCTGGCAGTTGACTTCCAAAAGACTCAGCCATTGGGAGCCCAGTTCTTCCCTGACACTCAGGGGGCTGCCTGGAGTCAGCTGGGCTCAGAAACAGCTATTTGGAGGAATCTTTTTGGTGGAGAAAGTGAGGGCCACTTAGAGAGACCAGGAGGGCACATGCAGAGGCCCTGGGGCAGGCAGAGTGTGTTGAGGCTGAGCTGGGTGGCTGGTACCACAGAGGGTGAGGAGACAGGAGAATGAAGGACTTCTTTTCACATATAGGTGGGCTGATGTTCAGAGGGTCCTCAAATCCATGATGTGGCCTAGAATGTTCTTCCAGCTGCCCCAGGTCTGTATATACTTGGGTCTCAGTGAGAGGCGGCCCCAGTTTTCTAGGGTCTGATAGGAGACTCTGGCTCCCCACTGGTGGTCCCTGGGATTTTTAAGGGAAATTACGTCTCGCTCTTCCCAGAGAAAGAGCAATAGAGGACTGCAGAGAGTCCCTGAGATCCCAGCTTTCCCTGCTGAGCTGGGGCTCCTAGCTGACTATGTAGGGGGTGTGGGGTGGCTGAGTCATGGCTAACCTTCTCTGAAATCCATCCCCAATTGGGAGCTTGACTTTGATGCCAGCTTATTGCTCTGCCACCCGCCGGCGACTGTGGCCAGAGCCAGCCTGCCTGCCAGCCTGGGGCCGCTCGCCAGCCAGCGCCCTTCGATAATCTCTATCTTCGCTTGAGGAAAGCCCTGAAGAAACTGGTGGGGAATGAGCGTCTGTAACTGAATCTGCACCATGGATACCAACAACACCCTCGGTGCAGGGGTCAGAGAGTTAGATTTGTGTTCATCGCATCCATCAGCTTCTCTGGAAGAAACGACATGATGGACGGCTCGCAGAGTGTCTCATTTGCCTGAGCTCTCACTGGGCAGTCACTGGAGTGGAAATTACTAAAAATAAGGTCAGCAGAGGCTGAGGGCCATTAGGACGCCGGCAGGAGCTTACATAGGATGCGGGTTTGGGTCCCAGCGTGCAAAGGTGAACAATTGGCTGGCTGATTAGGAAAGCTCAAGCGCTGAGCATTTGATCTTCAATGAGGAGTAATGATGCAGGTGAGCCCATCACAGGCACCTGCTCCTGCCCTCAGGGTGGGAGATTCGCCCCCTGGCTGTTTCTGAGGCTCCCTGTCTCACTGGGACATCTGGTCTACCCAGAGCTCTGTGGCAGGATGCAGGGCACAAGAACACCTTCCAGAAGAAATGCTTTCTCTTGAGCTCGGTGGCCTGAAGGACATGTTGTCGGAGAAGCAGCTATCTCCATTTGGGCGTGTGAGCCGATGCTGCAATGAGCGTCTTTCTTTATAAATTTTATGTCTGTGTTGATGAGAACCTGCAAAACCCAAAAAAATGCACCAATTCAGCAGCTCCTGCACGTATAGCCCACTGACGCTGGTAACATTATTCTTACTCGTCACATTGTGAAATCACTCTCACCCTCTTGTCTGAGTTGCTCTCCACCTTCCCCATTGACATAAACTCACCACGCACAAGGTTCCTGATATTTCAAGTTGCTTTTGTCAATTTGATTCCATATCAATGTTTTTTGGGGTTTTTTCATTCCAGTCAGTTTTTTCTTTTTTCTTTTTTAAATTTTTCTACTAGTTTATTTACAAAATTCAAATACAAATTTGAACAAATTATTTTCATTTCCTTCACCCCCCCATCAAATTGTACAGCCCGATGATTAATCCCCTCTTTCCCCTGCACATCCACATCCCTCTGCTTCCAGCCTCTTCCATCCCTCCTGGATCCTTATACAAATTCTACAATGATGGTTTTATACAATATTTATCCTTTTGGTACTGAGGTAGTTCACTCAGCATAATGCTCTCCAGTCCCTCCCAAGTTAGGTAATCATTTACAAAGCTATTGCTTCTACGTGCTGCATCATATTCCACTGTGTGAATGTATCGTAATTTCTCAATCCATTTGTTTGTGGTTGGACATTTGGGCTATTTCCATATCAATTTTTTTACTGGAACACAATGCTCAACGCAGGCCTTTTTTTTTACCAGTCAAGAGAAACTATCATTTCTATTTTCCATTTAAGATTAAAAGATTATCGTAGAGCAGTCATTTCAGGAGTAAAGTCTGAAGTCCAAATTCTGTTCTGTCATTCCCCCTTCTGATCAGAATTGTTTAATTCAGTCTTCATAATGTTCAGTAACGGTAGCTCAGCACCATCCAATTATTCTGATCGTATGACAAAGGAGGTGGTGTTCATGGATGGATCCGCCACATACTCCATTGTTGTTGTTGTTGTTGTGTACTGTAGAATCAGAACTGACCCACAGCTGACCCTCTGATGCATTTTCAGAGGCAGTTAATTGCACAGGCGGAGATTGCCCATCCTTCTTACGTGGAGAAGTTGGTGGCCTCGAACCGTGTGCCTTCAAGATTACAGTGCAGCTTCTTGCTTCTAGGCCACCAGAGCTCCCTCCTCTCTTCCTGATTCCCTCTTCCTCTGTTGCGTCAGGTAAATAGAGACCAACTGTTGTACTTTGGATGAATACTTGTAAATGTTAAAGACCCCCAGATACTATACAACAAGCTAGAAGGCCTAATAGAAGCACTAAATATGTTATTAGGCCAATTAACTGGAATGTTCCACAAGACCAATACCTTAAACCCCCAAACCAAGGAACCAAATCCCACAAAGTGTTTGGTTGTAAATAAGCAACTACCAGTCATTGTTGCAAATATATGTCATACAACTTCTGCCAGTTCAACTTTTTATAGATACACAACTTATTGACAGCATCTCTGGCCTTCATCGGTGCGGTATCTCCATCACCATTCACTACTTTTTGCCTCTCCCTTCCACATACGCATTTGCCTTCCCTTGTCTTCTTTTATAAGTGAGGTCATTATATTTTTGTGCTTCTGTGATTACCTTATTGCCATCACATAAAATCTTCAGGCTCCCTTGATACAGTATCATGTATCAAGACTTTATTGACACAATGACTACAACAGTGGGCTCCAGCCATGCACCTGTGAGGGTGGGGCAGGATCAGGTGTTTGTTTATTCTGCACAAGTCACCGTGACTCGGAGCTGCCTCAGTGGTGTCCCACAGCTGTGTAATGCTGCTCCGTATGTGTGTACATTCCACTAATCCTTTCACCTATTGGTGGGAATTAGCTTGTTTCTAACTTTGGACTATTGTGAATAATGTTGCAATGGACATTGGTGTACATACCTTTTTTTTCTCCTTCCATCTTTTTCTTTATTTTAATAAAAAAACTATTTTTTTTTCTCTTTTTGGACATTTCCTCCCCCCGTCTTCTTCTTACATTGCTTGAATTATTTCTTTTTCCTTCACAGAATCTACCAAGATTATAACTTAAATTTTTTTTAAAAAACCTTTTATTGTGATTTGAGTAAAAGTTGTTGCTATGGACCACTGAGTTGATTACAACTTATAGCGACCCTATGCACTGTAGCTCTGAGCCCTGCTCTATCCTGAGAGAATCTTACTGTCTCTACCACACATACTTCTGGTAGTTCTCTGTTGATGTACTGTTTTAGTCATTTTTGGATAATCTTCAGCAGGATTTTGCTTGTGTGTGATATTAGTGATATCGTTCTATAATTTCCACACCTTTTTTAATCTCTACTTTCAAGTCTTTTGAGTGTACATGGGTATAGCCAGGGATATGAACTTAGAACCTGCAATTGACCTAGAATTATAAACCCAGATTTCCATAAAGTCTATTTTACACACAGACACACCTGTATGTTCATAGTAGCCACAAGGTAGTGCAGGTTCTGTCTTTCTCTATTAAAGATAATGTTGGTTGTTTACTTTCCGTTTGTGCCCTGAGCCAGATTGAGGAAGTTCCCTTCTATCCCAGTTGTCTTTAGGATTTTCATGGAGAATGGGTGTTTGATTTTCTCACATAGTTTTCTACATTCAGAGATGATCATGAGTTTCTTTTATTTTCTTCTAATAGGATGACTGTGACTTGGAATTGATCTGATGGCAGTGGGTGGGTTACTGATACAGGGTATTTCTATTGACTGATTTTTCTAATATTGAACCATCCCTGCATCCTTGAAATAAATCCCATCTGGTCATAGTGTATGACTCTTTCAATTTTATTTGCTACCATTTTGTTGATGATTTTTTACATCGATTTTCATAAAAGATGTTGGCCTGTGATTTTATTTATTTAATAAAATGTTTTATCTTAATTGTGATTTTAATGAAAGTTTACAGAAATCTTAGATTTTCATTCATCATTCGTTGTTGCATACTTTTTACCCCTTCTCTTTCCCTTGCCCTTCCCTTATTTCAGTTTTTTTTTTCGTTTTTTAAAATATTCATTCATTGTTGCAAAATTACATATCTACCCCCCCAGTCCTCTTTGCAATGTACCTCTTATTCTGGGCTGTTGTCATATATATAGTGCCTAATCATATATTCTTTTTAAACAGTTCTTTTCTTCAGCTGTTCCAGTGCAATGTTCATTATCTATCCACTCACTCTTATCTTATTCTCCTCCCAAGCCTTCATGCCATACTGCTTTATAACAGTGGTGCTATGCCACATTTGACCTTTTGTGACTGAGATATTTCAATCAGGATAGTGTTCTGCAGGTTTATCCATGTTGTGAAATGTTTTATGAGTTCATTTGTTTTTCAGTGCTGCATAGTATTCCGTTTATGAATATACTATCATTTTTCTAGTTATTTATTTGTTGATGGGCACTTGGGTTGCTCCATCTCTTTGCTATTGTAAATAATGCAGCAGTAAACATGGGTGTGCATGTATCTGCTTGGATGGCGGTTATGGTTTCTTTTGGGTGTATTCCCAGTAGTGGCATAGTTAGGTGAAATGGTATTTCTATTTCCAACTTTTTGAGAAAGTGCCAAACCACCTTCCATAGTGTTTGAACCATTTTACACTCCCAGCAGCAGTCAGTAAGAGTTTCTCTACAATCTCACCAGCATTTGTTTGCTGCTTTGTTGAACTTTGCTATTGTTTTTTATTTTAATTGTCATTTTAATGAAAATTTACAGAGAAGTTGGATTTTCATTTATCCATTGTTGCACATTTTCCTCATCTCCCTTCCTGCTCCCCAGTTCACTTTCTTTTTTAAAATATTCATTGTTATACAATGTCCTCACTTCCCTACCTTTCCGCCTCCCCTAGTCCACTGTGCAATGCACCTCTTATTCTGAACTGTTGTCATACATATAATGCCTAGTCATATATTCCTTTTAAACAGCTCTTTCCTTCATCTGTTCCAATGCAGTGTTCATTATTTATCCACTCTTCCCCTACTCTCCTCTCAACCCCTCATATCAGTCATGCTGTATAGCTTTAGTGTTCTGCAGTATTTGCCCTTTTGTGACTGAGATATTTCACTCAGCATAATGTCCTCCAGGTTCACCCATGTTGCATAATGTTTTACAAGTTCATTGTTTTTCAGTGCTGTATCTTATTCCATTGTGTGAATATACTATGGATTTTCTATTTGTTCCTTCCATCTCTTTGCTACTGCAAATAATGCAGCAGTAAACATAGATGTGTGTACATATGTTTGAATGGCAGTTTTGGTTTCTTTAGGGTATATTCCTAGTAGGAAATTTCTGGATAAGATGGTATTTCTAGTTCCGACTTTTTTAGAAAACACCAGACCACCTTCCATCGTGGTTGCACCATTTTACATCCCACCAGCAATTAATCGGGGTTCCAATCTCTCCACAACCTCGCCAGCATTTGTCAATTACTTATTTATTTTCTTATGATGTTGGAGTTATGTTTGCTTCATTTCTCCTCTTTTAGAAAAATTTAAACAGTATTGGTGTCAGTTCTTTTCTAAATACTTGGTATAATTGCCGAATGGAGCCATTTCCAGCTTGATTTGGGGGATATCTTCTCTCATTTATTTGATCCCTTCATTTGTTTGGGGTCTGTTGATATTCTCTATTTCCTTTTGAGTCATTTGGTTATCTGGTATATAATTCAAAGAATGTATCCATTTCCTCTAGGTTATCCAGCTTGTTGACATTCAAATGCTTATAACATTAAGTCATAATTATCTTTATTTCTACAGTTCATTGTGTTTTTGTTGTTGTTAGATGTCACTGAATCAACTGAAACTCATAGTGACCCTGTGAACAACACATCTGAATCTTCGCCTGTCACACACTACCTTTGCTACATCTCTTAAGTTTTGGTGTCATGCTTCCTTTCTATTTGATATTATGAAATTTGTTATTTCTCTTTTGCTTTCTTCCTTGACCCATTGGTGGTTTAATTGTGTATTGTTTCAGTCTCATGTTTGTTTCTTTTCCAGGGTCTATTTGGGTTCCCCCCACCCCCAATATTAAAGTCTAGCTTCACTCCACTGTTGTCAGGGAAAATACTATGCATCATTTCAGTCTTTTGTAATTTATCAAGATTGGATTTGTGACCTAAAATCTCTGTCCTGCAAAGTTATCTGTATGCACTCAAGTAGAGCGTATATTGTAGTATTATGTCTACTTGGTGTATAGTGCCGTCCAGATACTGTGTGGGGAGTACGTGGGTGTATATAATTCAGAGGAGGCGTAGGCAGGCTTTCTTCCTTTTCTGCTGTATTGGTTTCAGAACCCAGTGACCCTGTGGCATTTGGAGAAACAATCTCCCCTTAGTTTGGTGACCTTCCTTCTGACTCCACAGTAGTGACTCTTCTGTAGTATTTTGTATCATGCCAGAAGCCAACAGTTACTGATTAGGGTAGGCATTGTCACACGCCAGATGGACTCCCATGGAGATCTGCCTTGTTGTAATCAGAGCCACTCCATAGTATGTTGACTGCGGGTGCAGTTCCACTCCAGAAGACTTCCTAGCACACAGCAGCCTCAGTCAGCAGTTCTAGTGACTAACTGGGAGGGGAGGCATACAGACCCAAACTGACTCCCACAGAGGTCTTCCCTGCTCATTTTAGAGGCCAGAGCTATGCAGTGCACAGTGAGACAGATAGTGTGCTGAATTTGAGAGCAGACTCCACTGGAGGGTTTTTATGTAGCTGTATGTAACAGCCTGACAACCAGAAATTACCAGCTGGAGAGAAGATGTTACACTGTGGTCAGATCCTGTGAACCCACGCCATGCTATATTGCCTGTGGCTGTAGCCTCCATGCAAGACTCCTGCTTCCCAATCTCCAACAGCCTCAGAGGGATTGGGCAGCAGCAGACTGATCCCAGGGAGGTCTGTCCTATTTGTTTCAGAGACCAAGCTATGTGGTACATGGAGAGGCGGATAGGGAGCACACTCTGGGAGTACAGTCCACTAGAGGGACTTTCTGAAGCAATTTGCTGTTGACTTTCAGAGAACAGAATCTGAGTCGAGGAGGTCCTGGAATATTATAAATGGGCCTCCAAGGAGATCTACCTTCTTTATTTTAGAAGGTTGAGATCCTGTCTCTTTGGATAGGCAAGGGCCACACAGGGTGGTTGTGTTTGTTGTTGTTGTCGTCATTGTTATATGCTCTTGAGTCTCGTTGAGACTCATAGCAACTCTATGTACAACAGCCCTAAACCCTGATCTATCCTGTGCCAATCTTCTTGTCTCTGACACACCTACCCCCAAAACACCAGTCACTAAATCAATCCATCTCATCAAGGGTCTTCCTCTCCTGCACTGTCCCTCCACTCTCCCAAACATGATGTCCCTCTCCAAGGACTGGTCCCTCCTTGCAACATGCCCAAAGTATGTCAGACAAAGCTTCATAATCCTTGCCTCCAAGGAGCAGCCTGGTTTTAACCCTCTGCATGATGAACCTGTTCATTCTTTTAGCAGTCCATGATGTATTCAATCTCTTCTCCAGCACCACAGCTCAAAGGCATCAATTCTCCTTCTATCATCCCTTATCATTGCCCCGCTCTCTGATGCATAGCAGGTGATTGCAAAGACCATGGCCTTAATCAGGTGCACTTTAGTCTCAAGACTGACATCATTGCTCTTCAGTACTTTGGAAAGGTCTCTGACAGCAGACTTTCCCAATACAATGTTGTTGTTGTTATTGTTGTTGTTGTTGTTGTTGTTGTTGTTGTTAGGTGCCGTTGAGTTGTAGACAACTCATAGTGACCCTGTGAATGAAAGATTCAAGCACTGTTCATAGAGTTTCCAGAGGCAAGCCATTTCGTCTTTTAATTTCCTGGCTGCTGGTGCCAAGAGTGTTGATTGTGGAGCCAAGGGAACTAAAGCTGTTTACAGTCTCAATCTCTTCTCCATCTATCACGATGCTGCCAACAACCACACAGGGTAGAGAAACGATATCCTTTTCTGGAGCTCCTTATCCAGTTTATGGAAGCCTGTGCAGTGAGGAGGGCAGGGGCAGTGGCAGAAGCCATTCTCTTACCAATGTGTTGTGGTTTTTTTTTTAATTTATTTATTCTTTTTATGTGTGTACTGTCAAATTGGATCTGACTGGTACAGGAGGCAATTGTTCCTCCTTCAGCAGAGCATCTGGTGGATTTGAACTGCGCACCTCTGGGATTGCAGTGCAGCTTCTTGCCACTAGGCCACCAGAGCTCGCCACCAATGTGTTGTTGATTCATTCATGTGTGCAGCTCTTCACTGTTTTCCTCTGCCTCTCAGTTCAGAGTTCCTCAAAGCCTAGCATTTGTTTCCTTGTGTCTATGTTTATATCTCCGTCTTCCCAGAATTCTCATCATGTTGTGTGCAGACCAAGTAGAAATGCTGAAGTGGGGCTGGTGGGTAGGCAGGTACGCTCGCTTCATGTCTCCAGGGTCTCCACATCAGTGTGAGTTAGCCTGGTCATACTCAGGCCACCTGAGCTGTCTGCATCCCCGTCCCTCTCCTGGGACACTACTCCTCACCTGAGCCCAACCGTCCTGCACAGCTCTGCCTCCGGAAGTCACATACCTGAGACCAGCCCAGGCAGCCTGTGGAGCCAGAGGGCAGGGGGTCCAGACTTGATCCACTTGACCCCCTCGTGTCTTAGTCACTTGCTCACCATAGGTGATCATTGAGGGGTGAGGGGAAGAAGAAGGAGGAGCAGAAACATGCTCTCTGGGCACCTGAGTCCAGCTGGCATCCAGGTCACCCTTGGAAAATATGGGAGAGGGACTCAGAGGAGCCAGAAGGACACATGCCAGGACTCTGAGGCAGTACCTGGAGGTAGAGCCAGGAGATACTTGATGGAGGGTGAGAAGAACTGAACTCGTGACCCCTGGGTGTGTTGATAACTGAGTGAGTTCCTGCTGCTGAGCCGTCCATCTGGCCACCTTCGCCTCCCGCATTCTCCCGCCCAGTCGCCATGCTGACCATGTGCAGGCACCACCTGGCCAGTGCATGTTCACTCGGCTACCCACCCATGGTGAGGCATTTGCCCCGTCATTTTTCTAGCCCTGGTCACTCTCTCTCCAGCCCTGGGCACGACCTGTGCAGCACTCTGCACTCCCCACAGGATCAGTGGACCATTGTGTACCCTGGGGGCCTGGTCCTCTAAGAGCAATAGATGCACAAGAAGGAGTTGGGGATGGGGGTAGTGTGAAAGCTCTGGACTTTTGGGCGGAGAGATGGGATGCTTCCCCAGAGGGGCAGGAGCTATACAGGATGAGGCCTCCCGCCCAGGGTCCCCACCCTGCACCACTCTCGCTGTGTGACTGTAGCCATCCTGCTCGACGTCATCATCTTACTACAGACAGTCCATTTGCTCAAGAAACCCTTGTTCCTCCTGAGCGACAGGGGACCTGGCTGCAAACCCAAAGATTGTGGGCATGAGCCAATTCCTCGCTGTCTTGGAAGAAAGGCCTGGCATTCAGCCGTGCCAAGCCCACAGGGCACAGTTCTGGCCGGACACACGTGGGATTCCATACCATTGTTGGCACCATGATGCCTGAACTGACCCGCAGGCCCTGCTAGCCTCTAAACACAGCTTATTTCCCACATTCAGCTTATGGTGAAGTGCAAAGAAGACCATATGTCAAACCCATGGTCAGTGAGTAGATCCCAGCACAGGACCTTGTGGGACAGAGCAGAGCTGCTCCTCAGAGGTCCCCCGAGGCTGGAAAACTTCATGGAATCAGCTGCCTCATCTTTGTCTCTGGGGTGACCGACCTTTGATTGGCATCTGAATGCCTAAGCCAAAATGCCACCAGAACTCCGAGTCAAGGACCAAGCCCCGAACCACACCCACGGCTGATCGATTGATTCCAGCTCAAGGCGGTGAAGGTGGCCCACATTGAGTTTTCAAGGCTGCGAACCTTGACTGGTGTGGACAGCCTCATCTCCTCTGCAGAGCGGCTGGTGGGTTCCAGCTGCCGACCCTTCCATTAGCAGCCTAGAGCTTACACTGTCCACCAGCGCTCCGCTAATCATGTGCAGGACACAGAAAGGGCATCAAGAATATTTGTCACCAGGTTATCAGGAGGCCACAAAAGGCAACAAACTCCGGTGGTGAGAATTTTTGTTTCCTTGATATTGTTATGCCATCTGTACACAAGACTGTAATCTTTAATCTTGAAAAGGAAAAAAAAAGGCAACAAACTGGATGTGGTGGCAGAAATTGGGGGTAAAATCTGGGAGGACTTCCCAGAAGAGGTGATGCTTGAACTATAACGTGGGAAAGGCTGGGCTAGCTGTTAACCAGTTGGCTCCGTGGCTGTGGCAGGCAGGAAGGGGAGAAGACACAAGGTGGTGCTGATCCCTTGGAGTCCTGGGTACAAGCACCTGTTGAGGTGGCCTGGGGCCGGCAGCACAGGGCCTGGGAGGTGCCCCCTCTGTAGAAAGCAGTGCTGCTGCAAGCTGGCCTGTGCTTCTCAAGGGTTATTTTGTCAGATGAGGGAGGGCGGTGGTTGGGGGTGATGGAATGAGCCGGACCCGCCTTGGGTCTGGAAGTGGCACCTAGGAGCTGGGCACGTAGGAGCTGGAAGTAAACATGTTGTTGTTGTTTTATGTGTTGTGTTGAGTATGATATGACTCACAGCAACCTGTGAACAGCAGAGTTGAACTCTGCCCTATCCTGTGCCATTCTCACAATCTCCAATACCCTCAACCATTGCTGCAGCCACTGTGTTAATCCACCTGGTTAAGAGTCTCCCTGTCTTTCACTGACCCTCCACCTTCCCAAGCATGATGTCCCTCTCCAATGAATAACCTCTCCTAGCAACGTGCCCAAAGTATGTGAGGCAAAGCTTAATCATCTTTGCCTCCAAGGAGCACCCTGGCCCCTGGCCGCACCTTCTCCAAGACACGTCTGTTTGCTTTTTTGTCAGACCGTGGGGTGTTCCAGACAGAGTACACACAGGACCACTTCTATGGAGGGAAGAAGCTGGAAGATGCTCTCCAGGAATCATGAGGGGAGTGGCCAGGACAATGTCAGCAACCTCCATGTTTGCTCCTGCCCAGAGTGGCACGTGTCAGCAGAGCAGGGGGCTTGCTGGCTGTCCAGGGCCAGCACTCCTCCAGCGGCCACTTCCATCAGTCCTTCTCCCACATCCTCACATCCTGGAGGCGTCAGAGAAGCCCTGGTGTGGCAGGGGACAATCTGGAAAGACAGTGGACAGTGGGGTCCTGTGGCCATGAGTCTCTCCCTCTTGCAACTACTGAGGTTTTTCTGTTTCTCAGACTACAGATGACCATCTTTGCATCTGCAGTCTGCTGACCATGGTCAGTGGAGAGTGATGGTGGGCCCAAGACCCCATGTGACCCCAGTAGCCCTCACTCATCCCCAACCAGCCAGGTACAAGCAGGTATTTCCAGCACTCAGTGATCCTCCCTCCATGGTGGGTCATGTTGACCTCAGATGGATTCTTCTAGATGTAATTCTTTCTTCTTCTGTAAGATGAGGTACTCATGTGTCCACTCCACAGTGTAAGGACCACGTGGTCCCAGTTCTGCTGGCACCCCTGTTTGTGCCTCCTTAGCTGTACCTTCCATGCTTTTCCTTGTGACCATGCTGTTATTTGTGTTCAGTGGCATCACATTGGTTCCACCTCATAGTGACCCCATGTACAGTGGACACACACTGCCCAGTCCACCACCCTACAGCACTGCTGGGCTTGGACCCACTGGTGCGGCCACTGTGTCGATCCATCTAGTTGAGAAGATGGTTTTACTACATAGATCTTTATCACTAAAGATGCTATTTTTTGCCTGCGGTCAACTGGACATGAGTAGAATTTTGCCATTTACAGTCTCTTGATGACTTGCTTCTTGAGCTTATTCTGTGGTTCCCTGACTGTCTTTGTGGATGTTCCGTATGCCCTTGAAAGGAAGGTGTGTCCTTTGTGGCTTCTGGGTGGTCTTTTACAAAAGCCACTGACATCTCATTTGCTGATGGCATTGTTCACCTGTCTGTAACCTTGTCCGTTTTCTCTCTGTTAATTTACTGATAGAGCAGTGTTGACGTCCCTAATTATGACTGTGACTTTGTCTGTTTCTCCTCAGTTTTTTTACTTCACGTAGGCTGTTATTAGGTAAACAAACTTGGGGGACTGTTGTTTTCTTGGTGAGTCATTGTTATGTTTTGAAGTGTATCCTTGTTGACAAGTGTAATTTATCTACTGATAGCCACTACTGTGTAGGATTCTGTCCCGTTCTTGTACAGATCTACCGTCCCTTCTCCAGAGCCTTTGGGCATGGATGTGCTTTGGGATTCATACACTGGATATTTTGCACAATCCTGTCTGTATGTGGAGAAGCACCATGTAATCATCAACATGTATGAATATTCATGCTTCTCTATACCTGTCCAGTCCATCCCAACTTACAACAAGCCTGAGACAAGAGGCGAACTTCCCCACAGGTTCCCAAGGCAGTGAATCTGTTCTGGAAACAAACTGCCACATCTCATCTTTCTCCCAAGAAGGGATTGGTAGGTTTGTGCCATCAGCATTTTGGCGAGCACTGAGTACTTCTTCATGATACCACCGAGCTCCTTAAAAGTCACACTGTGCACAATAAATACAGCCTAGAAATGGCCTCTGTCTCATCAGGTCAAGTTTTGTCACCAGTTGAATTAAAAATAAATAGAGAATACATTTTCTTTCTGTTTTCAGAGCTTTTGTGATGTGGGGTCTTGGGGAGTAAGCTTCTGGATCTTGGCCATTGTTTACATTGTTGAATATCTTGGTTGCCTCTCATTTTTGTGACTCTGAACAGAGCTGGTCCAGGCACTCTTGTCTGAGTCTTCTGATGTCCACGCATGGAAGTCAGGAGAATATTACTGGCTCATCAGAAACCTAAATGTTGGGCTTTACCAGGTGGCAACAAAGAACTCTGTCAGTCACACTCCACCTTGTTCCTCTTCGTTGCTGAGCATCTCAGACGTCACTTACTGTTACCCAGGAACTTGGAATGGAATTTCATTGGGGTTTTAATTTGCATTCCCTGACCAGGAATCTTGTCATAGTTTCAAGGATTGCTGCTCCTCACCAGGGAAATATTTGTTCTCAATTTTTGTCCAGTTTTCTAGAACTTGTCTTTTTTGTATTGATTCATGCCCCTTCTATAATCCTTTTACCAATCCTCAGCTGGGTCTTTTCATTGTTCTTGTAACAGTAAACTAGGTGCTGGTCAGTCAGTGCTCCCTCAAGGCAACCCCACATCCATCACAGCAGGACCATCCTCCGTTGGGTTTTCAGTGGCTGAATTCTTAGAACTGGATTGTTGGATCTTTTTCCTTTCAGCTGGCAGCTGGGAACACTAGCCTGTTAATCATTTGCACTA